>NC_053391.1:118108354-118411385 GCF_905171765.1 Bufo bufo
TCTGCCCCATGCTGGGAGAATGCCTAAAATCCTTCATTTACATATATCACCATATCTAAATGCCAGCTACCCTTTCCTGCATGGTCCTCTGTTATGGGACAGAGTCCTATAAGTCAGGGCGAGTTTCCCACAAGAGTAATGTGCTGCTCTGTGTGCACAGAGAAGGAGGTCTGAAGCCGACCATGTGCTGTAAATAGACAATGGTTTTAAAGCTGACGTGACTTGTGGAAGTAAATTCTTGAAGAGCTGGAAAGGCAGTTTGCATTTCCTGAGACCTCCTTATAATGGCCGCATATGCTGAACCTTTCCTGCCCGCTATGGACTACATAGGTAATGAGAACGTGTTCTTGCTCTTTTAGCCCACACTTGTAAAAGAAGAGCAGAAATTGGAATGTCTCCTGAAATTTTTTATATTGAAAAAAATTGTAAATACATCACAATGGGATATGATGCATTTTTAGAGCAGGCATAGGAAAATCTTAGCCTAGTACATGGCAACCTCTTTCTAACAAAAGCCGTGTACCTCACATGGGTCCAGAGATCTCCCCATTCATTGCTCTTTTAGATTTATTTCAAGCTGTTAGCTTAGGGAACTTGTCCTTTCTCAGAGGGTGTGCCATTTCTTCTGCATCTGGTGGCAGTTGAAGGATGGAACTGAGCATGTGCTTCCATCTCAATAAGCAGGACATAGAAGTTAGAAAAAGAACAAACAGCAGGTGGCGCTATACAGATAGCTTTCATTAAATAACTCATTTTACATTTTTAATTACATACAATTACAAAAGTATTCAGATTCAGGTACTGGCTTGAAAACAGTAGAATATTTTCCGTGGGGCAACCCCTTTAAGAGCCAGCAAAGACACTGCACTGCAGCCAGGGATGTGGGATCCTGGCCTGATGTACTACATGCAGTTTTACCATGGTGCCGTAATTGTGCAGCTACTTACCACTCCATATACACCTACCCTCAAATAGTAGTCACAACAGAACTCCTCCCCTAGTAACTTTTCAGAAGTCAAGGCCTCCCTAGCCCATCTTCTATATACTTACCTCCTGCAACATGCCGGTCCGCAGGGGAGAACACGTGAGGTTCACGGTGGGCCGAAAGGGTACAACAGTTCATCGGGTACTCACGGTTAGCAGATGCCTCCCTGGGCCAGCAGTGCAGTGAAGGGGAGAACAGCGCAGGAATTCTCCAGGGCACACACTGATATGAGGGACACAGGCCAGATGGAGGCTAAGGTGCCCTCTTGGTGGTAACTTGGCTTTATGTGCTTATAGCCAGGTCCCTTTAGACGCGACGCCAGTACCGTTATGGTACAACAATGATGAGAGTAGTAGTTGAATTAAGGAGTAAAGCCGAATGCACACGACCGTGAGCGGTCCGTGGTAACACGGCCTGGATTCCTGCTGAGAGCAGGAGCGCACTGCGTTATTGGTTGCTATGACGCCGTGAGCTTCATGCCGCCACTGCACTACAGTAATACACTCCTATAGATCATACGAGTGTATTACTATAGTGCAGCGGCGGCATGAAGCGCACGGCGTCATAGCAACCAATGATGCAGTGCGCTCCTGCTCTCAGCAGGAATCCAGGCCGTGTTACCACGGACCGCTCACGGTCGTGTGCATTCGGCTTAAAGAGGACCTTTCACCTGTATAAACGATGTTAACTGAGTATGCTGCCATATAGAGCGGCGCCCGGGGATCTCACTGCACCTACTATTATCCCCGGGCGCCGCTCCGTTCTCCCGTTATAGGCTCCGGTACCTTTGCTTCTTAAGTTATAGTAGGCGGGTCTTCTCTTGTCCTGTGGGCGTCTCCTTCTCCTAGGCTGCAGCGCTGGCCAATCGCAGCGCACACAGCTCACAGCCTGGGAGGTTTTTTTCTCCCAGGCTGTGAGCTGTGCGCTGCGATTGGCCAGCGCTGCAGCCTAGGAGAAGGAGACGCCCACAGGACAAGAGAAGACCCGCCTACTAAAACTTAAGAAGCAAAGGTACCAGAGCCTATAACGGGAGAACGGAGCGGCGCCCGGGGATAATAGTAAGTGCAGTGAGATCCCCGGGCGCCGCTCTATATGGCAGCATACCCAGTTAACATCGTTTATACAGGTGAAAGGTCCTCTACAGCAGTTGAATCCAACTCACAACTTTTACTGTTTTGCTGGTTCTCAGTAGCAATGACATTCACAGATAACACAGTCTCTTGTATGCAGAGGTAATAAATTGTAATCCAAGGTAACAGGCTTCTTGTAGATAAAAACTTCAGATTAAAGTTCAGTTATCTTAGCGAAAATCTAACTGGCTGGTATCTAGCTCCTTGCCTTATTCTAATCCCAGTAACGGTGGTTTCTGATCCTTCCTTCCACATAAGTGACACAACAGATTGGCCTTTCTGTCTTCTATATACCGGTGAGGCTGCCTGTAGCTAGATTGTCCTACACCGAATTCAAAGGTGCCCATAAGCCTGATGAGATGGCTGTTATCTTCCTTTGTCTTTTCTGTAGTCAAAACACAATTTTCCACTTGTCCTCCCGGAGGGATAGACTGCAGAAGGAGGTCTCAGCTCAGCCTTGCTTTTTGGCCTAAAACTTGAGAAAAGATCACTTGGCTCCTCTGGACCGCGGGGCCTCAGAGCGGGAGCTGAGAGGAGGGGGGCCTCTGTCCTTCCCCCTGCTCATCACTCCAGCTACTACTTGTCGCCTCTCCTCTCTGCTAACTTCTTCCCCCTAACACTAGGCCTGAACTTCCTTATATAACCTATGGTGCTATCCCCATCTAGTGTTGGATGTGATGTAGTGCACCTAACAGCCTGTTAACAGGGATTTCACATAAAATGAAATACAGCATGACATAATAGGAAATATGACACGAAATACAATATGATAACTTTGCAGTACCAATGTGCCCTGTGCTATTGTCATTACATGACAGCTGTCACTTGCCTGGCAGGAGTGACCTCTGCTTCTTCAGGTAAAGATGGCGCTGAATGTAGTCAATGACAACATCAGTCTTTGTCAAGCCCTGGTTTATAGTTATTGTCAATAACATCTAATGACACATACAGCAGTACTGTCCTTCAGCTGTTGCTTTTGTTCTCCGCTTAAAGCTTACCTGTCCTTTCAGGACACTTTTCAGAATAAGCTATTGTGTGTGTCCTTGAGAAATAACACTATGTCTGGCCATGATTTCACTTGCATTGCTTTAACCTTTGCAGGCTACATCTATTCCATCAGCTCGGCTCCAGAGTGGTCAGGGACTAGTCATTCTAATGTCTCTGTTAAATAGAACACAGAGAAGAGGAGATCCTGTTCCCCCATCTCTTTCTAGTACACCCTCAAAAAACATCATTGAGGATATTACACAGCAGTACTGAGCAGTGTAGTTGTGAATCCAGCACTGGATTGAGATAGAAAAATTACTAGAAGGCACAGTGAGCGTTTGTGGCTCTGTCTCCCCCCCCCCCCCCCCCCCCAGCACTCAACCCTCCTTCTAAACTCTCCATAGATTTCAATGGGTATCATCAACCTTATCTCCCAGTGAGCTAATGATCCGTCTCTCAAGACAGATTGTATATGTGAATTAAGGATGAATGATTAGTGCAGGAGGTAGGGGAGAGCAGAAGCATCTCATAAGTGGAGAAAGAGACATCTTTGTCTGATAAGTTTATTATATTTGTTTTTTTTTATATTGATTTATGCAAAGCTGGATGTAAGTACAGTGCCTATTCAAACATTCACGTTTGCATTAGGGCTGCAGGATATATCGCAAAAATAATCGAATCGCGATAATCGGCAAATGCGATATGGCGATTCGGCCGACCCGAAAATGCAGCGATTATATATGAAGGGACCCCTATTGATAAAATGTCCTCTGTCCTATTGATAAAATGGCCAGCCTCTGTACTTACTTTCACGATGAATGCACTGCAGAGAGCGGGAGCGAGCGAGGCGGCCGGCCGGCGCGTGACTGACGTCACTTAGTCACGCTCCTGCTTCCTGAATTAAGGGAGGAGCGTGACAGTGACGTCAGTCACGCGCCGGCCGGCTCGCTCGCTGTCGCTCTCTGCAGTGCATTCATAGTGAAAGTACAGAGGCTGGCCATTTTATGAATAGGAGAGTTATGTGCGCAGTTTAGGACACATGAGGGGACACATAGGGCCATGGGGGGACCAGCATAAGATGCTATATGTGTGTCTTATGCTGGCCCCCCTCGTGGCCCCATGTGTCATAGCACACATCCCCTATAACAGTGCCATCCACAGGTCCCCCATAAGTGTCCTCCCCAGATCCCCCATAACAGTGTCCTCCACAGATCCCCCATAACAGTGTCCTCCACAGATAACAGTGTCCTCCACAGATCCCCCACATAACAGCGTCATCCACAGGTCCCCCACATAACAGCGTCATCCACAGATCCCCCACATAACAGCGTCATCCACAGATCCCCCCATAACAGCGTCATCCACAGATCCCCCACATAACAGCGTCATCCACAGATCCCCCACATAACAGCGTCATCCACAGATCCCCCACATAACAGCGTCATCCACAGATCCCCCACATAACAGCGTCATCCACAGATCCCCCACATAACAGCGTCATCCACAGATCCCCCACATAACAGCGCCATCCACAGATCCCCCACATAACAGCGCCGTCCACAGATCCCCCACATAACAGCGCCGTCCACAGATCCCCCACATAACAGCATCATCCACAGATCCCCCACATAACAGCGTCATCCACAGATCCCCCACATAACAGCGTCATCCACAGATCCCCCACATAACAGCGTCATCCACAGATCCCCCACATAACAGCGCCATCCACAGATCCCCCACATAACAGCGCCGTCCACAGATCCCCCACATAACAGCGCCGTCCACAGATCCCCCACATAACAGCATCATCCACAGATCCCCCACATAACAGCGCCATCCACAGATCTCCCACATAACAGCGTCATCCACAGATCCCCCACATAACAGCATCATCCACAGATCCCCCACATAACAGCGTCATCCACAGATCCCCCACATAACAGTGCCATCCACAGATCCCCCACATAACAGCGTCATCCACAGATTCCCCACATAACAGCGCCATCCACAGATCCCCCACATAACGGCGTCCTCCACAGATCCCCCATAACAGCGTCCTCCACAGATCCCCCACATAACAGCGTCATCCACAGATCTACACCTCCACAGATCCCCCACATAACAGCGCCATCCACAGATCCCCCATAACAGCGTCCTCCACAGATCCCCCACATAACTATGTCATACCCAGCCGCGTCAGCGGCTCATATGGGAAAATCCAAGCAAATAGACCTCTAGCACAATTCCCTTAAAATATCGCATCGCATATCGTTATCGCAATTTTTAGGGCCCTAATCGCAATCGCACAAAATTCCCATATCGTGCAGCCCTAGTTTGCATATATAGAAACCATTGTTGCTGAGCTTACTGCAAAAAGCAAGCTTAAATGCTTTAATTTTGCATTGGTATACAATCATTAAGGCTATGAACACCATTTTTTTTTAATTATTGCATTGTACTCATTTTTTGAGCTAAAAATAATTTTTTCTCTAGTAGCAGGATCTGAATTTTCACTCTGTTCCATCAGGCAGCTCAGCTGATGGCTCCTTATCTCTGATCTCTGACCTTATAAACACTCATTATAGCTTAATTCTTATTTTAGGCCTGTATTACACCAACAGATTATCTGACCAATTTCTCTCCAATCAGACCAATAGTTGGTGTGTATAACAAAAGATCTGTGTGTGCCTGCAGCAGAGTGCTGATTACATGGCACGATCTGCCACCGGCAAACAATTATTTTTAAACGTGTTGAAAGACTCTGATTATCCGATGAACAAGCGTTTGCTCGTTCATCAGGTAATCTGCGGCAGTATTACACTGCCAGTTCATCGCGAACGAGCATTCATACGAATGCTTGTTAGCGATGATCTTAGCGATTATCTGCCAGCGTAATAGGGCCCTAAGTGAAAGTAGGATTCAGACAGCTAGAACACAATTTAACCCTTTGTGGGATAAAAAATATGATTTTTATCCCAAAATGAGTAAAATGCAATCATAAAAGAATTGCCCCCAAAGGTGTACATAGCCTTTAAAGCTCCAAATGCGCCAGTGGCTGTCCAGTAATGATGGTATACCAATGCAGAATTAGATAAAGCATTTCCATCTCTCAGAGGCAGACGGTTTAAAATGTAATGCTTATCATTGTGCCATTTTTCAAGATAGATATTCCTTTTTATCCTGCCCTATTAAAGGGAACCTGTCACCTGGATTTTGGATATAGAGCTGAGGACATGGGCTGCTAGATCGCCGCTAGCACATCCACAATATCCAGTCCCCATAGCTCTGTGTGTTTTTTTTTATGTAAAAAAAAACGATTTTATATATATGTAAATGAGGCTACTAACGTTTCCAGAGCCCAGCCACGCCAACTGTGAAGGAGCCCAGCACCGCCCCACATACTCCGAATCTCCTCCTTGCTCCCCGACGTCACAAAGCTAAAGCGTCGTAATCTCGCGATGCGCGAGCTATTGCATGCGCAGTGTCGGCATAGTGTTCCTTCCCTGTGCTGGCATCAGCCTCAGGGAATGAACTGCACATGCGCTAGCTCGCACATTGCAAGATAACGGCGCTCTAGCTTTGTGACATCGGGGAGCAAGGAGGAGATTCGGAGGATGCGGGGCGGTGCTGGGCTCAGAGTCAGAGAACGCTGGACCCATCTCTCAAGCATGGAGGAGACAGGACTCATCTCAGGTTAATTTACATATCTATAAAATTGTTTTTTTGACACAATGAAAGCACACAGAGCTATGGGGACTGGGTATT
The DNA here is from genome assembly GCF_905171765.1 of Bufo bufo. Lineage (NCBI taxonomy): Eukaryota > Metazoa > Chordata > Amphibia > Anura > Bufonidae > Bufo > Bufo bufo. Next base: position 118,115,222 of record NC_053391.1, read on the forward strand.
GCGGATGTGCTAGCGGCGATCTAGCAGCCCATCCCCTCAGCTCTATACCCAAAATCCAGATGACAGGTTCCCTTTAATACATGCAGATATTACATATAGTCTTCTGGATGAGTTTTACTTGTCTATTCCAGGACCGACAGAAAAAATAGCCACTTTGAAAATTTCCACTTAAAACTAAGATGGACTTATTATTTTACATTGCTGCCTGGAGTGCCAGAAGATGCCTGTGACAGATGTCCACCATTCTGAATATAATAAAAAATATAATAATAAAAAATATAATAAATATATAATAAAAAATAACTTCATAAATCACATGAAAAGTGCTCAGAATATATTCAGAATATATTCACTTTAGGAGAACTGTGTTGAAAACTATTGTTTCTTATGTGAATTCACACTTGTCATATGTCTGATGTCGCTGCTGCCTTTGTAGGCTTCTGATTAATAAAATATCCGATAGAATAATATACGGGGGCCATTGCCTAGCAACAGCCTAAGAGTTCACAGGATAACAAGTGCAAATTTGTATAACTCTGTGTGTTCAGCAATTGTCACTGATTCTTCTTCTGGCTGCTTTCTGTTGAGAATGTAAGGCTAAGGGTACTTTCACACTAGCGTTTTTCTTTTACGGTATTGAGTTCCGTCCTAGGGGCTCAATACCGGAAAAAAACTGATTCGTTTTATCCTAATGCATTCTGAATGGAGAACATTCCGTTCAGTATGCATCAGAATGCATCAGTTCAGTCCCTCTTACGTTTTTTTGGCCGGAGAAAATACTGCAGCATGCTGTATTTTTCTCTCCGGACAAAAATCCTGAACACTTGCCGGAATGCAGGATCCGGCATTAATTTCCATTGAAATGTATTAATGCCGGATCCAGCCCCAAGTGTTCCGGCAAAACAGATCCGTTCTTTCCGTCCGCGCATGCGCCGACCATTAAATCTGTGAAAAAAATAAATACCAGATCCGTTTTTACAACCGGAAAGACGGATCCGGTATTGCAATGCATTTGTAAGACGGATCCGGATCCGTCTCACAAATGCATCCGTTTGCGTCCAGATTGCGACGGAACTGCCTGCCGGAATCCTCTGCCCCAAGTGTGAAAGTATCCTAACCACTCATCTCTGCTCCTGTCTGCAATCAATTGGGAGCTTTAAAACGGCATGTGAGACGCATGCTACTGAGCAGGGTACAGGTCGCAGCCTCTCCTGTGCCCTTTCCTGTAATATTCCTGTACCTTTGGCTCTTCACCATAATCGATAAAGCTATAGCTTCGGATACATGTGATCCATCTATAGCTATAGGCCTCAAAATCAAATCTTAAAGAGCAAATTCTGATACACTATAGAGCAGGGGTGCACAACCTGCGGCCCCGGGGCCACATGCGGCCCTTGATACCATTCTGTGCGGCCCCCAACCATCTGGTAACAGACATGTATGCCTATGTCTTGTGGCTGCTTACATATATTTCTGCCATTAGATGGGAGTCCTGGAAGTGTAACTAGACATTAATGGTATATAATGTGTGTTCAATATGCCATAAGTACAATATTTCAGTTGTTAATACACCTTTAAATTTTAATTTCGGCCCTCGTCATTGGTTCATTCTGGCAATGTGGCCCCCAACCAGGAAACGTTGTGCACCCCTGCTATAGAGGGAACATTTCTATAAGTACTACCCTCAACAATATTTGCATAAATTAAAAGTACAGTCGAATATAAGAAACATTGTAAGATCTCTTAAGATAAAAATAACTTTCCCTGTAGCTGCAGCAGCCACTGTTTATGTGTCTCTGCCTCTCTCCCACTTATCTTTCTCCTTCCCTCTGGGTAGCATGTCTGTGTGTGTTTCTCTGCAGTCCCTCCATAAGCAGGACACATTCAAATCCCTCAGTGAGTGGACAGCCCATCTTGGTAAACCAAGATGGGTTTAGCAGAAAATTCAAAGTGAGTAAACTACGTAAAAGGGGGAGGTGGAGGAAAGGAGCATGATAAGTGGAGAAAGAGGTATTTTATCTCATATGCCAAGTGCTTTATTTGCATCAATACTGTTCAGTACTTCTCTGCAAAATCCTATATGGTCCTGCTGTTCCTGAGTCAGTGTTAGAAAGCAGAATCTCATGTTTTCTCCATGTGCTTTCTAAGGCAGACATCATGGCCTTTAGTCTCCAACCACTAGCTCAAGAAGAACAGAATAAGAGAGCCTGCAGAAGGGAAACTGCTAAAATAACTGCAGGATGCAAGTCATATTATGGTCACATATAGTGGCTACATGCACACGACCGTATGTGTTTTGCGGTCCACAAATTGCGGATCTGCAAAAAAAACGGATGATGTTCCGTATGGCATCCATTTTTTTTTTGCGGATCCATTTTTTTTTGCGGATCCATTGTAATAATGCCTATTCTTGTCCGCAAACTAGAAAAAAATAGGACATGCACTATTTTTTTTGCGGAGCAACGGAACGGACATACTGATGCGGACAGCACACTGTGTGCTGTCCGCGTTTTTTTGCGGACCCATTGAAATAAATGGGTCCGCATCCTATCCGCAAAAAAAAAACGGATCAGACACAGAAACAAAATACGCTCGTGTGCATGAGGCCAAAGTCTTATTCCTCACACACTCACCTGCCTATCCTGAAACATTTCCTACCCTGTGGGAGTGGACCCCTGAAGAGGTCTGAGATTAGATTTTGGCGGATCTTACAAATAACAATAAAGTCTGCCAACATTAATGTCTATTAGTGGCACAACACTTATTATCTGCATTGGAAAACCCCTTTGTACATGCATTAGGGCGTACGGATGAGTCTATTACCCAAAATGAAGAACAGCTATCTCTCTAGAGGACCTGATAAGGGCCCATTGATTTCGATGGGCACCATTTAATGCTTCATTTCCCAAGCAGCATCAGTGGACCCATAACAAAGGAAGGGGTTTTCTATAGCAGACAATCCCATTAACTTTCTACTGTCTGAAGATCATTTAAACTTAACTGTTTTTATGCATCATCATTTCATGGTTCTTTTGGTTACTAGATTGTCTCTTTTGCATACAAGTTTTTTTTACAGAGTTGTCTCGGCCCATTAGTCGTCATTCTCAATGTTACTGGCAATGAAGTGGGTGTATTTTCATAGAACAATTCATAGTACATAGAACGTGAATCCATCCCTTTGTTTTCATTATAAGGCTTGTGATTCAAGCATGGAATAAATTAAATCTACGCGATGAAGTAAATCGTTCACTTTAACTCTTGCAGTTTCTTTAATCACTTAATTGGAGAAATCTTTAAAGGGGTTTTGCCATCATATACAATGGGGGCATATCTCTAGGATATGCCCCTATTGTCTGATAGGTGCGGGTCCCACCTCTGGGACCCACAGCTACAACGAGAGCGGAGTGGGGAAATTAATAGAGGGCGCACTGCGCATGCGCAGCCGCCCTCCATTCATTTCAATGAGGCTGCTAAAAATAGCCGAGCGCTGGCTCGGCTATTTCTGTCTGCTCCATAGAAATGAATGGGAGCGGGGGCCGCGCATGTATGGGAGCAGCGCTTGGTGGTGGACGGACCCCGGGAAACCCGGGGTCCTCCAGCCACAGCTCTCCCCGCTCCGTTCTCCTTGTAGGGACCTGAACCTATCAGGCAAGGGGGCATATCCTAGCGATATGCCCCCATTGTATATAATGGGTATAACCCTTTGAGCTTGTTAGAATGACACATGAATAAAACGCACTAATGTCATCTGTAAAAACTCAAATATTGTCCATGTCAGTACTCACATGACTTTTAATCCTCCCCTGGAAAACCATAAAATGCAATTTTTTGTAATGATATAATTTCTTGATACATAGACCAGAATTTGCCTTTTAATTTTATAAACTCCAAATTACATTTTAACTTTGTTGTACAGGTTGTAACAATTGGGATACCCAATATGTATATTTTGTTTTATGACTTTTAAAAAGGATGTTTTGGACTCTGGATAGGTCATCAGAATCTGATCATTTCGACACCCGGGACCCCTGTCGATCAGCTGTTTGAGAAGGCATCGGCGCTTGCAGTAGCGTTGCAGTCTTCTCTCAGCTCACCCAGCACAGCACTGTACATTGTATAGCGGCTGTGTTAGGTATCACAGCTCACCCCTATTTACTTCATTGGGGCGGAGCTGCTCCTAAGACATGTGACAATGATCGCGACGTCACATGGCCTAGGCAAAGCTGTGAGAAGGCCGCAGCTTTACTGCGAGCGCCGATGCCTTCTCAAACAGCTGATCGTCGGGGGTCAGACCTCCACAGATCAGATACTGATCACCTATCCTATAGGTCATCAGTTTTAAAATCTCGGAAAACCCTTTTAAATATTGATGAGCTATTCTTAGGAGTGGTCATTAATGTAAGTTCAATGAGGGTTCAAGTGACTGTACCTGTGCTTGCGGTACTTTTCCCAACCACTACACAGCGTACAAAGCTGTACTATTTCCAGAGCAGTGCTGCTCCTTTTATCAGATAATCGAAGGGGGTGTCGGGAGTCAGCCCCACCAATCTGGAATTGATGATCTATCCTAAGAACGTCCCGGAGATCTCAATTGATAAAAATAGGTTGTTTTTTGTAATATATTCATGTTTATTTTAGCCTGTAGATTTTCTTTTTTACTGTTTATTACTTTTTAATTCCACCAAGAGCCCTTCAGGCCGGGGCTACACATTGACTTTGCCCATGACATGTATTGTGCAGCCAAAGATGACAGCATCACGATACAACTGTACTGTGCGTGGCAGCATCATGAAAGTATATGGGTTCACAGTGTAACAGGTAAGCTGCCACGACCCAACAATTGCAAGAAATCCAGCAGAAATTGGACTTCTTGTGACTGCTAGGTTGCAACAATTAGCAGGTTGCAGTATGACCCCATTTACTTTTATGATGCTGCGATCTTTGTTCCCCCCCCCCCCTTCCCAATAGTTGGTGTGTAATCCCAGCCTTAACATTTTTATTATAATGAATGGAAATACCTATGTAATTCAATGCCTTACTGCCTGTGCATGTATATCTCAGGTATGTCATAGCAGTCACGATCTTAGGACAGCCCTTGGGGCTTTTGTTAGGCGGGTTTACACTGCCCAATGGAGCAGGCAATTGCTGGGAAGGAAGCGTTCCTTCCCAACAACTGCCTACTTGTAAGTGGAGGAGAAAGCTGCATTTACATGCAGAGATCCCCTCCACTTTATGGGGACAAGCGATCGCTAGTGCGCTCGTTGGTCCTCATACAGAGATGAGAGTGCTGTTTAGACAGCATGATCTCATGCTTACAAACGATGATTTAGGTGTCCGCATGAATGAGTGTTTCATCCAATGAACAATTGTTTCACTCCGTCATCAGGTGATTAGCAGCAACTTTACACAGGCAGATTATCAGGAACGAGCGTTCCTATGAGCGTTGGTCCCCAATAACCTGCCCAACAATCAGGCAGTGTAAAAGGGCCTTTATACCCTCCAGTCCTGATTATAGCTATTGCTGGGGCTTACAATTGATGGGCAAAGGGATTGCAGCATTACAATGGTTAAAGGGGTTATCCAAACCCTATAATAACCCCCCCCCTCCAATTCCCGGGCCCCTGGTATACATTATACTTACCTTCTCCCCGGCACCCATGTTGCTCTGGATCCCTGCACAGCTGCCACTGCATCTCCCTATGACGTGGAACAAAACATCCGGCGATGGGGGGGAGCAGCCAATAACAGGCCGCAACAGGGACGAGCCTCCCTTGCATCACCTGCTAGTGAGGCTTGTCACCGTCTTGGCCTGCTATTGGGTGCTCCCTAAATCCACCCAACCCCCCCCCCCCTTTGCCAGATGTTTTGATCCGCGCCATGGGGGAGATGCAGTGGCAGCCGTGCAGGGATCCAGAGTGACATGGGTGCCAGGGAGCAGGTAAGTATAATGTATACGAAGGGCCCAGGCATTGGGGATGGTGTCATTGTATAACCCCTTTAAACAACTGCTATCACAGTTTTTGTTAGTGATTGCATGGGCACAACAGTTAGATATTAAGGCCTCTTGCACACGAACGTGTGCGCCCTGTGGTCGTGCTGTGGCCCGCAAAATGCGGGCCGCAATGCACGAGCACAGTCCGTGGGGCAGCCACAGCGGATCGCGGACCCATTTACTTTAATGGGTCCACGATCCGGCCATTCTGCAAAAAGATAGGGCATGTTCTATCTTTTTGCGGAACGGAAGTAAGGGACGAAACCCCACGAGGCACTCCGTAGTGCTTCCATAGGGTTCCGTTCCGTGCTTCCATTCTGCACCATTGAAGTTAATGGGTCCGCATCCGTGATGCGGAATGCCCACGGAACGGCACCCGTGTATTGCGGATACGCAAATGCGGTCCGCAATACGGCAACGGGGCGCAATCGTTCGTGTGCAAGAGGCCTAAGGCTCAGCTGAGTGCCCTATATTTATAAAACCAGAAAACCTCTATATTTCTCTAACGGGTCTTTCATACAGTGTCTTTTGCAGGCTGAATTTGTCATGGATTTCCTGATGGCGCACAGAAGCCACCTCCCTTTGTTTTAAGTGGGAGGCCACACTGCCGTTCTTGCAGTTTATTACTCGCCAAGTAAGGACATGAAAAGAATGAAAGACAGGTTCTTGTGCAGCTGCCCGGTAGCTCTTTGGTGCAGAGTCAGCGCCAATTCAGTCTGCAGAAGGCGCTGTGTGAACAGCTCCTTATTTAGTTCCCAAAGTAATTCTTCCGTAATCTCAGTCAGGTAGCATACATTTCTGCAATGAGCCGGACTGTGGTACGTTTAGGCGGACGCCAAAATTATGCAGTGGGTCCGGATATGGATATATAAGTCTATAGTTTTTGTTCGTGACGCCAATTGCAGCGTGCGCAGGGTACAGTCTCAGGGCCCTTTAAGGTGTTGCAACTCACGTACCAGGTTAGGAATGCCAGAGTGGTGTAATGTCTCTGTGTAGTAGTAGGTATAGTGTCAACGGTGTCTCCTACCTGGGTACGGCTGGACACCTGGATCCTGGCTCACTTGCAATAAATTAGTGTGTTGCTAGTAGGAGTAATTAAGGGTTTTGGTAGCAGTAAATGAGATCCAGACTTGGAATATAATTCAACTTGTCTTTACTGGAGGCAGCATTAATCCACATGCAGCAATAGTCTTGGGTCCCAGCAGGTATTGGCAATGTATGTCAGGGATCAATATCTCTTCTGCTTCTATCATATGCCTGGAGAATATGGCAGGAATCTATATCTTCTGCTCTGTCTATCTTCTGCTGTGTATGGGACTGACTAGCTGAGGAGGAATTTGCCTTCTCCTGGTCTCTGGATGTTACTCACAGTTATGCTCACAGGGAATGGTTCGTCCTGGAGTTCTGGAGGTGCTGCTTGCTTGTTAACCGGCTGAGGCTGAAGGCTCAGGCTGGGAATGGTGATCTTTGGTCTCAGCTGAGACAATATTCTAGGTTGGGATCCCTAGAACTGGGAGCTCCTACCAGCACAGCCTTCCCCTAGCTGGGGTGGCTGGCACACTAACTGTAACTTCCTTTCCTCCCCATGAGGCAGGATGTGGGAACATTCCACACCTCCTCAAAGAGGGGGGAGCTAAACTGGAATGTACTATTCCAGTCTAGATATGCTAAACTGACACTAAGTTTCTGGTAACACATTGCTGCCACCTGCTGGTGTACATGAAAATTACAGCAAATACATGTAACAGGCTTAGAAAATGCACATTTGTGAGGAATGTGATGTTAAATTACACAGGATGACAATGCAGATACACTTAACAGGTTGTAGCGGGGTAAAAGAGTTTCGTAACATAACTCTGGGATGTTACATTTCTAATCTCTCAGATTGTTTGTACACAGAGAAAACAGTGTGGTTATTATGAACAACCGAGATGCTAATCATAACCACAGAATCCTAAAAAAGACATATGTCATTCTGACAGCCAGATATGATACAAAACATAGAAAAATATAATTGTTTTTTAGCAGATTTTAATACTGTTTTGTAATTAGGACGAACAGCTGGCATTTCAGTTTCAACAGCAATTGTCAAATTAGTTCCCTAAATTTTGTTGTGCTGGAGATACATGAGACTTTATGTAGCAGAGCCTTACAACTTAAAGGGGTTATCTGAATTGCGCTGTGCTTCCGTGCAGCAGACACTTCGGAATGACGTGTCATACATTGGGCACGTGATCCTAATCTGGTTAGTCCTCACTGTGCATGCGTGAGAATGAATCTTTTGCCTACTGTTTTGCTTATATACAGTCTGTGCCATTGCTGTACATAGCTAGCTGTGCTGGTGTTTCTGACTTGGCTGTTGTCTGTCCAGGGCAACATCTATTTGCTTTTTTATTCTGCTCTCTACTAAGGGTCTTATTGCAGCATTTTGTATAGGTTAATATGTAATCATGGTTGTGATGATTTTTGTAGTTGATCATATGCTGCAATTACCCACTTTTCCAAGAGTGAAACGTCCCCAGCTCTTCTCTGGCATAAGGGTGTTATGCATGTTGTGATGTGTCTGGAACAAAGTGGACATGACAATACTAGGCAAGTATTATAAATACCAGTTAAGTGACTGAAGAAGTTTCCACATATAATGCTCCTGTTTCCACTGGGACTTCAGGCAGGGGTAGTGGTATCTACTTTTAAACAGTGCAAGATGCTAATTTGCCACCTGCTTCTAGTGTAGTCAAAATTTCCAACCAGGGTTCCAAAAGACCTAGAACATGGATCAGCAACCTTTGGCACTACAGCTGTTGTGAAACTACAATTCCCAGTATGCTCCATTATTATCTATGTGAGTTCTTAGAAGAGCAGAGCAAGTATGTATGCTGGGAGTTGTAGTTTCACAACAGCTGGCGTGCCGGAGGTTGCCTACCCTTGACCTAGAAGATCCCTTGAAACCTAGTCAGGGGCTCCTAGAAGACAGAAGCAGCAGGAGCTGTTATAAAAGGGATGCCAAACTGATTTTAGACTGCCCAATACATTAAAGACCTTTTCCTTGCATGAAAAATGGGAAACCCACCTCTAGCATATCATAATAATATTTGTTATAAAATTAATCTCTAAAATAATTAGGATGTGAACATGAATGAGGATGGATCCACACAATGTCTCTAAGATAGTTCAGGACAAAGCCAGAGCACACTCAGGAAGTGTTTTCATGAGGACATAGGAGTAAAGCTGCTACAACTTTTTTTTTTTAATGTTTTTCTTTTTTATGACATTTGTAGTTTATAATTTTTTACATGTATTTTGTGTTTTCAAGCGTCGGTTCAAGAAAAAAAGATCCACTTTAACTGAGGAACGAACACAATAATTACATGGTGATCACTTTTCAGCTGCTGATGCGCAGATTCCTGGGCTCCTCTTTGGTCATCCAAAATGGCCGGGCCGCTTCTCGGACTACCCAATGCACATTGTGCAAGACACTTCCTACGTGTCCAGCCATGCTCTTGTAAACCGCAGAAGGCCAATCTACAAACAGCCCTATGAGTCTGGCATAATCTAAAACTGAAGTTCAGAAGTATTGCCATGTCTGCAACAACCTGAACTATGAAATAAAATAAAAAGTCGAATGTGCCCCACAATTGTACTAATGAAAAGATTGACTCATCCCGCAAAAAAATAAGCAATTAAGCAACCCTGTCGAGGGAAATTTTTTTTTAAATTGTGGCTCTCAGAATATGACACAAATATGATGTTTATTAAGTGTTATTGTGCAAAAGCAGGAAAACATAAATATATATATATATATATATATATATATGCACATAGTGTGTCATGTAATATGTAACATGTCATTTGTGCTGTATGGTTGATGTAATAAAAATGCAACCCAAAAATGAAAAAAAAAAAATGTACAGAATTACTATTTTTTCCTATTAACCCCCACCCTCCAAAAAATAATAAAAGTGTGTTGTATGTACTCAGCATGATTCCATAAAAAAAAAGTAAGTCATGGCTCCTGGGGATGAAGAGAAAAAAATAACCGTATCCTAAAGGTCAAAATAGACTGTGTTAAGTACTTAAGGGGTTAAGTACTTTAAAAAAAATATAAAACATTAAAGCGCTCCTCTTATTTGCAGTGAACTGTGATAGTAAATGTAGAGACCAAGCTGTAATAAATGCATCCCCTTGTCTGAGTACACTACAGCGTGTAGACCCTGGAGCCGCAGAGCTATACGCCCTGCTATTAACCTAGAAGTTTATGCATGCAGTGACATCAGTGGTTGACCATGTGATGTGCACAGACATCCCATGAGATCTCAGTCTGACTCAGAGCAGACATGGAAACTACATGAGCACAAGTGATGGACAGAGGCAGTGTCCTCTACACTCTCCGCACACATTTGTGAAATAGTTCTGCAGGAGATGTGTGACAGAGCCACTGGTAATACTGTATGGACTCTATTTGAATTTTGTATGATATATGTGAGATTCCACAACTTGGAATATAATGAATGTATTCATATATACATACACATGGACAACAAAAATACCGCCCCAAGAAGGAGCTATTGGAATTGAATGCATCTTTGTATGTGTGACTGTAATGATAATATATGTAAGGGATTATGTAGTGCCCTAGAGCAGGACATTTCTGGACATTTGCCTATATCCTTGCCATGACAGAGGGTAGGGATAATTGAAAAGCCCTAAACTCCACCCCACCTCTGTCCCTGCCTACTTGCACGGCCCGTCCTAACAGACGGCGTACAACTTGGCAGCAGTCCCTCGCTTAGATATGTGCAGGGGCCTAAGAAGATAACAGAAGTACCGTAACAGAGTCAGAGAAGCCAAAGTCAAAGCCAGGAGGTCACGCAGGTACACAGGGAGCAATCTGATAATGAAGTCAAAACACAATCTGGAGTCAGAAGCCAAGTGGTCACGTCAATACCAGGGAGGTCACAAGGTTGAGGTAAAAAACAGAGCCGAGGTCCAGAACACACAGAAGGCACAATATGAAAATGCTGGTGAGGGTAGCAAGACCATTCACATGCAACCTGTGGCCAGCAGGCTGCCTGTTTAAATAGCAGAACAAGTGGGTCACATGATGTGGCCAGTGTCACGTGACCCAAGTCCAGCCCAAACCATCTGAGCGCCGATAAATTGTGATCGGCGCTCGGCACCTCTTTCAGCTAGGAGGATGCCGGCTGCGCTGCGGTCCTCCCCACCCCCTGGTCCCCATGTAGACGAGGACGCAGGCCGCGTCCTTGCTCCTGCACAGATATGGGATGCCAGTGGCGCCGCAAGGAGGAAGTGCTTCGCCGGCTCCCCGTTACAGTACCCTTCCTTTGATGAGGGGCCAGCCATAATTACTGGAGCAGGTTTTTCCAGGTGAGTAAGATGGAATCTTCTCACCAGCCTAGCAACATGCATCTTACTAGCGGGCACCTAAAACCTCTTCTCAGGAGCAAAGGTCTTCCAATGGACCAAATATTGCAGAGAGTTCCGGACCTTTCTCTCATCAATAATCCTACAGATCTCGAATTCTGGTTGACCAATCACCTCCACTGGTGGTGGAGCTTCCTGTGAAGGGGATACAGGCGACGCATACTTTTTAAGTAAAGACTTGTGAAAAGCATTATGGATACAAAAGGAGTCGGATTATCCTAACTTAAAAGATACAGGATTAATAATGCTCACAATCTCATAAGGCCCAATGAATCGTGGTGCAAACTTATTCGAAGGTACCTTCAAAGACAAATTCTTGGTGGACAACCACACTTTTTCACCCAACCCAAAATCTCGAGAGCGCTTTTTATCTGCGTTACTTTTCTGAATCTCCTGGGCTTTTCTCAGGTTCGACTGAACCTGGGCCCAGACTGTGCACAGTTCTCTAGCCATTACATCAGCCTCTGGAATTTGCGAAGAGGACGGCGAAAAATAACTAAATCGCGGATGAAAACCAAGATTACAGTAAAATGGAGACATACCAGTAGATGAATTCACCTGGTTGTTAATGGCAAAGTCAGCTAGAGGCAGATGATTCACCCACAGCTGTTGGTTATCTGTCACGGTGGGGAGTGGGGAAAACCCCCACCTGGCGGTGTCAAAGGGTAAAAGGGAATCAGCCTGGCCAAAAAGAGTAATTGTCACGGATGGTGTACAGGAAACAAGACAATACCATATAAACAATGTCTCTCTGGATCCACAACTAAGGAACAAAGGGAGACCCCTGCAATAGACCTGCCGCTCTCCCTCACTGCTCAGCCTATGCGAACACCCCAAAGGTGGATGGCCGCATATCCACGTTCCTCGGCTATCTATTGCAGTATGAGACCGCTGCACTGTCCCGGGACTGAGTATGACAGGAAGGAGAGATCTCTCCTCTCTCTCTAAGACGCCTGTCAATACGAACAGCCTGAGACATAGCAGAATCCAAGGAGGTAGGTCTTTCATGAAAGGCAAATGCATCTTTCAATCCCTCTGAAAGACCATAGCAAAATTGACTTCGGAGTGCAGCATCATTCCAACCCGTATCTGCTGCCCATCTCCGAAATTCTGAACAGTATATCTCTGCGGATTGTTTACCCTGGCATAACAGACGTAGTCTAGACTCAGCCAGAGCAATACGATCCGGATCATCATATATCTGACCCAGGGCTAAAAAGAATTCATCCACTGAACGAAGGGGCCGTGCCCCCTCCGGCAGCGAAAAGGCCCAGGACTGCGCGTTACCCCTGAGCAGCGATATAATGATCCCCACCCTCCGTTCTTCATCACCAGAAGAATAGGGAAGAAGGCGAAAATGGAGTTTGCAAGCCTCTCTAAAACGCACAAAATTCTCACTACCCCCGGAGAACGTATCCGGGAGCGAGATCTTAGGCTCAGCACAAACTCCATGAACGCAAGCTGAACCGGTCACTTGAAACTGAGAAAAAGTCTTACGGAGATCAGCTACCTCCAAAGAAAGACCCTGAAAGCGTTCAGCCAAAAGTGAAACCGGATCCATGCTTGAGACGGTTTTGGCGGCTGATAATGTCACGGATGGTGTACAGGAAACAAGACAATACCATATAAACAATGTCTCTCTGGATCCACAACTAAGGAACAAAGGGAGACCCCTGCAATAGACCTGCCGCTCTCCCTCACTGCTCAGCCTATGCGAACACCCCAAAGGTGGATGGCCGCATATCCACGTTCCTCGGCTATCTATTACCTGAAGACCCTACAATAGTGAAGGGACACGACCACCGGCTCCCTACACTGACACGAAGGGAGTCAGGGTCACCTGGATCCAGAAAAGACAAAATCATAAATACATAAACAGCACCTATCTTGCAGACGAATGACGACTGGGAACTGCATGCACACACACTCCAGGAAGCTGTATCAGCCGCACACTACTGCATTATGGGGAGGAACTTAAAGGGTAGCGATCAGTCTAACTGCATGACAGCTGAGATAGACTAACGAGATGAGAAACTAAACCAAAACAAAGAAATTCAAGGAGGAGGATCTGAGAAGCTCCTGTGAGCGCTTCTCAGCTGTCTGGCTGTGACAGTAATAAGGGAGCAGGTCACCTCCTAAAGCGTCCCTAATCCTCTCCCTGACTCCTCACCGTATAAGTGGACCCTGATGGTAGGACGACTCATACTCAGGATTCCTAGAGACCCTAAGTCGCCCTGGTAATCCCTCACCAAGGAGCAGGGAAGAGACGACCTGTTCATCCCAGTAATGGAGGAACAGGAGAGGGGAACACATAAGCATACCAAACACGTAACCACCGGCAACAGCATGCGTGGCAGCCATGTCACGGCAATCACCCAGAAGGTCGAGACACTGCCACCGCATGCTCTCACAGAAACACGTTGCCATGGGCAACCGCAAGTGTGGCAAAAGTGTCACAGCGTACACCATGGGCCGTGACACTTCCTGGCTGGAGTGAGTTGTACTTCAGCTGTGGTTGGTGCTGGAGCTCTGCTCCAGTCCAAGGTGTTCCATTACTGGGATGACATTGATGACCACAAGGGGGGCCCTCACTGGAGAGATGGAACACCCTGGACTGGAGCAGAGCTCCAGCACCAACCACAGCTGAAGTACAACTCACTCCAGCCAGGAAACCACCGAAGATATAAGCCAAGTGACCACACCCAGTCAGGGAGTTATCCCTTACAGCACCAGACAGAGGGAGGCTACAACTTAAAGGGGAAGTGCACACACATGCATACCATACATATAACCACCGGCAACACCATGCGTGGCAACCATGTCACGGCAATCACCCAGAAGGCCGAGATACTGCCACCGCATGCTCTCACAGCAACACGTTGCCGCAGGCAACCGCAAGTGTGGCAAAAGTGTCACAGTGTACACCATAGGCTGTGACATTATCAGAGACATAGCACCTTAAATACTGCTCTAGAGATTGGTTCAAATGTTCAGTTTGACCGTTGGTTTCCAGATGAAAGGCCAAAGAAAAAGACATAGAGATGTTACATTTACGACAAAAAGCCCTCCAAAACCTTGAAACAAATTAGACACCTTTATCCGAAACCAAATTGTCTGGGATTCCGTGTAAACGTATAACACGATCAACAAACAGGGAAGCCAGAGTCTTGGCATTAGGCAATTTTGACAGAGGGATTGAAGTGTACCATTTCACTAAATCTGTCCACCACCACCCACACAACTGACTTACCCTCAGAAACCGGTGATGAAATCCATAGAAATATGGGACCACGGCCTATTCGGGAAGGGCAGTGGTCGTAACTCACCCACAGGACGGGGTGTCTTGGACCTGGCACAAACCTCACATGCGGAAACATAAAAGTGGACATCTCTAGACAAGGAAGGCCACCAATAAAACCTAAAAACAAGTTCCTTGGTGGCATTAATACCCGGATGTCCACTAAAAACAGTGTTGTGGCACTCACCCAACAGTCGGAGACGTAAATGATCAGGGACTAGGGTTGAGCGAACCCGAACTGTAAAGTTCGGGTTCGTTCCAAATTTTCGGATTTTTGGACCCTGAACCCGAACTTTTCAGTAAAAGTTCGGGTTCGGGGTTCGGCGAGTTAATGGAGCTTTTTGAAAGGCTGCAGAGCAGCCAATCAACAAGCGTTTAACTTGTGTGCCCTTAGAAGCCATCACAGCCATGCCTACTAATGGCATGACTGTGATTGGCCAGTGCAGCATGTGACCCCGCCTCTATATAAGCTGGAGTCATGTAGCGCTGCACGTCATACTGCTCTTATTAGTGTAGGGATAGGATGCTGCTGCTGTGAGGGAGAGAATAGGAAAGAATCTCTTATCAGAAGTGCTTGTTAACTCAGCGATCTACAGCAATTTTTTTTTGTGGGTGCAGTGCACAATTTTTTACCCTGCCCTGAGCCAAGTGACACAGAAAAATAACTTTTATCCGTCTGTTAGGTGGGTGTCGGTGGCCATTTTATGCAAGTTTAGTGCACCAGCACAGCATATGTGCATTTGTGACAGTCCAAATACAAGCTTTAAATACTGCAATTATATTCTGGGTTTAAAAAAATCACCCATTTTTTGCTAGACCCTACATCTGGGGCCTTTGCTGCATTTGTCACTGTGAAATACAAGCTTGAAATACTGCAATAATATTCTGGGTTTAAAAAAACACCAATTTTTGGCAATACCCTACATCTGGGGCCTTTGCTGCATTTGTCACTGAGTAATACAAGCTTGAAATACTGCAATAATATTCTGGGTTTAAAAAAACACCCATTTTTGGCAATATCCTACATCTGGGGCCTTTGCTGCATTTGTCACTGTGAAATACAAGCTTGAAATACTGCAATAATATTCTGGGTTTAAAAAAACACAAATTTTTGGCAAGACCCTACATCTGGGGCCTTTGCTGCATTTGTCACAGTGAAATACAAGCTTAAAATACTGCAATTATATTCTGGGTTTAAAAAACACCCATTTTTGGAAAATACCCTACATCTGGGGCCTTTGCTGCATTTGTCACAGTGAAATACAAGCTTGAAATACTGCAATAACATTCTGGGTTTAAAAAAACACCCATTTTTGGCAATACCCTACATCTGGGGCCTTTGCTGCATTTGTCACTGTGAAATACAAGCTTGAAATACTACAATAATATCCTGGGTTTAAAAAAACACCCATTTTTGGCAATACCTTACATCTGGGGCCTTTGCTGCATTTGTCACAGTGAAATACAAGCGTTAGATACTGCTGTTATATTCTGTTATTAAAAAAACACCAATTTTGGGCAAGATACTATATTTGCGGCCTTTGCTGCATTTTTCACAGTGAAAGGCCTCATGCACACGACCATTTTTGTGGTGCGCATCCGAGCCGCATTTTTTGCGGCTCGGGTGCGGACCCATTCACTTCAATGGGGCCGCAAAAGATGCGGACAGCACTCCGTGTGCTGTCCACATCTGTTGCACCGTTCCATGGCCCCGCAAAAAAAATATAGCATGTCCTATTCTTGTCCGTTTTGCGGACAAGAATAGGCATTTCTACAATTGGCCACCCGTTCCGTTCCGCAAATTGCGGAAGGCACACGGGCGGCTTCCATTTTTTGCGGATCCGCGGTTTGCGGACCGCAAAAAACGGCACGGTCGTGTGCATGAGGCCAAATACAAGCTTGAAATACTGCAATAATATTCTGGGTTCAAAAAAACACCAATTTTTGGCAATACCCTACATTTGGGGCCTTTGCTGCATTTGTCACAGTGAAATACAAGCGTTAGATACTGCTGTTATATTCTGCTATTAAAAAAACACCCATTTTGGGCAAGATACTAAATTTGTGGCTTTTGCTGCATTTGTCACAGTGAAATACAACCATTGAATACTGAAGTTACATTGTTGGTTGATAAATTAAATTTTTTTGTGACCATAAAGTAATTGTATAAAATTTGCCTGTCACACTATTGTGTGACCTCAAGAAATGTTTCTTCTTTATGACACCGGCACTGCCTTACTCTCAGTAAACTTAATTGTTGACTATTGGCAGTTCAATTTTTTGCCTGACATAAACCCAAATCTGGTAGTTTGGTGGGTATACGCAAAGAATGAGGAGAGCGTTAAATAAGGGACGTGGCCCCGGTCGTGATGCTTCTGGTGGAGCTCCTGTTACAGGGAGAGGACATGGTCGATCTGTGCCAGCTACATGCACAAGTGAAACACCTTCCTCAGGTGAGAGTAGGCGACAGAACCTTCAGCGTTATTTGGTAGGGCCGAATGCGGCTCTATGAATGGTGAGGCCAGAACAAGTACAGGCGATAGTAGATTGGGTGGCTGACAGTGCGTCCAGTTCCTTCACATTGTCTCCCACCCAGTCTCCTGCTGAAAGATCAGAGTTGCCACATGCAGCCCATGGCCATCAGTCTTTCACCTCACCCCCTTGCAAATCAGCCAAACAGTCTGAGCCCCAAGTCATGGAGCAGTCTCTTCTGCTTTTTGATGACTCTGTTAGCAGGGTTTTCCAGGGCCATCCACATAGCCCTGCCCCAGAAGTGGAAGAGATTGAGTGCACCGATGCCCAACCACTTATGTTTTTAGGATGAGTACATGGGAGGACCACCGTAGCACGTCTCGGATGATGACGAAACACAGGTGCCAACTGCTGTGGCTTTCTGCAGTGTGCAGACCGACAAGGAGGGCAGGGGTGAAGACTGGGTGGAAGATGATGTGGAGGACGATGAGGTCCTCGACCCCACATGGAATCAAGGTCATGCGAGTGACCTGTGTATTTCGGAGGAAGAGGTGGTGGTCGCACAGAGCCACCAACACAGCAGAAGAGGGAGCAGGGTGCAAAAGCGGAGCGGCCGTCCCCTAAACAGTACGCCTGCTACTGCCCACCGCAGCAAGGGACCGAGCACACCAAAGCCAGCACCAAGGAGTTCCCTGGCATGGCAGTTCTTCAGACAGTGTGCTGACGACACAAGTGGTTTGCATGCTGGACAATCAGAGCCTGAAGCGAGGCATAAACGTTCTCAACCTGAGCACAACCTGCATGACCAGGCATCTAAGTGCAAGGCATGAGCTGCAGTGGAGTAGATACCCCAAAAACAAAGAAAGGTATCTGGCTCCTCCTGCTTCCTCTTCTGCTGCAGTTGCGGCCTCTTCATCCACCTCTGGAGTGACAGTGGCACCTGCCACCCCGCAAACAGAGGATCTGCCAGCAATGCCACCACCTGGGTCACCAAGCATCTCCACAATGTCCCATGGAAGCGTTCAGCTCTCTATCTCCCAAACACTGGAGCGGAAGAGGAAGTACCACCCTACCCACCCGCAATCCCTGGCCCATAATGCCAGCATTTCAAAATTACTGGACTTTGAAATGCTGTCATTCCGTCTGGTGGAGACGGAGAGTTTTAAAAGCCTTATGGCGGTGGCTGTCCCACAGAACGTCGTGCCCAGCCGCCACTACTTTTCCAGGCGAGCCATCCCTTCCCTGCACAACCAAGTGGGGGACAAAATCAGGTGTGCATTGCACAACGCCATCTGTGTCAAGGCCCACCTAACTACGGATACGTGGACCAGTAAGCACGGTCAGGGACGTTATATCTCTCTAACAGCACACTGGGTATATGCAGTGGCGGCTGGGCCTGAGGCAGATAGCAGTTTGGCGCATGTCTTTCTACCACCGAGGATTGCAGGGCGCTTCAGTTTGCTTACTCCTCCTACTCCGCTTCCTCATCCTCTACCGCCTCCTTATCCGGTCAGAGTAACACCTTCACCACCAACTTCAGCACAGCCAGGGGTAAATGACAGCAGGCAGTTTTAAAACCTATCTGTTTGGGGGACAAACCCCACACCGCGCAGGTGCTGTGGACGGGCATGGAACAACAGACCGATGAGTGGTTGGTGCCAGTGAGACTCAAGCCCGGCCTGGTGTTGCGCAATAATGGGCGAAATCTCGTAGCAGCTCTGGGACTAGCCAGTTTGACGCACATCCCTTGCCTGGCGCATGTGCTGAATTTGGTGGTGCAAGGGTTTCTTTAAATTACCCCGACATGTCAGAGCTGCGGCAGAAAGTTCGGGCCGTCTGTGCGAGCTTTCGGCGTTCTCACCCTGCTGCTCGCCTGTCAGCGCTGCAGCGTAACTTCGCCCTACCCGCTCACTGCCTCATATGCGACGTGCCCACAAGGTGGAACTCCACCTTGCACATGCTGGCCAGACTGTGTGAGCAGCAGCAGGCGATAGTGGAGTTTCAGCTGCAGCACGCACGGGTGAGTTGCTCTACGGAACAGCACCACTTCACCACCAATGACTGGGCCTCCATGCGAGACCTGTGTGCCTTGTTGCGCTGTTTCGAGTACTCCACCAACATGACCAGTGCCGATGACGCCGTTCTCAACGTTACTATTCCACTTCTATGCCTCCTTGAAAAAACGCTGCTGGCGATGATGGAAGAGCATGTGGCACAGGAGGAGGAAGAGGGATCATTTCATAGGGTTTCAGGCCAGTCCTTCACAAGTGTCTCCGAGGGTGGGTTCCTGCACCCACAAACGCCAGGTACACAATTGTCCAGCCAGGGCAAAGTTCTGGAGGATGACGAGGTGGAGAAGATGGAGGAGGAGGAACCGTGTTCACAGCAGGGTGGCACCCAAACCAGCTCATGGCCATCATGGTGCGTGGCTGGGGGATACTGAGGACACAGACGGTACACCTCCCACAGAGGACAGGTTTTTGTTGCCTCTGGTAGCCTGGCAGACATGAGCGATTACATTGATAAAGTAGCCCTAAATTAGAGCATTTGAGATGCACTCTGGTGCTCCAAATCAATTTACCCCCAGGGGGTTAATATCCACGCGTGGTTGAGAGACTGGACACTGACACAGAAGCTGGTCAAAGCAATCTCTAATTTATTACAGAAAGTAAGTCGTATCTGTATCTTCAGAAAAGGGCAGTACTTTCTGAGGCCCAGGCATTATTTTATTGGCTCAAAAGGAAGAAGAGATAAGAAAGAGGAGATAACACCCTGGCTTCTGCGCACTGGGCACTACTTTGGAATGTGAACTAATGTAAACATCTGGTTATCGTTGCCATTTTGTAATGGCGTTTATCCTAACACTAATACTGCATACGTCATATGTGACCCTTCAAGGAGGTGCTTCTCTATAGGCAGTATATACATATCATCAAGTCATATGATTGGCTTATGCATTCCTCCACAATCTATACACCTATACAAAGATGAGAAAACAGACACTTCTCACAGCACAACTCTTTGCCCCCACCTCTCTTCTCCAGTCTTGAAACAAAGAGGGGGGTGGGAGGCACTTGAAGAAGAAAAAGTTAACTCATTACAGTCCTAGAGATACAAAATATAGAATAAAATTCACACATCTTTAACAGTCCCCCCTTGAATTTCATTCTCTCCCTAAACCTAAACATCTGTCCCAATGCTCTGACATCCTCTTCACCAGCTTCCACGACAAGCTATTCCTAGCGAACAGCCTCCCGTGACACTGGATTTGAGCATGGGGAAGTTAGATGATCTTTCCCTAACTGGCGTTTACATCACATGGGGGAGACTGGAGGTCATCAGTGCTTCTGATTTGTCTGGATTGAAGTTTTCATACAATTTTCCATATTCTTTGAGTCATGATCAACAGTCACACAAGGGAAAACCAGTCTCAACACTTCCTTGAAATCAATCCAATTATGCTTTTCTTTGAGCTTCACTGTGCTTGTGGTCAACAACACTCGGAATGGACCATCAAACCAGGGTTTTAGGACTTTTCTAACGTGTCTTTTACTACCACCCAATCTCCAGACACAAGTGGGTGGGTTCCTGATACTTTATCAAAACCTGGAAGTGAAGCAAAAACTCGAAAATGTACTTTAGTCAAATGCTTGTACAAAACTGATCACATAATCTGTCAGACAACCATGTTGCATCTGGAGCTGCTGTGGGAAATAAAATCCTATCCTAGGGGCTGACCCAAAAAGGACCTTATAGGGACAAAGGCCTGTCTCACGGTTAGGCGTATACCTTACTAAAAGAGGGCTACCAGCAGGCACTCTATTAAGGCTTTTGAATCTTTAACTTAGTGCCCCGTTCAGTTCCTTTTTCATACTCTACTGCTGCTTTGTGGATGGTACGAAGCATGTAAGGCCTGTCCTACACCCAAAACCTTCATCATCTCCTGCATCACTTCACCTGTGAAGTGAACACCTTTGTCACTTTCAATGATCTAAAGTACCCCATACCTGCCCAAAACTTCAACCATAATCTTCTTTACTTCTTTGGGTACGGTTTTGGCCATCCTGAAAACAAGTCATCACATATCAATACATACTCATACATGCCCACCTTGGGTAGTTGAAGGTAGTCTGCAAACATTGAAACAGATACAAAAAGCAAGACGTGTTTCTTGGGTATCTTAACCACCTTGCCCACGTTGTTCTGGGCACAAATCATTTATCCTTGAGTATGTCTGACTGTTACAGTGCTGAACCCTGGGGCGTACCATATGCTCCGTACTAAATCACACATAGCAGTTTTTGTCTGGTGCATCACTCCATGGGTTGCCTGTGCCATCGTGGAGTAGAGGGACCTGGGAAGGCAAAGTTTCCCTTCTTATTTGTAGTCCCCCCTTTTCCATCCACCAGTCCCTTTCCTCCTTCCCCATCTGGTTCTGTAAGGTCTTAAGAACTTTCGGGAGACAGGAGGAGTTATTTCAGGGACCTGAACTGTGGCCACTTAAGACAGGGGTCTGCTTAGGTAATTTGGCAGCCATTTTTGCCGCCTGATCTGCCGTGGCTTTCCCCTTTGCCTCCTCTGCATCTGTTTACAGTGGCCTTTCGTTGCTATCATCACCCCTCATGTTAGTGACAAGAGGGCTTCCATCAGAGACCTCACTGCTTCCCCATTTTCGATGGGTTTACCTGAAGCGATCAAGGAGTCTCTGGCTTTCCATATGGGCCCATAGTCATGGGCTATCCCAAAAGCACAGTTGGAATCAGTGTAAATGTTGGCTGTTTTTCCATCTGCATCTCTGCAAGCCATCTTCAGAGTCTTTTAGCTCCACTTCTTGAGCAGACATGTGTGGTAGTTCACGTTTATTCACCACTGCCCAACCTGTGTAGTACCTGCCATCCTGGCCATACCTCGATCCATCCACAAAGAGCACATGATCTACAGGGTGGGCCATTTATATGGATACACCTTAATAAAATGGGAATGGTTGGTGATATTAACTTCCTGTTTGTGGCACATTAGTATATGTGAGGGGGGAAACCTTTCAAGATGGGTGGTGACCATGGCGGCCATTTTGAAGTCGGCCATTTTGAATCCAACTTTAGTTTTTTCAATAGGAAGAGGGTCATGTGACACATCAAACTTATTGGAAATTTCACAAGAAAAACAGAAAAGG
Source organism: Bufo bufo (assembly GCF_905171765.1). NCBI lineage: Eukaryota > Metazoa > Chordata > Amphibia > Anura > Bufonidae > Bufo > Bufo bufo. The sequence goes on from NC_053391.1 coordinate 118,137,599, forward strand.
GTGTATTTGGTTTTAACGTAACTTTATTCTTTCATGAGTTATTTACAAGTTTCTGACCACTTATAAAATGTGTTCAATGTGCTGCCCATTGTGTTGGATTGTCAATGCAACCCTCTTCTCCCACTCTTCACACACTGATAGCAACACCGCAGGAGAAATGCTAGCACAGGCTTCCAGTATCCGTAGTTTCAGGTGCTGCACATCTCGTATCTTCACAGCATAGACGATTGCCTTCAGATGATACGAGATGTGCAGCACCTGAAACTACGGATACTGGAAGCCTGTGCTAGCATTTCTCCTGCGGTGTTGCTATCAGTGTGTGAAGAGTGGGAGAAAAGGGTTGCATTGACAATCCAACACAATGGGCAGCACATTGAACACATTTTGTAAGTGGTCATAAACTTGTAAATAACTCATAAAAGAATAAAGTTACGTTAAAACCAAGCACACCATTGTTTTTCTTGTGAAATTCCCAATAAGTTTGATGTGTCAAATGACCCTCTTCCTATTGAAAAAACAAAAGTTGGATTCAAAATGTCCGACTTCAAAATGGCCGCCATGGTCACCACCCATCTTGAAAAGTTTCCCCCCTCACATATACTAATGTGCCACAAACAGGAAGTTAATATCACCAACCATTCCCATTTTATTAAGGTGTATCCATATAAATGGCCCACCCTGTAGATTACCTAATGGCTGATTTACCAAATCCCACTACCTCTTGTGACATCATTGGCAAACAGTCAGGAGCCTCTTCCTTTGAATCTGGAAGAAAAGTTTAAAGTGTGGTGCCCTAACTCTTCCCTCCCCCCTTGATCCAGAGGCAACAAGGTGGCTGGGTCCAAAGTATTACACCTTTGGAGAGCAACATTGTCAGGCAACAAAATGGAACACTGCATTCTCAAATCACGGGCAACAAAATAATCATTTGGATTGTATGTTCATGAGGATAGATGTAATATCACCATCACTTTGTGGTTCAGAACTATCTCAGAGCTTTCATCAAGCATAGCTAGTACAACTACTACAGCTCTGATGCAGAAAGGGGCACCTCTGGCCACGGGATAAAGTCTGGCTGAATAATATACTACGGGGCGTTATTGCTGGCCATGCAGTTGGGTGAGGACAGCTGAGTCATGGCCACTCACTTCATAACAATACAATCTAAATGTAATAATCTGATAGGCCCAGTGTGGGGGAACACAAAATTGCCAGCTCTAGGCATAAAAAGCATCTACCACCTCATCTGTAAGGCGGTAGGGACTAAAGGACAAATCAATCACAGTGGAGTGAGTAGGGGTAATGGGAACCTGAGCCAACAAGGTGATTGTATTGGGCACGATGTGGGTGTTAGAAACTGTGGCTTCATTAACGGCATGTAGGTCATGTACCATCCAATGGTGAGTGGTTTTGCTTTTCTCAGCTTCTGGGAGTACTGATACAAACATGGAACCAGGGAATTTTATCACTAATGGCCAACAAACAAAGTTCCTGGTCATTGAGGGCACCTGTAAGCTTCACAGTGCCGTCCTCCTGATATGAGATACCAGCATGTACTTTTGCAAGCAAATCTGCACCCAGGAGGCAACAAGGGGCATTACCACTGACCAGCAAACGGGCAAGCGCATCTTGGTTAGGGGAAAATCTAACATGGATGGTTTCTGTTGAAAAGGGAGCGTACTACTTTCCCATCCACTTCTACCCAAAGACTGGTGCCCTTGGAGAGTAAATCAGGGGAGGCCATGTTTGCTATGCACAACTGTCTTGGCTGCTCCAGTATCAATCAAAAACGGGACTACTTCTTTATCACCCAGAGTGAGGGATATCATTGGGCCAGACTGAATCTGCTAAAAATGTTTAAAAGTAGAGCCGATACTGGATTTCCTGTTTCCTAATCTTGATCTAACTCCCCCTTCCCCCTCACCTGTCTTTGTGTTCTCCTTATGACAAAAAAAACATGGGTGTCTGTGGGGACGGACAGTGATCCGGGCATGGTCAACATAGAATAATAGAATACAATCCTCTCATGTGGTGTGGTCGAGGAGTACCACACACAGCACAACACTCTCTCTTCTGGGATCTGGGTCCCACAGACTCTGCAGGCCCATCTCCCAGGACCATTATAGGGTGGCAGACTTACTTTTTCCTCACTTCAATGAGGCGTTTGACATCAGGGCTGAAGCAATGCCAAAGGAACACTACCTATGGTTGGCACCACTGAACCACCCAATGCTGCTTGATGTTACTCTGCATTTTGGCTTACAGAAGTATCCAACTTTTCCTATCGCGGAATTAATAGACTGGAAAACAGGACTTCTCATCTTCCATGGGAGTTTCTTATAACTAGGGGATGGTCACAAGGGCTGCCGTTGTCTGTAACGTCCACCCCTATCCTCCTCCCTCCGCTCGGAGTCATCTAAGTCCACCCTTTTCAGTCGGACGCTGTGGTCCTCCTTTTGTCCGTCAGTAGTGTGCCAGCTGTCCATAAGAACAGAGCTCTGATGTGAAGCACAACACTTAACATGTAACACGTAACTTCAAACATTGAAACAAACAGATCTGACAATACAGACATGAACACACAAAGGGCCCATAAGAAACTTTTCATTGACTTCAATTTAAAAAAATGTACAGCTCAATCAAAACTGTTGGCACCAATAAAAAACAAAAAATATTCCAAGAAAAAGAAAATAAAATTCTCAATGCGCATATTATTTAAAAACAAATATCGTACTCCATATGCATTCACATTTTCATGTACTTATTTTCACAAACAGCTCATAACCATGCCCTTATACATAAAATATGAATTGCATTCACAGCACTGCTAAAAACATCCATCAGTCTTCACACATATTCGCCTCAACTACAACTCAAAGCCACACCCATTCACATTCCACTGAATCATTTATGTCTTCCAACCCAGCCACACAGTTTACTTTGTTTCATCCCAAAACTTGCAGCACAGACAAACACAGCTTTCCTGGAAACAGATAGCCACACCACACCCAGAATTCCTGATGGTCTATATCGCTGTAGTGCTGTGTTTTCCAATGTCTTCTGGTCTTCACTCTGTGATTAATCAACTCTTATAAGAAGACAATATACATGTTATAATCATACAGTAATTTTGTTAAAAGATGGATTCCCACATTACACTGTTTGGGAAAGAAGAAAGAAAATTATTGAACAATTCTTCGTCTTGTATAATATATTACACATCACTTACTCTGCATGATTCCCTTATCTCAGGAATGTTTTTGTGTGAAGGCGGCGGAAGTGAATCTCTGTAGCTCACACTAGATACATACAATACTTATCCATTAACTGACCATCTTTTACTGCTGTAATCTCTAATGCTAGTGCTAGGATCTTCCCTATTTAAACACACAATTATCATTAGGGTAACAAAACTTAACCAGTTCATTTCTGAACATTTAACACAAGCGCCTTTCTGATTGCAGACATTGGGGCACTTTCTTTCTTGTTTCTGCCATCAATTAACATCCTGACACTGTTCTGTAACATTCTTTTTCACATTTTAACTTTCAATTCTCCATTAATATCACATCCTATAATCTCCCTCTTCCCTCGCTACTAGCTAGGGGCTGTATTTTCTCCTTCTTCATAATACTGGGACTGACCCATTTCAACAACAGTATTTCAGACTGACACACACAAAACAGAGGAGTAAAGAGGCACCTTTAACCCTTTCCTCCACAGACAAAGGATTCACCCTCCCCTCTGGTTGGCTCAAATCTGACTATCACTTCTGACTAGTCAGCTGGGACTCCTCGCACGTCTTCCCCTCTCCAGGGGTCAGGCGGGCTCCGGACGCATCTTCATGGGGGTCAGGTCAGGTGGAGAATATCTCCGCAGTCTTCCCTTATCTAAGGGTCATGTGGCTCCACGCGACTCCCTGGCCAGGTCAGCCGGAGTTTACTTTGTTCCACACCTCGGCGCTACAGCGCCCCCTTCCAAACCAGGAGGTTACTGTCCCCTCCCTTTGTCTGTGGTTTTACCGTCTGTGCTCAACTCACTCCTCAGATAAATCACAGACACACACAAAACATATACACACCAGAGTGATCTATAAATTCAGACTATTGGTTCTATAGACTCCAAGCTTTCAGCATTACAGCCAACTACTATACTTACATCGGTACCACCTCACAGCAGACTGAGCTATCTGAGCATGACGAAGTAAATAGCAGAAAGGCAGAGGAGATAAAAAAGTTTTCTCACCTTTCTTTTGAGGCTACAGTCCTCTCCCCTCTGCCGTTCGTCAAGCTCAGGGCTCGTCTGGTCAGCTGTTGGATGCTACCTTCGCTCAGAGTCCCATCTGGGGTGCCATCTGATAAAGTAGCCCTAAATTAGAGCATTTGAGATGCACTCTGGTGCTCCAAATCAATGTACCCCCAGGGGGTTAAAGAGGACCTTTCACCTGTATAAACTATGTGAACTGAGTATGCTGCCATATAGAGCGGCGCCCGGGGATCTCTGTGCACTTACTATTATCCCCGGGCGCCGCTCCGTTCTCCCGTTATAGGCTCCGGTACCTTTGCTTTTTAAGTTATAGTAGGCGGGTTTTCCCTTGTCCTGTGGGCGTCTCCTTCTCCTAGGCTGCAGCACTGGCCAATCGCAGCGCACAGCTCACAGCCTGGGAGAAAAAAACCTCCCAGGCTGTGAGCTGTGCGCTGCGATTGGCCAGCGCTGCAGCCTAGGAGAAGGAGACGCCCACAGGACAAGGGAAAACCCGCCTACTATAACTTAAAAAGCAAAGGTACCGGAGCCTATAACGGGAGAACGGAGAGGCGCCCGGGGATAATAGTAAGTGCACTGAGATCCCCGGGCGCCGCTCTATATGGCAGCATACTAAGTTCACATAGTTTATACAGGTGAAAGGTCCTCTTTAATATCCACGCATGGTTGAGAGACTGGACACTGACACAGAAGCTGGTCAAAGCAATCTCTAATTTATTACAGAAAGTAAGTTGTATATGTATCTTCAGAAAAGGGTAGTACTTTCTGAGGCCCAGGCATTATTTCATTGGCTCAAAGGGAAGAAGAGATAAGAGAAAGGAGATAACACCCTGGCTTCTGCGCACTGGGCACTACTTTGGAATGTGAACTAATGTAAACATCTGGTTATCGTCGCCATTTTGTAATGGCGTTTATCCTTTTTTTTAATAGCCTTTATTTATTTAATTTTTAAAAACAGTTAATACAACAATCCCAAAGGGAAAAACAATCAGCATGACAATCATACACATAAGCAGGTGCAGATAAATCCGTCATTATCATATTGCGCAACAGTAAAAAACAGCAATGTATCTTTATTACAGAATATCACTGTCATCACAAAAAGAATTCTGCACTTGCTCACACCTCATCCACACACACACTCACACGCTTGGGTAGTGCAGACCCAATCAGCAATGAATCTCAAACTGTGCCCTCCGCTTGTACCCATATTCCCCAGATTTTGTCAAATCGATCAGGCACCCCTCTAGCTTCGTATGTCAATTTGTACATCTGGAGGTCTTTATTAATGAGTTGCACCCACTGATCCACTGTGGGGCATTTAGGCGGTTTCCAGTTCAACAATATGTTCTTCCTACCATAAAACATTAGTAACCGTAGCAAGATTCTACTATACTTGCATGGGGTCACATCAGAAACCAGCCCCATAACGCATATTATTGGATCACAGATCCCGGGAAGCCCCAACTTAGCACTAATAAAATTGCACACTCCCTTCCAGTATATCTGCATTGTAGGACACCTCCAAACCATGTGAAAAAAGGAACCTCTGTCCCCTCCACATCTGTCACATCCAGGACTCAATAACTGCCGCATCTGGCACAACGCATCGGGGTCAGATATACCCTATGTATCCACTTGACCTGAATGAGTTGGTCCCGAGCGCTTATAACAGACTTCCTCCACCCTAGACGCCATTCCTCCAAGTGAGAGTCTTCTAGTTCTGGGATATCCGCCGACCATCTAACGAATGATCGCTGGATTGGGGATTCTTGCATTTTAATAATTTCAACATAAAAGGAAGAAATTGGCTTGTGTGGTTGTACTCTCCTGGCTATAGATTCAAGAAGACCACACTTTAAGCTTAAAGTCAAAGATTGGAACTGCTTCTCATAGGCGTGTCTCAATTGGAGGAACCGGTAAAAACTCGTCCGAGGTAATAGGAACTCTGACTGTAGACTTCCAAAGGAGCGAAAGGCCCCATCTTGGAACAACTGCGTCAAATATTTAAGCCCTTTCTTAGGCCAAAATTCAAAATCTGATAGGTGTAAAAGCTCAGGGAGGTGCCTATTACGCCATAGTGGGATATATGGAGACCAGGTTTCTCCTACTTGGGTATCCATGTGTGTGTTCACAAATCTCGCCCAGGCCTCTATAACCGTCACCATGGCCTCCGTATATCTCCCACAAAGCAGAGTTCCGCCTCCCCTATAAACCAGGTTCGTTAGAGCCTCATATGACCCAACTAGCGCCGCCTCCAACACTACCGCTGGATTATTGGCATCCGCTCTAATCCACCAGGATGCATACATTAGGCGCGTCGCTATATAGTAAATATACATGTCTGGAAGTTGCAAACCCCCTTGTAAGTAGGAGGCTTTCAACGTCTTTCTTGCTATTCTTGGGGACTGATGACCCCATAGGAATCGAGACATGACTTTGTCTAAAACATCAAAATGGGACTTAGGAATCTTTACTGGAGCTGCTCTATACACGTATAATAACTTCGGCAACAACACCATTTTAATAATGTTAATTCTGCCTATTAAGGTCAATGGTAAATTTTCCCAGGCTTCCAGTTTACGTGTAACGTATTCCATAGTGGGCCTCAGATTCAAAAGACAGAATTGCCGAGGGTCTCTATGAATATGAATCCCTAAATAAATAAAGCTGTCTACCACTCTCAGGGGAGACACCGGAGAAATATCTACCCCTTCATCTACATCCACTATGCAAAGACTGGATTTAGCCCAGTTCACTCGCAGGCCAGAATATCTCCCATATCCATTTACCACGTCTAGCAGGGTTTCTAAGGAAGGGCCAGGGTCAGCTAAGTACACCAACAGGTCATCCGCATATAGCGACACCTTCTCTTGTATCCCGGCTATCGACCACCCCTCTATCAAGGAGCTATTATTGATTAATTGTGTAAGGGGTTCCATTATCAGGGCAAACAACAGCGGTGACATGGGACAACCCTGCCTTGTGCCCCTATACAGTCTAAAAGATCGGGAAGTAAATCCATTTACTCTAATGCGCGCTGTGGGCGCCTGATACAGTAGTTGGACCCATTTAATAAAGGAGAGAGGGAAATGAAGACGGGACATTGTCTCCCAAATAAAATGCCATTCTACCGAGTCAAAGGCTTTCTCATTATCGAGAGACGCCAGGACCCTTGAGCCCGCATTATCATGCCTGACCTGCAAGTTTGTAAATAGCCTTCTAAGGTTAATATCCGTTGTCTTCCCAGGCATAAAACCAGATTAGTCAGGATCAATGATAGATAAGATTACTCCACTAAGCCGCTTGGCCAAAACTTTGGCTAAAATTTTGGCGTCAGTATTCAGTAGGGAAATAGGCCTATACGACGCACAGTGGTCCGGAGACTTCCCAGCTTTATGAATAACCACAATGGTAGCCTCTCCAAAGGATAAAGGCAGCCCACCGGATTCATAGGCTTAGTTAAACAATTTTAGCAAACGTGCAGAATGTAACTCAGCATCTAATCTATACCATTCCACTGGGAAGCCATCCGGACCAATGGCGTTTATCCTAACACTAATACTGCATACGTCATATGTGACACTTCAAGGAGGTGCTTCTCTATAGGCAGTGTATACATATCATCAAGTCATATGATTGGCTTATGTATTCCTCCACAATCTATACACCTATACAAAGATGAGAAAACAGACACTTCTCACAGCACAGCTCTTTGCCCCCACCTCTCTTCTCCAGTCTTGAAACAAAGAGGGGGGTGGGAGGCACTTGAAGAAGAAAAAGTTAACTCATTAGAGTCCTAGAGATACAAAATATAGAATAAAATTCACACATCTTTAACAACATGCTGCAGTGTTTCCGCAACGACCGACAAGTTGCCCACATTCTAACTTGTGCTGATTACTGGATGGCCACGCTGCTGGATCCCCGTTACAAGGACAACGTACCGTCCTTAATTCCGTCACTGGAGCGTGATCGTAAGATGCGCGAGTACAAGTGCACGCTGGTAGACGCGCTGCTGGTGGCATTCCCACCTGACAGCGGGGGCACAGTGGAAGCACAAGGAGGAGGAAGAGGTTGCCAACGCAGCTGGGGCACCACCAGCACCTCAAAAGGCAGGGTTAGCATGGCCGAAATGTGGAAAAGCTTTGTCAGCATGCCACAACAACCAGCACCACCAGCTGATATGGAACGTCTTAGCAGGAGGTAGCATTTCAGCAACACGGTGGAGCAGTATGTGTGCACATGCCTACACGTACTGAATGATGGGTCTGCCCCTTTAACTTCTGCGTCTCCAAATTGGGCACATGGCCTGAACTTGCCCTTTTTGCCTTGGAGGTGCTGGCCTTCCCTGCAGCCAGTGTATTGTCTGAAGGTGTGTTTAGCATGGCTGGGGGCGTTATCACAGACAAGCGCAGCCACCTGTCCACAGCCAATGTGGACAAGCTCACGTTCATTAAAATGAACCAGGCATGGATCCCACAGGACTTGTCCGTACCTTGTGCAGAATAGACATGTATATCAGCCTTCCCCAGCCATTGTTATACTACAGCGCAATTGCTAATTGTTATATTTTTGATATTTCCGACTCTTTTGGGGTGTACCCTAATTTAAACAAAAAAATAAAACCAAAAACCAGTGTTGGCTACCTCCTCCACCGCCACTTCCACCTACACCGCTACGTCCACCGCCTCCTCAACCTCTTACTCCATATGGACCTCCACCTCATAGATCAAGATTATTTTCATTTCACTAATTTGTCTAATACATTGTTGGGTTACATATCCCAAATTATTGGCTGCGATATACCCCTGCTCTACCTAGTAGACAGGTTAATAAATTTCGCTAATTTGTCTGTTACGTTATCGGGTGAAATTCACCACTTTTTGGCTGTGATATTCCCCTGCTCTACCTAGTAGACAGGTTAATAAATTTCACTAATTTGTCTGTTACATAATTGGGTGACATTCACCAATTTTTGGCTGTGATATACCCCTGCTCTACCTAGTGGACAGGTTAATATATTTCACTAATTTGTCTGTTACTTTGTGAAGTGAAATTCACCAATTTTTGGCTGTGATATACCCCTGCTCTACCTAGTAGACAGGTTAATAAATTTCACTAATTTGTCTGTTACTTTGTGAAGTGAAATTCACAAATTTTTGGCTGTGATATACCCCTGCTCTACCTAGTAGACAGGTTAATAAATTTCACTAATTTGTCTGTTACATAGTTGGGTGACATTCACCAATTCTTAGCTGTGATATACCCCTGCTCTACCTAGTGGACAGGTTAATAAATTTCACTTATTTGTCTGTTACATTGTCGGGTGAAATTAACCACTTTTTGGCTGTGATATACCCCTGCTCTACCTACTGGACAGGTTAATAAATTTCATTAATTTGTCTGTTACATTTTCGGGTGACATTCACCAATTTTGGTCTGTGATATACCCCTGCTCTACCTAGTGGACAGGTTAATAAATTTCACTAATTTGTCTGTTACATTGTGTAAGGGTACGCTGGATTGCGCTCCAGCGTGGAACGCAACCGCCGCCTATAATAATACGCTGGGTTGCGCTCCAGCGTGGAACGCAGCGGCCGCCTGTAATGATACGCTGGCTTGCGCTCCAGCGTGGAACGCAGCGGCCGCCGGGCCGTCTTGTGGCTCCGCCCACTCACGCTCCGGCCGATAAATAGGAGACAGGGGCTGTACAGGGTGTTCCACTAATGGAGTGCGCACCCTGCCAGCTCCATTCAACCAGAGGACTCTGTCCCTAAATCCGGACTGGAACCCTAAAACGCCGTGGAGGACTTCCACCCTTCAGCCACTGCAGTATTAACCCTGAACTGAGGACATGCTATATACTAACCCGTAACCCCTTCAAGTATTGGGAGATCTTCCTCCCCATTAGTATTTCTATTTAGTTGGTTCGCGGTAAATGATTTTGCTAACCCCAAACTCTCCGCTTAAGACTGAGAGAGCCGCCTGGGGTTCATACTGAGCAGCCGCAAACCTCACAGCCAACACTCAAGCAGTGTGGTAAAAGTGGATGTCCATTGACTCCGCAGTTGAGATCCTAACTGATCAACTTGGTGCGTTATATATTAGTGGAACCCACATGGATCCAGCGGAGATTGCAGGACACCTCGTCACCCTCACCAAGAGGGTGGAGACTCTCAATGTGACCGTACAACATCTCCAGTTAGAAAATCAGACCCTACGGGAACTTGTCAATCAGGGCCCAGGACACCCCCGTGATGGACCAGAACCCAAGGTCAGCCCACCTGAGTTATTCTCAGGAGACCGGAAGCAGTTCCGGGAATTCCTGAATGCGTGCAAACTAATGTTTGAACTACGGCCCCGGACCTACCCAACCGACAGAACAAAAGTACTTACCATGATCTCGTAACTCAGGGGGGAGCCCAGAGCATGGGCCAATACATATTTAGAAAAGGAAGACCCGGTCCTGGAATCTTTCCCCCTGTTCCTTGAAACAATGGCCCTCCTCTACGAGGACCATAGCAAACAACTGACCGCTGAGACCGCCATCCGCAGCCTAAAGCAAGGGAGACGACCTGTAGAGGACTTAATTGCGGAATACACTCGTTGGGCTCGGGAGACTGAATGGAATGATCTCACCCTTAGGAATCAGTTCCGTCTCGGTCTTTCCGAGGCCCTGAAGGACGAATTAGCCCGAGGAGAGTTACCACATACACTTGATGCCTTGATGCAGAAGGCCACCACCATTGACAGACGATTGAGGGAACGCCGAGCCGAGAGAGTCTCAGGCTTCATGCCCAACCCAAGACCGTCCAGCCCGGGTCCTGCAGTAGAGATGATGGAGATTGGGGCGATTCGAGGACCTCTGACTGAGAGGGAGAAAGCCAGGAGACGTAACCTCAATCTCTGTTTATACTGTGCGTCTGCCGACCATACAGTTGATGGATGTCCCGCCATACGAAAGAAGCATGAAGGTAAGAGCAGGACGTCTTGTACCTTAGGCAATAGAAATAATACCACTGGTGGTTACATATACACGTCTCTCACCTTACAGTGGGACCAAAACCGAACCATCGTTGAAGCCATGGTGGACACGGGAGCTTCGGGGAATTTTATCGACATGCATCTGATAGAGCGAAATAAAATTCCCCACACGAGAAAAAACGTTCCGATATCCGTGAGTTTCATTGACGGTACCACTTCTAGACCTATCCACAGCCAGACTCAACCCCTCCTGGTGACATGCGAAAATAACCACACAGAATTCTTATCCCTTGATATCATACACTCCCCCTTGTTTCCCGTGATTCTTGGGTTGCCATGGCTGCGATTACATCAGCCGACCCTCCTATGGGAACAGGGGAGAGTTCAGTTTACCTCACCTTATTGTATGGAGACCTGCTTCCCTCTCAAGACTCTCATGCACGTGGGAGTGAACCAGGTCCCCAGCCAATACGCAGAGTTCGCTGAGGTATTCAGCGCAAAGAAGGCGGAATCTCTTCCGCCTCATAGATCTTACGATTGCCCCATAGATTTGTTGCCGGGTAGTGAGATACCCACTGGAAGAATTTACCTATTGGCACAACCAGAACTTGTTCACCTCAAACAGTACCTGGAAGAGAACTTACGGAAAGGTTTTATTCGGCCTTCAACCTCCCCGGCAGCAGCAGGGATGTTCTTCGTAAGAAACAAAGACTCAAGCCTAAGGCCTATCATTGACTACAGAGCCTTGAACAAAGTAACAATCAAAAATCGGTACCCCCTGCCGCTAATATCCGAACTCATAGAAAGACTGCAAACATCGACAATCTACACCAAGCTGGACTTGAGAGGCGCATACAACTTGATTAGGATCAGACAGGGTGATGAATGGAAGACAGCTTTCCGCACTCGGTACGGACTCTTCGAGTATACCGTGATGCCCTTCGGGTTGTGCAACGCCCCTGCTACATTCCAAAACTTTATTAACGACATCTTTAGGGACCTACTGGACGTATGTGTAATCATCTATCTTGATGACATACTGGTGTATTCTGATACCTTACACGATCACAGGAAACACGTCCGTTGGGTTCTTGCACGGTTAAGCGTCCATCGGTTATACGTCAAACAGGAAAAATGTATATTTGAGACTGCCTCTCTTCCCTTCCTCGGATACATAATCTCACCCAAGGGTATCCAGATGGATCACTCAAAAATCACTTGCATCCAAAATTGGCCGATTCCGGATTCCAGGAAAGCTCTTCAGCGATTCCTGGGGTTCTCAAACTTCTATAGGAAATTTATCAAGGACTTCTCCGCTACCACTAAACCACTAACCCAGTTAACTAGTGTCAAGACGAAGTTCGTTTGGTCCAAGGAGGCCCAATCAGCGTTTGAGTTACTAAAGAACAGATTCACTTCGGCACCGATACTGACCCTCCCGAATCCGAACCATCACTACGTGCTGGAAGTAGACGCATCCCAGGCAGCCATAGGAGCTGTCCTGTCCCAGCGAAGCTCCTTTTCAACCCCGTTACATCCTATCGGGTTCTACTCCCGGACGCTAAATACCGCCGAATTCAATTACCCCATAGGGGAAAAGGAACTCCTTGCCATAAAATGTTCCTTGGAAAACTGGAGGCATTTACTTGAAGGTTCAACACACCCCATCACAATATATACGGATCACCGTAACCTACAGTATCTGAAGACTAGTAAAACACTGTCAGCCTGTCAAGTACGGTGGAGCTTCCTTTTTGACAGATTTAACTTCCAAATTACATACCGACCAGGCTTGAAAAATGGGAAGGCCGACGCCCTATCACGACTGGCTGAAGTCCGCGCAGACACGGCCCCCACATGGATCATACCACCGAAGAAACTCGTCCTCGCCACCATTGGGTTGGAAACCCAGCTCAAGGATGCTCTGATTAATGACCATGCCAACACACCCCCAGGTCTTTTGCAGAACCAACAGGGTCTCCTTTACAAGGACAGTCAACTGTATATACCACCCTCCCTCACCACCCAGGTGATCAAACTCTGCCATGAGTCACCCCTCGCGGGGCACCCTGGCATTGCCAAAACCACAACCCTGATACGCAGGAACTTCTGGTGGCCAAGAATGACCAAAGAAATTGAGGAATACGTTTCCACGTGCGAGACCTGTGCCTCATGTAAAAGTGACAGGAACCGACCTTATGGTCTCCTAATGAGTCTTCCCATCGCCAACAGACCCTGGGAATGGGTCTCGATGGACTTCATTGTTGAACTCCCCCTTTCCAGAGGAAACAACACCATCATGGTGGTAGTAGATTTGCTGACTAAGATGGCACACTTCGTGGCCCTCAAGAAGTTACCCTCCTCCAAGGAAACAGCCGAGGTATTCCTGTCCAACATCATAAAGCTACATGGAGTTCCTAGCCAGGTCATATCAGACAGGGGTTCGCAATTTATATCCAAATTCTGGAGAGCGCTTTGTTCCAGACTCCAAATCGACCACAGAATGTCTAGCGCCTATCACCCCCAAACTAATGGGCAGACTGAAAGGGTGAATCAGTGTCTGGAACAGTTTCTCAGATGTCACTGCTCATTTCTTCAAGATGACTGGGAAGGCCTACTTCCTCTCGCTGAATTCGCCTATAATAATTCCACGAATTCCTCCACTTTACATAGTCCATTCTTTGCTAATTATGGATTTCACCCTAGGTCTCTCCCTCAAACCAGCCTTCCCACAAACGTTCCAGCCACAGACGATTATCTGACTACTTTGCAAACTACCCTCAAGACGCTGAAAGACAACCTTCAACGGGCAAAGGAAAGACAAAAGATTTACTACGACCGTCGTAGAAGAGAAAATCCTCCCTACCAGGTCGGGGACTCTGTTTGGTTATCAACGAGAAACCTTCGGTTGGGGGTACCTTCCAAGAAATTGGGAAGACAATTCTTGGGTCCTTTTCCGATAGAAAGGGTTATTAACCCCAACACGGTGAGACTCACCCTTCCTCCTCGATTACAGGTACATCCCACATTCCATGTGTCACTACTGAAGCCGTTTAGACCTAGGCCTTTCCCATCAAGGGATCCTCGACCCTTGCCCCCGATAGATGTCCAAGGAGAAGAGGAATTTGAAGTCGAGCAGCTCCTCGATTCCAGGAGAAGACGCGGGAGGATCCAGTATCTCGTTAGATGGAAGGGGTATGGCCCCCAGGATGACTCTTGGGAAGATGTGCAAGACGTTCATGCTCCTAGACTCCAAAAATTGTTCCACCGAAGATTTCCCAACCGACCCTCCCCTAGTGGGGTACCCCGGAGTGGTCCCCTTAGGGGGGGGTACTGTAAGGGTACGCTGGATTGCGCTCCAGCGTGGAACGCAACCACCGCCTATAATGATACGCTGGGTTGCGCTCCAGCGTGGAATGCAGCGGCTGCCTGTAATGATACGCTGGCTTGCGCTCCAGCGTGGAACGCAGCGGCCGCCGGGCCATCTTGTGGCTCCGCCCACTCACGCTCCGGCCGATAAATAGGAGACAGGGGCTGTACAGGGTGTTCCACTAATGGAGTGCGCACCCTGCCAGCTCCATTCAACCAGAGGACTCTGTCCCTAAATCCGGACTGGAACCCTAAAACGCTGTGGAGGACTTCCACCCTTCAGCCACTGGCTCCCCCGCTGCTGGCTCGCTCGCCAGGGACTACTAACCGCAAGTATATGCCTGTTAACTGGCTTGTCTATTGATCTGGAATGCAGAGTGGAGGGATCTCCAGGAGGTGAGAGTTGGTATTGCAGTATTAACCCTGAACTGAGGACATGCTATATACTAACCCGTAACCCCTTCAAGTATTGGGAGATCTTCCTTCCCATTAGTATTTCTATTTAGTTGGTTCGCGGTAAATGATTTTGCTAACCCCAAACTCTCCGCTTAAGACTGAGAGAGCCGCCTGGGGTTCATACTGAGCAGCCGCAAACCTCACAGCCAACACTCAAGCAGTGTGGTAAAAGTGGATGTCCATTGACTCCGCAGTTGAGATCCTAACTGATCAACTTGGTGCGTTACACATTGTCAGGTGAAATTCACCAATTTTTGGCTGTGATATACCCCTGCTCTACCTTGTGGACGGGTTAATAAATTTCACTAATTTCTCTGTTACATAGTTGGGTGACATTTACCAATTTTTGGCTTTGATATTTCCCTGCTCTACCTAGTGGACAAGGAAATACATTTCACTAATTCGTCTGTTACATTCTTGGGTGACATTTTACCATTTTTGTCATGAATAAATCCCTGCTCTGCATAGGTGACAGGGACCTAAATTTAAAAAAACGTCTGTTACATTGTCAGGTGACATTTTACCAATTTTGCAGTATACAAACCCCTGCTCTGCATAGGTGACAGGGACCTAATTTTTGTAAAATCGTCTGTTCAATTGGTGGGTGACATGAACACAGTTTTGCAGTGAATAAACCCCTGCTCTACATAGTTGACAGGGCCCAAAATTTTTTAAAATCGTCTGTTTCATTGGTGGGGGACATTAACCCATTTTTGCAGATGAAAAACCCCTGCTCTGCATAGGTGACAGGGACTTAAATCTCTAAAATTCGTCTTTAATTGGCCCTTTCATTCGATCCTTTCACTTTAATAACTTGTCCCACATTTCAGCTCGATTACATTGCAGCCATTGACCTCTCTTGGATGTGGTGTCCCTTTCTCACGCTCCCTCTCCGGCGTGGAATCCTGATTCGCAGCTAACCGTGATAAACATGGTAGGCGCAGAAAAGAACATCGAAAGTTGATAGAGCAGATATCCAATTGGATCGTGGACATCACGGGGACCTGCGACATGGTGGAGCAGTATGTGTGCACACGCCTACACGTACTGACTGATGGGTCTGCCCACTTCAACTTCTGGGTCTCCAAATTGGGCACATGGCCTGAGCTTGCCCTTTACGTCTTGGAGGTGCTGGCCTGCCCTGCAGCTAGTGTATTGTCTGAATGTTTGTTTAGCACGGCTGGAGGGGGTTATCACTGGTTATATTTCCCAATGTTTTGGGGTGTACCCTAATTAAAAAAATAAATAAATATGTAAACCAAAAAACTGTGTTGGCTACCTCCTCCTTCTCCACCGCCCCTTCCACCTACACCGCCACATCCACCGCCTCCTGAACCTCATACTCCATATGGTCCTCGTCCTCCTAGATCAAGATAATATATATATTTTTTTATGTTATTTTAATTCATTTCCCTATCCACATTTGTTTACAGAGCATTAGCCATGCTCTTAACCACATTTTGATGCCATTTGCAGCCCTCTAGCACTTTCCATGAATTTTTTAGAGCCCTTTTAGTGCTCCAAAGTTCTGGTCCCCATTGACTTCAATGAGGTTCGGGTTCGGGGTTAAGTTCGGGTCCCGAACTCAAACTTTTTTGTGAAGTTCGGCCGAACCCGTCGAACCAGAACATCCAGGTGTCCGCTCAACTCTACCAGGGACAAATAATTTATCACTAGGAAATTGTACCGGAGCCAAGAAATTTCAGTCCTCAAATCAGCGGAGACCGAAGCCACAATGACTCCTGCCGGCGATATAGGTTCAGGTGGAGTGTCAGGAGGTTGGAAAGCACAGAAACTTCGGGACAGGGCATCAGCTTTAATATTTTTAATTCCTGGCCTGAAAGTAATACAGAAATTAAAACATCTAAAGAACAATGCCCATCTAGCCTGACTGAGATTTAAACATTTAGCAGACTCCAAAAACATGAGATTTTTATGGTCGGTAAGAACTGTAACACAATGTAGGGCCCCCTCCAAAAAATGACGCCACTCCTCAAAGGCCCACTTAATAGCAAGCAATTCTCGGTTCCCAATATCATAATTTCTCTCGGTAGGAGAGAACGTACGAGAGAAAAATGGGCACGGGCTCAGGTTCGTTAAAGTTGATGACCCTTGGGAGAGTACTGTTCCTACTCCATCCTCGGAGGCGTCGACCTAAGTGGCTTCTGGCGACCAATTCACTAAATCCGCTCCCTTTCTAGTTAGGTCAACCGAAATCTTTTTAATAAATTTCCAGTAGTAATTGGAAAAACCCCAAAAACGTTGTAATGCTTTTAGCGAGGAGGGCCTCACCCATTCCAAAATCGCCTGCACCTTCCCTGGATCCATCTTAAAGGATTGGGGAGTGAGAACATACCCCAAAAACAAAATTTCCTGTACCCCAAATATACATTTTTCACCTTTAGCAAACAGTTGATTTTCTCGAAGAACCTCTAGTACCTGTCTACAGTGGCTAACATGAGAATCCTAATCCAGGTTAATAAATAAATATATTGTCTAAATAAACGATCAAGAATTTTCCAATAAATTGCCTGAAAAAATTATTATTGACAAAATTCTGGAAAATCGCTGGGGTATTGCTTAAACCAAATGGCATCACTAGATATTCATAATGCCCCTCAGGGGTATTAAAAGCAGTTTTCCACTCATCCCCCTCCTTGATACGAATGAGATTTATGCTCCCCTGAGGTCGAGTTTAGTGAACCATTAAGCTCCAAGGACCTGATTAAACAGGTCTGGAATTAATGGCAAAGGGTATTGATTTTTTATAGTAATTTTGTTTAACTTTAGATAATTAATACAAGGTCCTAATCCACCATCTTTTTTTTCAACAAAGAAAAAGCCTTAGGGGAAACCAAAGGTCTAATATGACCTTTTTGTAAACTTTTCTTCAAATAGTCCCTCATAGACCTCCGTTCAGGGCCAGATAGATTATGAATACGACCCTTAGGGTACTTGGATCCTGGAAAAAGTTTGATAGCACAATCATTCGGTCTATGAGGGGGAAGGAACTCGGCATCAGACTTGGAAAAACACATCACCGAAGTCACTGATGTAAGGGGGCAGGTTATTTGATTCAGAAGCGATTCCAGCTTGAAGAACTGATAAACAGCATGACTCACGCTTTTGCCCCCATTTCTCTAATTCACCCATGGACCAGTTGATAATTGGATTATGAGTTTGAAGCCAGGGCATACCCAAAACTACTTCGGGTAAATTTTTTAATATAAAAAAGGAACAACTCTCCATATGACTAACCCCCAGAGTCAAGGTTACCTCAGGCGTACAGTATTCCACAGTAACGCCCACGAAAGGAGTTAAATCAATATCTATAATGTGTATGGGCTTGGGAAGAGACAAAATAGGTAATCTGTCACGGATGGTGTACAGGGCAACAAGACAATACAATATAATCTATGAGTCACTGGATCCACAACTAAGGAACAAAAGGGAGACCCCTGCATGAGACCTGCCACTCTCCCTGACTGCTCAGCCTATGCGAACACCCCAAAGGTGGATGGGCGCATATCCACGTACCTCGACTATCTCTTACACCTGAAGACCCTACAATAGTGAGGGGACAAGACCACCGGCCCCCTACACAGACACGGAGGGAGTGTCACGGAACCATGAACCAGACGTACAACAAGAGATAAGTGAAAATAAGAAGGCTTTATTGAAAATAAAGCTGTAAAGCAAAAGTCCAAACGAATGGTGAAACCGAAGCAGAGTCTTTGAGAGGCCAGAGATCAGGAACCAGAAGGGTAGTCAGATGAAGCCAGGATCAGGAACCAGCAGGGTAGTCAGACGAAGCCAGGATCAGGAACCAGCAGGGTAGTCAGACGAAGCCAGGATCAGGAACCAGAAGCAGCAGCAGTCTTAGAAGCATGTGAACACAGGAGGACCAAGCAAGGAACTGAAGCCACAGACCTCCTATATATATGAGCTAGGCATCCAGCTCCTCCCAGAGGGAAGGAGGAGCCGCAGGGTGGAAGGCTACAAGAAACCCAGAAACCAAGATGGCCGCCAGCACATGTCAAACGAAGGAGAACAGCAAGAAGGTAAGACCATGACAGTACCTCCCCCTCAAGGGCCCCTCCTCCGCGGAGCAAAAAACGGTTTCTGAGGGAAGCGTGCGTGGAAGGCTCGGAGCAAGGCAGGAGCATGGACATCTGCGGAGGAAACCCAGGAACGCTCCTCTGGACCATAACCACGCCAATGGACCAAAAACTGCACCCGACCGCGGACCAGGCGTGAGTCCAGGATATTGCTAACCTCATACTCCTCATGATTGCCCACTCGGACCGGACGAGGCCGAGGAACCGAGGAAGTGAAACGATTACACACCAGTGGCTTCAACAGGGAGACATGAAACACGTTAGAGATCCGCATGCCAGGAGGAAGCGCAAGGGCATAGGCTACCGGGTTTACCCTGCGAAGCACTCGGAAGGGACCAACAAAGCGAGGCCCCAGCTTGGGAGTGGGCACTCGAAGGTTGAGGTTGCGGGTGGACAACCATACACGGTCTCCGACCTGGTAGGAAGGAGCAGGCGCTCGTCTGCGATCAGCCTGGAGTCTCTGGCGCTGCGCAGAGGCCTCAAGGGACTTCTGGATCTGTACCCAAGAAGCACGTAGGACGGAAAGGTGATCCTCCACAGCCGGAATATCCTGGGGAGAGAATACCTCCGGTAACACGGCAGGTTGGAACCCATAATTGGCCATGAAGGGAGACGTCCCAGAGGAAGAGTTCACCGCCGTGTTCCTGGCAAACTCAGCCCAAGGCAGAAGGTCAACCCAATTGTCTTGGTGATCGGAGACATAGCAACGAAGGAATTGCTCCAAGGCCTGATTGGATCGTTCTGCGGCCCCATTGGACTGAGGGTGGTAGGCCGAGGAGAAGGAGAGATGAATCCCCAACTGGGAGCAAAAGGCGCGCCAGAACCTGGACACAAACTGACTCCCCCGATCCGACACAATCTCCTTGGGCAAACCGTGCAACCGGAAGACCTCCCTGGCAAAAATCGTGGCCAACTCTTGTGCAGAGGGTAACTTCTTGAGAGGAACACAGTGGCACATTTTGGAAAACCGATCCACAATCATGAGAATGACCGTATGGCCTCGGGATGCAGGGAGGTCCACAATGAAATCTATCCCCAGGTGTGACCATGGGCGCTCCCCGGTGGCTATGGGTTGCAGAAGGC
Organism: Bufo bufo; assembly: GCF_905171765.1. NCBI lineage: Eukaryota > Metazoa > Chordata > Amphibia > Anura > Bufonidae > Bufo > Bufo bufo. Next base: position 118,157,875 of record NC_053391.1, read on the forward strand.
CCAACGGAAGGTGCCGAGGGGACTTACTCTGGGCACAAACGGAGCATGCCGCTACATATGCGGCGATGTCGGAACGTAGGGAAGGCCACCAGAACAGACGTGAAACAGCCCAGGACAGCTGATTCTTTCCAGGATGCCCCGCGGTCTTGGAGTTATGGTAGGTTCGCAACAACCGAGTGCGCAACTCCTCAGGCACAAAACATCTGCCGTTGGGTCTCCCAGAGGGAGCACCAGATTGAGCCGCCAAAATCTGCTCACCCAGGGGAGAGGTCAGGCTGGTACGAATGGCGGCCAGGATCTGATTCGGAGGTATGACCGAAGTCGGAATCGACTCCTCCCTGGACAGCTCGGAGTACTGCCGTGATAGGGCATCCGCCCTGATGTTCTTGGAACCGGGTAGGTAGGAGACCACGTAATTAAAACGTGACAAGAACAGAGCCCATCTGGCCTGACGTGGTGTCAATCTCTTGGCCTCAGAAAGGTAGGTCAGATTCTTATGGTCCGTCAGATTGAGAACCGGAACCACCGAACCCTCGAGCAAGTGCCTCCATTCTTTAAGGGCCTGCACGATGGCCAATAACTCCCTGTCACCAATCTGATAGTTGCACTCCGCGGAAGACAGTTTCCGGGAGTTAAACCCACAAGGAAGCAGAGGACCCTCTGGTGTTCTACGCTGAGACAGAAGGGCGCCTACTCCCGTCTCAGACGCGTCCACCTCGAGGACAAAGGGCAACCCAGGGTTGGGATGCGACAGAATCGGAGCCGTCACAAAAGCGGACTTTAGGGCCTCAAAAGCTCGGATGGCCTCGAGCGGCCAGACCTGGGAATTACTGCCCTTCCTGGTCAGATCCGTGAGAGGCTTGGCCAGCAGGGAAAAGTCCCTGATGAACTTCCGATAATAATTGGCGAAGCCCAAAAAGCGCTGCAGGGAACGAAGACCACTGGGCTGGGGCCACTGTAAGACAGCCGAAACCTTCTCAGGATCCATGGAGAACCCCTCAGCGGAAATGATGTAACCTAAGAAGGTTACCTGGGATCGGTGAAATTCGCATTTCTCAAGCTTACCGAACAGCTTGTTCTCTCGTAACCGTTGCCACACTCGTCTGACATCCAGAATGTGGGCCTCCATGGATTCAGAATATACCAAGATGTCATCCAAATAGACCACCACACACTGCTGCAACAGGTCACGGAAAACATCGTTGATGAATTCCTGAAAGACTGCGGGCGCATTGCACAACCCAAAGGGCATAACCAAGGATTCATAATGACCGGTCCTGGTGTTAAACGCGGTCTTCCACTCATCGCCCGCCTTGATCCTTACCAGGTTATATGCCGCCCTCAGGTCGAGTTTGGTAAAGACCGTGGCCCCTTTAAGGCGATCGAACAGCTCGGAAATCAAGGGTATCGGGTAAGCGTTCTTGATCGTGATGCGATTGAGACCCCTGTAATCGATGCAAGGCCTCAACTCACCGCCCTTCTTTTTCACAAAGAAAAATCCAGACACCGACAGTGGATAGACTTTGCCACGAGGAGGAACGGCACCAGGTTGTAACTCTATGGCACAATCGTATGGGCGGTGCGGAGGTAGGGCAACCGCGCGCACCTTATCGAATACATCCCGGTACTCCTCGTATTCAGGAGGCAACAGAGAGTCCGAGGAAGTACACAGCAACTTGACAGACCCATGGATGCAACTAGCCCCACACTGCGGTGACCACGAGAGGATCTCGGCCGATCTCCAATCGAAAGTCGGATTATGCTTCTGGAGCCAGGGGTACCCCAAGACCACCGAGTAGTGTGGAGACGAAATAACCTGGAGGCAGACCGACTCTCTGTGAACGGCACCAATGGCTATCCCCACTGGAAGGGTCTCATGAGTCACGTGTGACGACAGAAGGGGTCTGCCGTCTATCGCCTCAAGAGCCAGTGGGGAACCTCGAGCCTGCAGAGGAATGGAATTGGCGGCAGCGAACACACTATCAATGAACAAACCACCAGCACCAGAGTCCACCAACGCCTGGGTCGTCACCGAGCCCCCGACCCAGGAGAGGACAACAGTGATCAGTGGTTTGTCAACACGGGAAACCGGGGACGAGGAGACTCCACCCAAGATCTGCCCCCGACAGGATCTCAGGTACGAGCGTTTCCCGGATGGTTCGGACATGCCAACCGAAAATGCCCACCGAGACCACAGTACATGCATCGACCCTCGCGTCTCCGGAGTACCCTCTCCCCCTCGGACAGGCGAGCAAACCCCAGCTGCATGGGTTCACCCCCAGACAAGTCATCCCCAGGAGACGTGGGAGGAGAGGGAGGCACGGGTGGGACAGCAAACGTAGGCGCCAATCTGTTAGAAGACCTCCGCAGGCTCTCCTTAAAGGAAGGTCTCTCCCTGAGTCTGGTGTCAATCAAAATCAGGAAAGAAATAAGAGACTCGAGCTCCACTGGTAGGTCCTTAGCTGCAACCTCATCCTTCAAGGCATCCGAGAGACCATGAGAGAAAGCAGCGACCAGAGCCTCATTATTCCAGCCCACCTCTGCTGCCAGGGTACGAAACTCAATGGCGTATTCAGCTACGGATCGTGAACCCTGTCTGATGGACATAAGGAGCTTCGCGGCAGAGGCAGCACGAGCCGGCACATCGAATACCTTCCGAAGAGAAGCAACAAAACCGGAAAACTCGGCAACCACCGGATTGTTGTTCTCCCATAAAGGGCTGGCCCAGGCCAAGGCCTTGTCCGAGAGCAGCGAGATCAAGAAGCCCACCTTTGATCTCTCAGTAGGAAAGGCATGTGGCAGCAACTCGAAATAAATGCCCACCTGGTTAAGGAAACCTCGGCACTGAGTTGGCTCTCCCCCAAAGCGCTGTGGAAGAGGGGCAGAACCGGTCATACCCCGAAACACCGCAGGCGCAACAACAGGTGTCGGGGTAGACTCTGGCGCAACAACCGGAGCGGCAGTAGGAGCGACAACCGACCCATCGGCAACGGGAGCGAAATGAGCCGTGCGTTCAAGCAGGGTTTACAACGCCACAGCGAACCGACCCAACAGGTGATCCTGCTGATCAAGTCTGGCAACCAGCATGGGTAGCGAGGATGGCCCTGTACCGTCAGAACTCATGGCTTGGTCCTAATGTCACGGAACCATGAACCAGACGTACAACAAGAGATAAGTGAAAATAAGAAGGCTTTATTGAAAATAAAGCTGTAAAGCAAAAGTCCAAACGAATGGTGAAACCGAAGCAGAGTCTTTGAGAGGCCAGAGATCAGGAACCAGAAGGGTAGTCAGACGAAGCCAGGATCAGGAACCAGCAGGGTAGTCAGACGAAGCCAGGATCAGGAACCAGCAGGGTAGTCAGACGAAGCCAGGATCAGGAACCAGAAGCAGCAGCAGTCTTAGAAGCATGTGAACACAGGAGGACCAAGCAAGGAACTGAAGCCACAGACCTCCTATATAATATGAGCTAGGCATCCAGCTCCTCCCAGAGGGAAGGAGGAGCCGCAGGGTGGAAGGCTACAAGAAACCCAGAAACCAAGATGGCCGCCAGCACATGTCAAACGAAGGGGAACAGCAAGAAGGTAAGACCATGACAGGGAGCCAGGGTCACCTGGATCCAGCAAACAGAAAATCACAAATACATAAACAGTACTTATCTTGCAGACGACTGGGAACTAGGAAAGGCATGCACACACACTCCAGGAAGTTGTATAAGCCGCAACCTAATGCATTATGGGGAGGAACTTAAAGGGAAGCAATCAGTCCAACTGCATGACAGCTGAGATAGGCTAACGAGATGAGGAACTGAAAACCAAAACAAAGAAACTCAAGGAGGAGGTTCTGGACGGCTCCTGTCAGAGCTTCTCAGCTGTCTGGTTGTGACATAATCCCAATGACAAGGCAAAATTATAGTCGATAAAATTAGAGGTGGACCCAGAATCAATGAACGCCTTACCAGGCCCTTTACACATGCCCAAAGAAATAATCACCGGCAATAATACTTTTTCTTTTACTACCTTTGGGAGAACCTTATCCTTCTGATCATCAGGCCTGGAGTATCTCTTGGAGAGAGGAATTTTGGGGCAAAGACGTTCCCAGTAATCAGATTCTCCGCAGTAGAAACAGGCACCCTTTTGACGTCTAAGATCCCTCCTGGTCAATCCAAGTTGCATGGGTTCTTCCGGGTTACTTTCCAACTTGACTCTCAAGGGTGAAGAGTCCGGTTTGACCACCACCTGTGGAAAAGTCAGAAGTTCTCGCCGTCTTTCCCTAATACGTCGATCTAGTCTGATAGCTAGGGTCATAGTCTGTTCTAAAGTGTCAGGGGTGGGATAACAGACCAACAGATCCTTCAGTTTATCGGAGAGTCCAGTCCTGAATTGACACCTAAGTGCTGGGTCATTCCAGCCAGAGGAAACACACTATTTCCGGAATTGGGAGCAGTACTCCTCAACAGGTCTGTTCCCCTGGCAAAGCGACTTTAATTGGGACTCTGCCACTATCGACCTATAGGGTTCGTCATAGAGTACCCCTAAGGCCTGAAAAAATGCTTTAACAGTAGTTAGGCAGGGAGAGTCCACGGGGAGGAAGTAGGCCCATTCTTGCGGATCTCCCTGCAGCAAAGAGATGATAATGCCTACCCTTTGCTGTTTGGAACCCGAAGAATGTGGATGTAAACTAAAATAAAGCTTGCAGCTTTCTTTAAATGTTAGGAAATACTTCTTATCCCCTGAAAAACAGTCGGGCAGCTTGACATGAGGTTCAAGATTTTGAGCGGAGGAGGCCACTACATGTGGGGCCTGGTGCAATTCCTGCTGCTGTAGCCTCTCCGCCAAAATCCTGCACCATTTGGGCGAGACTATGCACCTGGTCTGTGAGGACTTGTATAGGGTCCATGATATAGGAAAGGCCTGTGAATCTGTCACGACACAGGTTAGGGATAAGTGCAGCTCTAAACTCCACCCCACCTCTGTCCCTGCCTACTTGCACAGCCCGTCCTAACTAACGGCGTACAACTTGGCGGCAGTCCCTCGCTTAGATATGTACAGTGGCCTAAGAGAATAACAGAAGTACTGTAATAGAGTCAGACAAGCCAAAGTCAAAGCCAGGAGGTCACGCAGGTACACAGGGAGCAATCCGATGACGAATTCAAAACACAATTCAGAGTCAGAAGCTAAGAGGTCACGTCAATACCAGGGAGGTCACAAGGTCGAGGTCAAAAACAGAGCCGAGGTCCAGAACACACAGAAGGCACAATATGAAAATGCTGGTGAGGGTAGCAAGACCATTCACAGGCAACCTGTGGCCAGCAGGCTGCCTGTTTGAATAGCAGAACAAGTGGGTCAAACGATGTGGCCAGCGTCACATGACCCAAGTCCAGCCCAAACCATATGAGCGCCGATAAATTGTGATAGGCACTCAGCACCTCTTTCAGCTAGGAGGATGCCTGACGCGCTGAGGAGGCGTGCGCGGCTGGGTCCTCCCCGCCCCCTGGTCCCTAAGGAGACGAGGACGCAGGCCGCGTCCTCGCTCCTGTACAGATGTGGGATGCCGGCGCCGCCGCCGCAAGGAGGAAGCGCATTGCCGGCTCCCCATTACAATCCTCTATCCAAAGTTAAAACTTCTTACTTTATTTCTCTTAAAAGGATTAACCCCTTCCTGACCTTTGACGTACTGTTACGTCATGGGAACCACTGAGTTCCCGCAATTGGACGTAATAGTACGTCATAGTGATCGCGCGGACACCGGAGCGGTGCCCGCGCGATCACTGCAGGGGCCCGGCAGTCAGTGGTAGCCTGGCCCCTGCTGTATCCGCCGGCATCGCTGTAAAAGCCGATGCCAGCAGATTAACCCCTTCTATGCCACGGTCCGCGCTGACCGCGAAATAGAAGAGGTTTGTGTCAGGTGAACGATCGCATCGAGTCCCTGCACTGCTGTGGCGGGGACCCGATGCGACACAAGGCAGCCCGATGCCACCCGAATGCGTCCGGATTGCCGGACCCGAACTGCCTGCCGGAATCCTCTGCTGCAAGTGTGAAAGTACCCTAAAGGGCATCTGTCAGCAGATTTGTACCTATGAAACTGGCTGACCTGTTACATGTGCTCTTGGCAGCTGAAGGCATCTCTGTTGTTCCATCTTCATATGTTCCTTCATTGCTGAGAAAAATAAATTTTTAAAGGGGTTGTCCAAGTTATGAAAAAAATATACAGTACAGACCAAAAGTTTGGACACACCTTCTCATTCAAAGAGTTTTCTTTATTTTCATGACTATGAAGGCATCAAAACTATGAATTAACACATGTGGAATTATATACAAAACAAACAAGTGTGAAACAGAAAATATGTCATATTCTAGGTTCTTCAAAGTAGCCACCTTTTGCTTTGATTACTGCTTTGCACACTCTTGGCATTCTCTTGATGAGCTTCAAGAGGTAGTCCCCTGAAATGGTCTTCCAACAGTCTTGAAGGAGTTCCCAGAGATGCTTAGCACTTGTTGGCCCTTTTGCCTTCACTCTGCGGTCCAGCTCACCCCAAACCATCTCGATTGGGTTCAGGTCCGGTGACTGTGGAGGCCAGGTCATCTGGCGCAGCACCCCATCACTCTCCTTCATGGTCAAATAGCCCTTACTTTCAAAGTTTTCCCAATTTTTCAGCTGACTGACTGACCTTCATTTCTTAAAGTAATGATGACCACTCGTTTTTCTTTACTTAGCTGCTTTTTTCTTGCCATAATACAAATTCTAACAGTCTATTCAGTAGGACTATCAGCTGTGTATCCACCTGACTTCTCCTCAACGCAACTGATGGTCCCAACCCCATTTATAAGGCAAGAAATCCCACTTATTAAACCTGACAGGGCACATCTATGAAGTGAAAACCATTTCAGGGGACTACCTCTTGAAGCTCATCAAGAGAATGCCAAGAGTGTGCAAAGCAGTAATCAAAGCAAAAGGTGGCTACTTTGAAGAACCTAGAATATGACATATTTTCTGCTGTTTCACACTTGTTTGTTATGTATATAATTCCACATGTGTTAATTCATAGTTTTGATGCCTTCATAGTCATGAAAATAAAGAAAACTCTTTGAATGAGAAGGTGTGTCCAAACTTTTGGTCTGTACTGTATATAGCACTGAAAATCTGATGGGCAGCAATATATAACTAAGCTAAGCAAGTTTTATGCAAAAACAAATATATATGTTTCCTAATTTCCCTGGTTCTTTTCTGGCCCTTTGTTTACATGCAATAAAAACAATCTCTGCCCCTCCCCATGCACTGCTAAGGGAGTGAATACAAGTGCTGCCCTGAGTGACATGTCTGCCTGCTGGGAGAATCAGCACCATGTTGTATGTGTAGGACTACAAGTCCCAGTAGTATAATGACACTGCTAAGGGAGTGAATACAAGAGCTGCCCTGAGTGCTGGGAGAATCAACAGCAACTTGTAAGTGCAGAACTACAAGTCCCAGCTGTATAATGACACTGCTAATACACACAGGATCTTCCCCCTACCTTCTTGTGCAATGCTCTCTCTAGTCTGTCAGCTTCTGTGCCCAGAATTGTCACTGGTGCAGCTAGCCAGTCTGTGCAGCTGAAGGGGTTAAAGGGGTATTCTCATCCTGCTAAATCAGCCAGAGTTGCAGTTACAGCAGAACTCACTTCCTGGTTTGAGGCTTCTAAAGCTGGGCTGGCTTAGGCAGCTAGAGTGAAGGCCGGCCACGCCTCCTTATTACCTCACACCGAGAGCTCGTTCATGTGGATAGTATAGTATTGTCCCCAGTGTCCCTGCACTACATAACATTGTGCCCAGCGTCCCTGCAAAAAATGAAATTGTGCACGGCATCCCTGCAATAAATCACATTGTGCCCAGCGTCCCTGTAATAAATCACATTGTGCCCAGCGTCCCTGCAATAAATCACATTGTGCCCAGCGTCCCTAAACTAAATTACATTGGCCCCAGCGTCCCTGCAATAAATAACATTGTGCCCAGCTTCCCTGGTCTATATATTTTACCCCCTTTGATGGTTCTAATAAATAAAATCGTTGGTGGATAAGTGGTTGAGGTTCTCCTGGCACTTACATATGCTGTCTGTGGACCTCCTTGGTACTGCCGCTCGCTCCTATGGGCACATCCTCTCTCTCTCTCCGCCGCTCGCCTGGAAGGACGCGCTGCATACAGAGCAAGCGGCTCTGTATCAGACACGGCAGAGAAGAAATGAGATCAGCGCATGCGCGGCTAGCGTGCGCGTTCCTGTGAGAATGGCTGGCCGCCTGGGTGAACAGTAAGTGCGGTCTGCGCAAGCGCGGCCCATAGATGCGGCCGTGGAGCGGTGGCCGTATCTATGGGTTTCCAAATGTAAACAATGCTGTAAAAGGGAAAGAATTTTTCAGAATGGCTGCATTATAAATAATAGAACCTAATTGCAAAAATAGTCTATGGCACTAGGGGAATTTTTTTAGATATGATCTTAAAGATGAGAATACCCCTTTAAGAATCCTAGGACAGAGCAGACGGCAGTGAAGGGAGGGCGTGGCCAGCACAGTGACTCGTTTACAGGCTTGTAAACGAACTTTATCAGAGCAGAGAGAGAAGCTGACATACCAGGTCATGTGACCCTCAGTCAAATCTGATAAACCAGGCACTGCAGATAAAGTGAGTTAATTGGAAAGCTGTTACATTTGCTTAGTTAGGAACATAGAAAGAACAAAAATATAACTCGGACAACCCCTTTAATATATTCAAATGAGCCTCTAGGAGCAATGGCAATGCCCCTGTTGCTCCTAGAGGCTCATTTGCATATATTAAAACATCATATTTCTCAGCAATGCAGGCACATATGAACATGAAACCAACACAGATGCTTTCAGCTGCCAAGTGCACATGTAACGGGTCAGTCAGTGTCATAGGTACAAATCTGCTGACAGATGCCCTTTAAAGGTCATCAGTCTGCAATCTGTATTTGCTTATTGGGTCTGGTCTGGGTCTGTTTTTTCCGGTTTGGTCTGGGGTCTTTATTTATTTAGGGGTCTAGTTTGGGGTCTTCATTTTGGGGGGCCATATGAACTATGTAAATTCAATTTAAAATAGGTTAGGGTGTGCCCTATATAAATGGGCCTGTCTTCTCAGTGACTCCTCTCCCTGATGTCACCTCTTTATACGTCCATGTGTTTGATATTGTTGATATAGCACTAACATTTTCTAACACTTTGAGGGACATTTATCAAGACTAGTATTCCCATATGCCTGTAGTGATTCCCTGTGTGCTGGAGTGAGATGTGCATTAACCCTTTCTATTACGGCGCTGGCCGGGTCTTTTAAGAGCCCGCAGCGCTCAGGATTGGGCGCCATAGCCGCGGGTAGCCGTTTGCTTCTTATAGCAGACACCTCGCTTTCGGTGGTGCTCCGGCTCCCCCATGCAGCGATTGGAGGAGCCGGAGCTTGTATGCAGCAGCCCCTGTCTTTGTGAATGACAGGAGGCTGCTGCATAGTATTTCCTATGGAGCCCTTGCCTGTAATAAGGCTCCATAGGAAAGTAGTAAAGTCATCATAGACTCCAATGCAATGAGATGATTGATTGTTATAGTTCCCTATGAGGAAACAAAAAGGGTGCTCTGATTGGATGCGCCAGAACTACCGGGGACCACAGCGGATGAAAGGGGGGGTCCTCTGAAATAATAATCGGAAATACATCACTGGGGACCGCACTGTTAGGTAATGTAGTTGTTTCTATACATGTGTTTTGGTGAAAGGTCCTCTTTAATACAGAATGCAAAGTACAATGTAGATCGAGGTGTTAAAAAAATAAATAAATAACTTACCTGTTCCAATTGATCGCGCAGCCGGCATCCTGTTCTTGCTTCTTCTTTTAGGACCTGCAAACGGACCTTTGGTGACGTAATCTTCTATCTTCATTCAGCAGGACCTGCGCTGACGTCACCGCGCTCACCACGTGGTAAGCGTGATTACGTCACCAAAGGTCCTTTTGCAGGTCCTGAAAGAAGAAGCAAGAAGAGGATGCCGGCTGCGCGATCAATTGGAACAAGTAAGTTAATTATTTTTATTTTTTAACACCTCAATCTACATTTTACTAAGTATTCTGTGTTAAGAATGCTATTATTTTCCCTTATAGCCATGTTATAAGAGAAAATAATACAGGGAATACACTTTAACCCCTTAAGGACTCAGCCCTATTTCACCTTAAGGACTTGGCAATTTTTTGCAAATCTGACCAGTGTCAATTTAAGTGCTGATAACTTTAAAACGCTTTGACTTATCCAGGCCATTCTAAGATTGTTTTTTTTGTCACATATTGTACTTCATGACACTGGTAAAATGAAGTCAAATTATTTTTTTTTATTTAGAAAAAAAAATCTAATTTACTAAAAATTTGTAAAAAATTGCAAATTTCCAAGTTTCAATTTCTCTACTTTTATAATACATACTAATACTTCCAAAAATAGTTATTACTTTACATTCCCCATATTTCTACTTCATGTTTGGATCAATTTGGGAATGATATTTTATTTTGGGGGGATGTTACAAGGCTTAGAAGTTTAGAAGAAAATCTTGAAATTTTTCAGAAATTTTCAAAAACCCACTTTTTAGGGACCAGTTCAGGTCTGAAGTCACTTTGTGAGGCTTACATAATAGAAACCACCCAAAAATGACCGCATTCTAGAAACTACACCCCTCAAGGTATTCAAAACAGATTTTACAAACTTTGTTAACCCTTTAGGTGTTGCACAAGAGTTATTGGCAAATGGAGATGAAATTTGCGAATTTCAATTTTTGGGCAAATTTTCCATTTTAATCCATTTTTTCCAGTAACAAAGCAAGGGTTAACAGCCAAACAAAATGCTATATTAAAGCCACGATTCTGTAGTTTGCAGAAACACCCCATATGTGGCTGTAAACTACTGTACGGGCACACAGTAGGGCGTAGAGGGAAAGGTGCGCCGTATGGTTTTTGGAAGGCAGATTTTGCTGGACTGGTTTTATGACACCATGTCCCATTTGAAGCCCCCCTGATGCACCCCTAGAGTAGAAACTCCATAAAAGTGACCCCATCTAAGAAACTACACCCCTCAAGGTATTCAAAACTGATTTTACAAACTTTGTTAACCCTTTAGGTGTTGCACAAGATTTAATGGAAAATAGAGATACAATTTCAAAATTTCACTTTTTTGGCAGATTTTCCATTTTAATATTTTTTTTCCAGTTACAAAGCAAGGGTTGACAGCCAAACAAAACTTATTATTTATGGCCCTGATTCTGTAGTTTACAGAAACACCCCATATGTGGTTGTAAACTGCTGTACGGGCACACGGCAGGGCGCAGAAGGAAAGGAATGCCATACGGTTTTTGGAAGGCAGATTTTGCTAGACAGTTTTTTTGGACACCATGTCCCATTTGAAGCCCCCCTGATGCACCCCTAGAGTAGAAACTCCAAAAAAGCGACCCCATTTTAGAAACTACGGGATAGGGTGGAAGTTTTTATTGGTACTAGTTTAGGGTACATATGATTTTTGGTTGCTCTATATTACACTTTTTGTGAGGCAAGGTAACAAGAAATAGCTTTTTTGGCACCGTTTTTTTTTTTGTTATTTACAACATACATCTGACAGGCTAGATCATGTGGTATTTTTATAGAGCAGGTTGTCACGGATGCGGCGATACCTAATATTTATAAAAAAAAATTATTTATGTAAGTTTTACACAATGATTTCATTTTTGAAACAAAAAAAATCATGTTTTAGTGTCTCCATAGTCTGAGAGCCATAGTTTTTTCAGTTTTTGGGCGATTATCTTAGGTAGGGTCTCATTTTTTGTGGGATGAGATGATGGTTTTATTGGCACTATTTTGGGGTGCATATGACTTTTTGATCGCTTGCTATTACACTTTTTGTGACGTAAGATTACAAAAAATGTCTTTTTTTACACCGTTTTTATTTTTATTTTTTTACGGTGGTCACCTGAGGGGTTAGGTCATGTGATATTTTTATAGAGCCTGTTGATACGGATGTGGCGATACCTAATATGTATACTTTTTTTTATTTATGTAAGTTTTACACAATGATTTCATTTTTGAAACAAAAAAAATCATGTTTTAGTGTTTCCAATCATGTTTTAGAGCCATAGTTTTTTCAGTTTTTGGGCGATTATCTTGGGTAGGGTATGATTTTTGCAGGATGAGATGACGGTTTGATTGGTACTATTTTGGCGTACATGCAACTTTTTTTATCACTTTTATTACCTTTCTTGGGAAGTAAGGTGGGCATAATTTCAATTTCCTCATAGTTTTTATTTTTTTATTTTTATGGCGTTCACTGTGCGGGGAAAGTTACATGACCATTTTATATATCAGGTCGTTACAGACGCGGCGATACCTAATATGTGTAGTGTATTTAATTTTTTAAATTTTTATTCAGTGATAAATGTGTTTTTTTTATCTTAACTTTTTTCACTTTTTTTTTTACATTTTTTTGACCCAGACCCACTTGGTTCTTGAAGATCCAGTGGGTCTGATGTCTGTATAATACAGTACAGTACACTATATAGGGTATTGTACTGTATTTTACTTACACTTTGTCTGAACAGATCTCTGCCTTTAGCACAGATCTGTTCAGCACCATGGACAGCAGGATGCCTGAGAAGGCGTCCAGTTGCCATGGGAACCTTCCCTGTCTGCTCAGTTGTGGCCACAGCTTCGCAGACGGGGAAGGGTCGTTACAGACACGGCGATACCTAATATGTGTAGTGTATTTAATTTTTTTAATTTTTATTCAGTGATAAATGTTTTTTTTTTTATCTTAACTTTTTTCACTTTTTTTTTACATTTTTTTGACCCAGACCCACTTGGTTCTTGAAGATCCAGTGGGTCTGATGTCTGTATAATACAGTACAGTACACTATATAGGGTATTGTACTGTATTTTACTTACACTTTGTCTGAACAGATCTCTGCCTTTAGCACAGATCTGTTCAGCACCATGGACAGCAGGATGCCTGAGAAGGCGTCCTGTTGCCATGGGAACCTTCCCTGTCTGCTCAGTTGTGGCCACAGCTTCGCAGACGGGGAAGGGTAAGGAGGGGGGCTCCCTCCCTCTGTCACCCCATACTGTCTGGGGGCTGCAAAGGCACAGCAGCCCCCCGATGGGAGAGGGAGGGAGCCCCCTCTTACTGTTAACCTTTCCCATACAGCGGTCCGTACGGACCGTGGTATGGAAAGGGTTAAACGGCTGACATCGCATCACAGATGTCAGCCGTTTATACCAGAGTGTCAGCAATGTGCTGACACTCTGGTATACCCACTGAACACAAATGATTATTCAAGAGGAGGCAGGCGGAGGATCGCGATCCCTCCTGCTGCACCGCCCGCCTCCTGCACCGCCCACACCACCTGCAACACCCCCCCTGCACCACCCGCCACCAAAAAATCATTCAGGGGTTCAGGGGGGGTTGAAAAAAAACTTTATATGGGGCATTTTAAAGTTTGATCAGAATCAGCAGAAAGCGCAGTAAACCGCAGGTCTGAATTGACCTGCGGTTTGCTGCGATCGCCGATACGGGGGGTTGTGACAGGATGCCGATACGGCGTTGTGACAGGATGCCGGCTGAATGATTTCAGCCAGCATCCTGTTCGGATTAACCCTGTCAGCGCCGCAATCTCATTTTAAACTCATGACGTACCGGTACGTCATGGGTCCTTAAGGACTCGGGAAACATGCCGTACTGGTACGTCATGCGTCCCTAAGGGGTTAATGGGGTTCGGGGTTGCTTTCATTCCTATTATCTCCTAGCAACCATGCGTGAAAATCGCACCGCATCCGCACTTGCTTGCGGATGCTAGCGATTTTCATGCATGTCCATTCATTTCTATGGGGCCTGCGTTGCGTGAAAAACGGAATATAGAGCCTGCTGCGATTTTCATGCAGCGCACAAATGATGCGTGAAAATCATCGCTCTTCTGAACAGCCCCATTGAAGTGAATGGGTCCGCATTCAGTGCAGGTGCAATGCGTTCCCCTCACGCATTGTACCCGCGCGGAATTCTCGCCCGTGTGAAAGGGGCCTTAATGTCTCTCAGAAGTGGTATATTTTTTTAATCCATTTATTTCCTGTTATTTATATAGCATCATCATATGCCAAAGCAATTTACAGATGAATTTCTATTGGTTCCTGTCCTCAATACGGTTCTCCAATGTAAGCCGATGGCACTGACATAACAGTTCTTAGTTTATGGAGTTCACCTATTGTGGGTTTTAATCAGGTTAATCTAGGTACAGATATATCTAGTGGACTTTCAGAACTCTGATTTCCCTGGAGGTGGTGAGTAACTCAATCACTACTCACCTTTCTCTTCTTTATTCTCTAGTATCTTATCCTCATTCTTCTTTCTTTCCTTTCAGTGTTGACCTGCACATGGACAGGTACTTCTGGGAGAGTTTAAAATGAGGGTAATATTTGAAGTCAGTTTTATCTATGCTGAGGCTAACATTGCACAGTGGTTGTTATATTTGGCTCATCTTTAAAGTGTACCCGAACTTTTTTAAAGTTTGTTAGTTGTTTTTAAACTGTTACAAATACCCTAAAATATTTTTTTGAATATATTTTATTATTTGATTTAATTTTTTTAACTGGCAAAACAAGCCCCCAAAGTTCGGGCCTTTCTGCAGCACTTTTCACTGCAGCGCAGCAGGAGCACAGTTCTGCCTGTGATCGCTCAGCGGAAAGCTCTGCACAGAACATTGGTGGAAGATACCCTGCACATATGTGCTATGCCAGACTTTAGTGGAGCAAGAGCAGGCAGGAGCAGCGATGTGCTACACCAGCTGCTGCCTGTCTTTGCCCCACTCTGCACCAATGTGCTATTCAGATCTGATATGTGTTCTCCGAGTAGCAGCGCAAGCGCAGTTGCCAGGGGTGGATTGGCCATAGACCCAATAGGGAAATTTCCCGGTGGGCCAATGCCCAGAGGGCAAACCAATCCCTCATCTGTCGCTGGCTGTGAGAATCAGGTTCTCGTGTACCCACCCAGCGACCACACATGCCCTCCTGAATTTAACTGCTGTTGCCCACATCTTATCTTGTAAGCCAGAAATAAAATAAAATAAAGTCTCTGTTAAAAATACTTGTCCTCTCTAGCGCTGCAAATCCAAAGACAATGTGGGAAAAGTCCGCTGTATAAAGATATATGGAAGGATTGCGCTGCAGGAGAGAAATCTTTTCTGTGAATAAAAGTTCCTTTTATAGATCTTCAACTAATGTGATCACATGCCCACCTCACAATCCGACACTGGTATGGAAACCTGTAATGTAATTAAAAAGCGCACTATGGTGTAGCAAGTTCCAGGCACTTAACGCACCATGTGAATAGATTATACTCACAGGATTTCTGATTAGTGAATGCGTGTAGAAAACTGGATGGTATCTTCGATAGGACTCTACTTCCCGTCTCTTCTCCTGTCAGCGTGTGAGCGGCGCTGACAGGAGAAGAGACGAGAAGTAGAGTCCTATTGAAGATACCATCCAGTTTTCTACACGCATTCACTAATCAGAAATCCTGTGAGTATAATCTATTCACATGGTGCGTTAAGTGCCTGGAACTTGCTACACAATAGTGCGCTTTTTCATTACATTACAGGTTTCCATACCAGTGTCGGATTGTGAGGTGGGCATGTGATCACATTAGTTGAAGATCTATAAAAGGAACTTTTATTCACAGAAAAGATTTCTCTCCTGCAGCGCAATCCTTCCATATATCTTTATCTTGTAAGCCCCCTGCTCAATATCTCAGAGACAACTGGAGGAGGAGGAGGAGGAGGAGAAGGACAGTAAATGGCAGCACTTGATGGCCACCACAGAGGGACAATTTTTGGAGCAATATATTGTTATGCACTGTGGTTCTAACAGGAATGTATTTTGCATTATGGTATTCCTGACCTCGCCTACTTGTATTGCCCCATCTTCTGTCAATTTGGGTCGCATCAGCATGGGGCCACTTTTAGGTTTTTTTCCAGGGCCACTTTAATTTCCCAGTCCGCCCATGGCAGATGCTCTTCTTCTTCTTCTGGAGCAGCGACTGTGCATGCACTGTTACACTTCAATGTAGTGGTTCATGAAGAGTTATTGATTCGTAAGCGGAAACAGAGCTACTGTGTTTGCTCTTCAACTCGGAGTAGCGGTGCAGGCCCAAGATTTTTAAGGCCGGGCGAGATGTTTGGCCCTGTCAATCAAGGGTCAGGGGGAGCTTCTTAAGCAGTGGGGACAGCTTCTCACAGCTGAAGAACCCTCGTTGATGAGATGAATCGATTCGCTTATCTCTAATTAGATACATTTACACCAAAACAACCTTTGTCAGATCTTTTGGGGATTCATTTGATGCATCCTTGACATATATTGAATGAGTTCCACAAAATTCTTGGTAATTTTTACAGATAAGAGTGTGAAAAGATGAAAGTGAACTGTGGGTCATAAATCAGGAAATATTGGCAAGGAAATCTAAAGAAAGGAAAGTGAGCAAATATAATAGCCGTCTAAGCCTGGAGGGAAGGACAATCCCTGTGGACATGTGTGAGGCAGACAAGTGCACTGACTTGGATAATTCTCTCCACACTTACAAGAAAGAGCAAGGAGCGCTTCCCATTAAGCAAGACAGAAGACTGGAGCAGCCAGTATAATCTGCAGTATTGTTTCTCAGTCCACTGATCACTGATATTAAATACCTTTATACGGAGATATCTATGTAAGAGACCGGGTATTAACTTGTGAACTAGTTTCGCACTTAAGCCTGTATTAGACAGGCAGATCCGCAAGCGATTGACGGGAGGGAATCGCTTTCTAGCTAGAGGAGGAGACTGCTGCTGTTACATGCAGCGATTTGCTCTGCAGCATGAGGAGGAGCCATCGCTCATCCCCATACTGTCATGTAAACGCTTGTTAGCAATTATCGGCCAAAATATTGGTCAATGTGCTGGTACTAAGTATCCAAAAGATATAACCACAATCGAAACACTCGAATTTTGTGTAACGAGATATTTATGTATGAAAGGTCAAATTTAGCTCTAGACACTTAGAAGGTTTTAGGAACATAAATGCTATTTTAATGAAATTTATAAAGAAAAGTTAAATTTTCTAATATACTGTACATTCCGTATCAATTCCTCATGGCTTCCATAGGCATTGAATAAAAACCTTCATTGTTAGCTTCCAGTAGATAAAACACTATCCATAGTCCAAAGTGACAGTCACACAGGTGTATGACACGACAGAGCTCAGACAGATATACATCTCTTAGGCTGAGTTCACACCAGCTGTCACTCTTTGGTGTGAGAGGGAAGCATAGGAGGGAAGGGGGTAACAGGGAATCAGGCCTGAGAACTAGGGAAGGAAAATGGACACCTGCTAGTGAAAACCCTAACCAAAATACTAACTGACTACCAGTATGAACCGACCCCAAGGGTAGGTGAGGTCATACGCAGGAATATCTAGAGTCATATCAAGCCCTATAGGACCCTGGTACTAATGGCAGGGATGAGACTACTTGTTCCTCCAAAACAAAGGACAAATAGGAGTCTCCTTCAGGCCTAATACAAACATTAGGGAAATGCAACACACAGAACCCAAACAAAATACAAAAGGGAAAGGAAAGACTTAACTTCAAAGTAGCAATGGAAGCACCAGGAACTCAGCCAAGATCCAACCACAATCTATCCAAAGCTCCAAAAAGAAGCTATAAACCGCACAGCATTGTGGGAGAAGCAACTATAAATAGAGAAGGTTAAATGACCCTAATAACCACACCTGGGGAAAGAAGGTGTGGCAAGCACCAGAAACAACACAGACATCATTTGATCCAAACGGAAAACCTGTCAGATCAAACACGTGTTGCCAGTCTTTCGATCTCCTGCCACCTGTTGCGAGAACATCCATGACACCAGCATTCAGCCTTTCTGTTCTTCTGCTCCACTATAAGAGCAGGAGAACGGAAAGGACTGATTCGACAAATAACTGAGCCGAACGGAGCCTACGGGCCCCATAGACTATAATGGAGTCTGTTAGGTTTCCGCTCAGAGGAAGATTTTTGAAGCGGAGACAAAAGTCCTGCATACACGACTTGTCTCTGCTTCAAAAATCTTCCTCCGAGCAGAAACCTAACCCCATTATACTTTATGGAGCCCATGGACTCCGGTCGGCTCCGTCCTTTCCGTTCTCCTGCTTCTATAACGCTCCTATAAGGCTGAACGCTGATATGAACTCAGCCTTAAACCTAATGAGGCAGGTGTACTTACCTTAATAATCCATGTCAGAATGGATCTATAATCCTTTTTGAAAGCTTTCCCACCTAATATTAAGATGAGCATTTTATGAGTCTAAGTGTATTCATAAGCTAAACAAAATTTTTATCCACCTAGCCTTACTGACAAGTTGCAGATTGTACTGAACATTGTGAGACATCAGGGAATGAAATACTCTGTTAGGAGCTTGTCATTTAAACTAGGTGTGCAGAGAATGAGTTTAGCTCATGAATACACTGGACTCATGAGCTTGGTTACTCTCTTTCTAGACTCATAAATGCTCATTTTAAAATCAGGGTGGAAAAACTTTGAAGGGGTTGTCCCACAAAAAATATTCTACAGTTTTCAACCAGCACCTGGATCTGAACACTTTTGTAATTTCATGCAATTAAAAATTTTGTATAGCCACTGAGTTATTCAATAAAATGTATCTGTATAGGGCCACCAGCAGTTTTTTTATTTGTCCTGCTCACTGAGATGGTCGCACACGCTCAGTTTCATCTTTCAACTGCCTCCTGAGTTGTGATAGGGAGAGCTGAGACACGCCCCCTTAGCTATAGCAGAAAATACGCTCCCCTTGAGCTGTCAGCTTGATATAAATCTAGCAGAGCAATGAATGAGGAGAACTCTGTATCCATGTGAGGTACAGGGCTGGTTCTAGCTTTGTTAGAAAGAGATTGTCATGTAGTATATGGTGTCTGATTTTCATTTTTTACATTAATCATAGTATAACCCTTTTGTTTGCAGATTGTACAGTGGTCCCTCAAGTTAAAATATGAATTTGTTCTGGGATGACCATTGTATGTTGAAACCATTGTAATTTGAGTCCATAACTCTATGAAGAACTAGTAATTGGTTCCAAAGCCCCAAAATTGCATATATAAGAGAAAATGAAGATTTAAGAATAATAAGCAGATAACCAAGACAGATAACACAAGTCCTTACAGATTACAGTCAGGAATAGATGCTAGAAGCTGTTTATTACTATCTATGTGGACAGGGACTTCTTCAGGGTCCTATAAAATGAGAAAAATAAAATGGAACTACCCTCACCTGACATCCGAATTAACAACTCATCCTGGCACAGACAGGGGGCAGTACAGGACATATTGTACTGCAATATACTGTAAAGAGGAACAACCAGACATACAGGTGTTTCACCAGAGAAATGTCTCCTTACTAATTGTGGTCATTCACGCTAAAAGAGTATTCACACAGTTCAAAATAAGAGCATAAAGATCAGAGGCTGAATCTGTCTGAAAGAAAGCACATTTAAAAGTAGGCCAATAGTTTTAGCCGCCTACAAACAGGCTTCTTTTTGTAAGCATGTTAAAATGGTTTCAAAAACACATTGCATTTCAAGTGTTTTTGATGTTGTTTATATGCATTTTTTGCCATTTTTTCCTGTTATTCTTTTAAAAAAATATTCCATAGAGAAGACTATGGAATAAAGGTCTTGTCACAAGTAAAAAGTCCACTGACCCCATACAAATAAAGCCCACATGTTGTTATGTAGCTGTTCTCATATTTCACCATAGAATTTGAACCAATGTCTGTCTGCAGCATTTCAAGGGAAAAAGACACTGCTTAAAAAGGATCAAAATGCTGTATTACTGCCCTTAGAGTAACTGGCTTTTTCTATCTTTACTGTGGCTGCTACCATTGGTTTTCCATCAATACTTCTTTATTGATCGTACATAGAGATTATAATGCGCATAGAATTTTCGGCACATTAGTACGAAAATTTTCTTTTTGAAGAAACACATATGCACATAAATTGACAAAATACAAAAAGAAACACAAAACTAGCACAATTCCTCAGGGTACAGACTAAAGTCCGGACTATTTATCAGGTTGAGCAGATGAATATTTGGAAGATGTCAATGCAGACCATAATTTGGTAAATTTATCGTATGAGTGTTGCACAAAAGACATGGAACGTTCGTAAAGCCATGTCTGGTTCACTCTGACTATCACCTCCCCACATGAGGGTATCTCAATCCTTTTCCAGTGTGTGGTGATGGCCATCTTAGTCGAAATCAGGATATGAGTAATCACTATTCGGCAGTCCATAGGGAGGTCTCCAAGGCCAATAAAGAGGAGAGCAAAGGCGGGAGAGGGTTCCATCACCTCTCCTGATATTTCGGAAATAAGGGAGAAAATATCTGACCACAACGGCTTAAGTATGGGACAGTCCCATAAGGCAGTGTTTCCCAACCAGTGTGCCTCCAGCTGTTGCAAAACTACAACTTCCAGCATGCCCGCACAGCCAAAGGCTGTCCGGGCATGCTGGGAGTTGTAGTTTTGCAACAGCTGGAGGCACACTGGTTGGGAAACACTGCCATAAGGTATGGAAGAGTGTGCCCCTGGAGCCACAAGCCCTCCAACACAAAGACGAAACCCCAGGATACATCACACATAACCTCTCCGGAGTGAGGTACCACCTCAATATTGTTTTTATGTAGGATTCGCCATGGGTCACACATGCTACATACTTTGTTACACCCCTAATAGCAGACTGCTACTGTGTATGGGTGAATTCAGTATTCAGATCTTTTTCCCACGAGAGGAAAGGAGCTGATTTGACAAAGGTATCCTTGTCATGAATCATACAATAAAGAAGTCTAAGGCGGGTCGGGGGTCTAGATGGAATGGACCAAAGTTCAAACAGACTCTTGTTGGCCGCTGTTTGGAGAGGGTCAGAGGTCAGGAAATGTCTTACCCTTAAATATTTGTAAAACTCCAGATTAGGAATACCGTTTGACGTGTGTAGATGTTCAAATGAGCAGAATACCGTATTTTGATATAGTTGGCGAACATCATGTATATGAAAATGGAGTTTGTGTGCATTTAGTGTGAAAAAGAGACCAACATTCCAAAGCCACTTTTGAAAAGTACGATACAGAATAATATTTAAAAGAGGTAACAAGGGATGCTATTAGAAGTGCTTTGAGGTCGGATGATGACCCCTCACAGGAAGCAATATGAACCCAATGTTTCTCTAGGTCCCTCCTCCACCAGCTTTCTAGTTGAGCAATCTGAGTAGCTAAGTAGTAATCTGCAATGTTGGGAAGACCAATTCCACCCACTCCTTTACGTTTCTGGACAATTTGTTTCGCTATCCGCGGTTTGCCCCTCTTCCACAGGTAAGCATTTACACGTCGTGAACAAATCGTGAAGAAGGAATTTGGAATTTTCAGAGGGAGAATCCTGAATAAATACAGGAGCTTGGGAATGGAAAACATTTGGAATGCTGCTAGTCGACCTAACCAAGAAATTTCATATTTGGCCAAATTGTCCAATTCCCTCTCTAAGGAGGACAGCTGCGGAAGATAATTGGCCCTATATAGAGTGTTCACTGATGACGTAAGTTTAATACCTAAGTAGTTAACCTCTTTAGACTGCCAGTCTAGAAGAAACTGTTTCTTCAGACCTTCACCTCTGGTGGGGTTTAGGTTGAGGGGTAGCGCTTGAGACTTGGAGGTATTTAATTTATAATATGAGAGGTGTCCAAAATCGGTTATAACGTCCAGGGTACTCTGCAAGGCCACTTCAGGATTCGTAAGAGTGAGAATGACATCATCAGCGTAAAGACTGATAGTATGAGACCTATCACCGATCTTGACACCTGTAATGTCAGCCCGGGATCTAATGGCCTGTGCCAGGGGCTCAATAGACAGCACAAACATTAGAGGAGAGAAGGGGCAACCTTGTCTCGTCCCGTTTGTAATCGAGAAGGGTTTGGACAAGGCTCCATTCACAAATACTCGGGCCGAGGGGCAGGAGTACATAGAGGAAATTGCGGACAATATAGGCCCAGAAAGGCCCATATGAGACAATACGGAGAAGGCAAACGACCAATTTATGCGATCGAACGCCTTCTCCGCATCAAGAGTCACAAAGACCGCCAGCGTTTTTTTTCTAAGTAAGTGGTCAAGGACGGCTAAGGCTCTTCTAGAGTTTTCTTGGATTTGTCTCCCTTTTATGAACCCAACCTGATCCATATTGATCAGTGAAGGGAGCATGGGGGCCAGTCTCGTCGCAAGGATTTTCGCAAAGATTTTAGTGTCAGAATTTAAAAGCGAAATTGGGCGGTAGTTTTTGGGGTCCTCAGTATCTTTGCCTGATTTAGGGATAGTAATTATAGTTGCCTCCAGCATTTCCTTCGGAAACGCCCCCGATGACATGGCTGAATCGTATACTGTAAGAAGATGGCGGGAAAGATATGGGAGAAAGGTTTTATAGTAAATATTAGAGAGGCCGTCAGGTCCAGGTGCTTTATGTGGAGGGAGGGAATTTACCGCCGTAGTAATCTGCTCTACCGTGAAGGGTACATTTAGGCTCTGAAGTTGAGACTCCGAGATTTTCGGCAGACTTAAAGATTGTAGGAAATCAGTAATTGCCTCCTGTGAAGGGGGAACAACTGAATTCTGGGGCGTCAAATTGTATAGGGAAGCATAGAAGTCACCGAAGGAGTCAGTTATGTCCTGAGGAGCCAGGATCCTGTCTCCAGACTTGGGGCACTTCAGGTGAGGGATTTTTGATTTGGCTGCTCTATGTTTTAGACGTTGCTCTAACAATCGACCAGCTCTATTATCTTGGGAGTAGTAGGAAGCTCTGGGGGCTTTTAGGCGCAGGTCATGCTTGTACATCAAACATTCCCGTAGTTGGAACCGAAGGGAACTCAACCTGTCGATTTGCTCTTGCGTGGGGGAGGCTTTATTTTGTGTTTCTAATACTGTTATGTCATGGAGTAAGCTGTCCACCTTTGCATTTCTTTCTCTCTTCCACCTGCTACCTAATTTAATAAAAATACCTCTAATATAAGCCTTATGGGTACACCAGAGGGAAAAAGGGTCGGAGACGGATCCCACATTACATTTGAAAAACTCCTTCAGGTCTGCAGCTATGACTTCCGAAGTCTTGGGGTTTTCAATCAGGAAAGTATTATTACGCCAGGGAATGTATGGCTTGGTGGCATGGAGCTCCGACCACGATAACTGGATTGGAGCGTGGTCAGACCACGTCACAATACCTATAGCTGAAGTGGTTATGGCCTCAATCATTGATCTGCTGACCAGGAAAAGATCTATACGAGAGTATGTATGATGGACCTGAGAGAAGAATGAGTAGTCTCTCTCTGTACCATGCTGGAGTCTCCAAATATCGTATAAATCCTCCCCTAGGATCAAAGAGGAGAGTGCGGGGCTATGATCCCTGTTGGAAGCTGTCGAGAGAGGGGTCTACAATGCTATTAAAGTCTCCGCCCCATAGCACGTGGCCTTTCTTAACTTTGTGCACCTTAGCAGCTAATTTCCGGAAAAAGGACACTTGGTGTCTATTAGGCGCATATACAGTGACCAATGTATACAGCACATTATTTATTTGACAGACTAAAATGACAAACCTACCACTCGGATCCAGCACTGAGGCAAGTAGAACAAAGGCCACCGAATCTTTTACAGCCACGAGTACCCCTCTTTGTTTCTTTGAGTATAGAGAATGGAAGATATGAGGGAAATGGGGGTGATGAATTCTGTGGCTGTCAGCCTGCGTAAGGTGCGTTTCAGTTGCACAAAAGATGTCGCATTTCAAACTCCTAGCCTCCCTCCACATCATCGCCCTCTTGAAGGGACTGTTGAGCCCCTTCACATTCAAGGATGCCAATGAGAGAACCATTACCGGACAAGACAATGGCAAGACAATCGCTTTCACCACCTGCCATTCATATGAGGTAGGACGCGGAGGTGGGGAGGATGTTTCTTCGGGATCTGGGACCGATATATTCCATGATTTAAGCAGGCGGATTCCCCCCCATACTGAGCTGATGGCATGTAGTGCCCCCATGTGGTGGATGAGCACTTTCGTCGGGAAGCCCCAGCGGTAAGGGATAGACTGGTCCCTTAAGATGGTCGTGACAGGAGCTAGAGAGCGGCGTTGTTGCAAAGTTGAAGCTGACAAGTCTGCGAACAATTTGACCCCCTCATAGGGACTGGGGAAGGATCCTTTCCTGTGAGCTGCCAGCAATAGCGTCTCCTTCGTCTGAAAGAAATGGATCCTTGCTAATACATCCCGTGGCACGTCGTCTGAGAGGTGTTTCGGGCGGGCCACTCTATGAATCCTGTCTATGATAAGATCTCTATCTGAGATACCCGGCAGGAGGATTTTCATGAGGCCTTGCAGGTAAGAGCTCAGATCAGAGGGATGTATGTCTTCACTGATGCCTCTCAGCTTTACATTGTTCCGGCGGGACCGGTCCTCGAGGTCAACCACCTTAGCTTTTAGCCGATCAATCTCGGAAGCCATCTCATTGTGAGCGTCCACAAGCTGGTTATGAGAGTCAGCAAAATCTCTCATTTTTGTCTCCACATGGGAGAGCCTATTATCCACCTCAGAGATGGACGCTTGCAAGGGGGAAATCAGAGACGTGAGCTCCCTGTGTATGGTGCGCCCAAAGAAGACCAGCATGTCCTTCATTAAGTTCCCAGACGCTGGTTGTTCATCAGTCGGGAATTTGTCCAGGGATGAAAAAAGCAATTCACTGCCTCCCTGTGTGACAGCCTCAGAGAGCTGCAGTTTAGGCCTCTGTTTCGCTGGGCTCGCCGACGGAGAGACTCTGGAGGGCTGTATCTGGCTGCCGGAGAATGACGGGGAAGCCCGCAACGCCGAGTCCGAAAGACCGTGTCCTGGAGGTGAAAGACTCGAGGTGAGAGGGCTGGGAGGGTGTCTGAGTATTCCGGAGCTTACCGGATCCCTCTCCGAGAGTCTGGTGTCCGACTCTGAAGATCGCGTGGAGGTAGGGGAGCCGGCGCCATCTTGCCCTTTCCCTTTTTCTAAGAAAAAATCTAGTTTTCCCTGCTGACGAATTGATCGCTTGCTCCTGGGCATCTTCGGCGACTTTGGGACAGCAAATTATGCAGAGGTGACCCGGTATGACTGCGTCGGTTAGCTTTGTCGCTTAGCGGGTGCAGGAGCTCTTGCTTCACGCGTCCATCTTCTCCAGCCGGCAAACCACGCCCCCGCTACCATTAGTTTTGTGACTGTGGATAACTAATAACCTCAAGATAGTATGATTCAGCAATCATTATTTATAACAGAAAGTTGACAAATTATAATAGTGCTCCCCTATTACAACCTGTTGACCCAAATCTTCCGACTTGTATGGAGAAACAAGAACAAGTAAAATTACTGATCCTGATCAGGTAATGTTGATGGATGATTGGGGGTAAATAATAAAGAAACTATGTGGCAGGCACTTGAGTAGCACCAATTTTTACTCCTTTATTTGTGGCTCGTGTTGTACCACAACTTGCCACAGACTGAACACCAGAAGTTTTCCCCTAATGGCCAAACATCCAAACAATCAAGGAAGCAGCAGAAACTGTCACAGTCCCTACTGTGAGAGAGGTGAGAAGATCGGATAGACTTGCTGCACGTGAGGCTATCTGACAGGTCTCTCTGTTTTCCTCTATGTATGTTGTTGTTTGGCTGGGTCTCACCTCTCCTCAGGTGCCGCTCATTATCAGTGATGAGGCTCTATTTAGATCTGCCTCACACTGCTGACCATGCGGTTGATAGTTTCTGCTTGGAGTTGCTAGTGCTGGTTTGTTTTAGATCTCCTGCTTCTCCATATATCTCTAAGCTAAGTACTTGTTGCTTCGCTGTTTCTTATTATCTGGTGTGTGTTATTTCTAGGCCTCAGGGAGACGCAGGTTCCTTCAATCTGGAAGGAACCAGCTGTCTCATCCCCTGCTACCTATCCTAGGGCTCGTCAGTTTTAGCAGGGCTTTATGTATCCGGTGTATGAGTATTTTCACCATCAGGATCTTCTCATCTGCAGGGGCTGTCTTTGGAGGTGGCTTACCTCCGCACGGCCGTTGCACCGTTTCAGAGACTCTCCCAGATAGGTTTTCCGGGGGAAGTGACTATTTTGTTCAGTTCAGGGAATCGTGCAAATTATATTTCAGACTGCGTCCCAGCTCTTCTGGGGACGAGAGTCAGAGAGTGGGGATTATTATTTCGTTGCTGAAAGGTGACGCTCAGTCTTGGGCTTTCTCTTTGCCGACTGGTTCACAATCCCTCCGGTCGGTAGATAAATTTTTTAGAGCTCTGGGACTTATCTACAATGACCCAGATCGGGTTTCCCTGGCCAAATCTAAGTTGCGTTGCTTGTGGCAGGGAGAGCATTCAGCTGAGTCCTATTGCTCTGAATTTAGGAGGTGGGCAACTGATACGGAGTGGAATGACCCAGCTCTCCGTAGTCAATTTTGTCAAGGACTGTCTGAGAACCTGAAGGACGCCTTGGCATTTCACTGAAATCCAGAGTCATTGGAGGCGGCCATGTCTCTGGCGGTGCGTATTTATAGACGCCTGAGGGAGAGATCTAAATTTCCTCTCACTCGAGACGTATTATCATACAGCAAAGCGGTCTCTTCTGACACTCTGGGTAAAGAGACACTCAAGCTCGTGTCTGGTGATGAGCCAATGCATTCGGGTCAGGTCACACCTGGACCAGGTGATAAAAACTTTAGGGTTAAGAAAAGACTTTTCTTTTTCTGTGGTCAAGGAGGACATTTTGTTAACGTATGTCCTTATGTTAAACATCAAGGTGAAAAGGGAAAAAAAAGTCCTAATGTGTCTAGTCCTCTTCTCACTCTTGATAGTGTGGATGGGGAAGTTGAGAATGTACTTTTGTCTTTTATCGGTAGTACCCGATTTCTCCTGCCTGCCAAGGTGGCGCTAGATTCCCAAACTGCGGAAATGGAAGTATTTATTGACAGTGGGGCAGGGGTTAACTTAGTGAATGGCCAGTTTGTCCATATGCATGGTTTGACAACAAGCGCATTAGACAAAAATATTTCTGTGTTTGCGATTGCTTCCGCCCCTCTCTCTCTCAAAGTGTCTGTCTCAAATGGTGCAGGACATTCGCCTTAAGGTGGGAGATTCTCATATTGAATCCATTTCATGTTTTGTGCTGGAGGGTTTGCCTGCTCCTCTGCTGTTAGGTTTACCATGGTTAACCAAACATAACCATACTATCGATTGGCAAGCGAAACAGATTCTCGATTGGAGTGATTTCTGCCTTGACAACTGTCTTAGCACGTCGCTTTCTGTTGTAACTACTAAAATGTTACCTCCTTTCATTTTGGATTTTTCTGATGTATTCTCTAAGGGTGGAGACCAGGAGTTGCCTCCTCATCGGGAGTATGATTGTCCTGTTTACCTTATTCTCGGAGCTAGATTGCCAAAGTCTCGGTTGTATATTCTTTCTGATCCCGAAATAGTGGCCATACGAGAGTATATCACGAGAGTTTGGCTAAAGGTCATATTAGACCATCCAAATCACCAATGGCGGCGGGGTTCCTCTTTGTTAAAAAAAAGGATGGAACTCTTAGGCCATGTTTGGACTTCCGTGAGCTTAATCGCATCACTATCAATGATCCCTATCCCCTTCCTTTGATCCCAGATTTATTCAATCAGATTGTCGGCGCCCAGGTGTTCTCTAAATTGGATTTGAGGGGGGCATATAATCTGATAAGAGTCAAGGAAGGGGATTAATGGAAAACGGCCTTTAATACTCCTGAGGGTCATTTTGAGAATCTGGTCATGCCTTTTGGTTTGTCCAATGCTCCTGCAGTTTTTCAACACTTTATCAATGACATCTTTCATCATCTGGTGGGCAGGTTTGTGGTGGTTTATCTGGATGATATTTTAATTTATTACCCTGATATGGAGACGCATAAGGATCACGTGAGACAGGTCTTACAGATCCCAAGAGAGAATAAATTGTATGCCAAAATGGAGAGGTGTGTATTTGCGGTCCCTGAAGTGCAATTCCTGGGGTACCTAATCCCATCTTCGGGTTTTTGTAAGGATCCAGAAAAAGTCTGTGCTGTGTTGGACTGGGATCGACCCGAAGATCTGAAGGCACTCATGCGATTTTTGGGGTTCACCAACTACTACTGTAAATTCATCTTGAATTACTCAACTGTTGTTAAACTATTAACTGATATGACTAAGAAAGGCACGGATTTCTCAGTCTGGTCTGAAGAAGCATTGCATGCTTTTTCAGCAATAAAGGAATGTTTTGCTTCTGCTTCTATTCTGATGCAACCGGATGTGTCACAACCATTTATTGTGGAAGTTGACGCATCAGAGGTAGGGGTTGGAGCAGTCTTGTCGCAGGGTCCTTCTCCTAGCAAATGGCGCCCTTGTGCTTTTTTCTCAAAAAAACTCTCTACTGCCAAAAGAAATTATGATGTAGGTAATAGAGAGTTGTTGGCCATTAAATTGGCTTTTAAAGAGTGGCGTTATTGGTTGGAAGGAGCGATTCATCCCGTTATGGTAATTACTGATCACAAAAATCTGGCCTACCTGCAGTCAACTAAACGTCTGAACCCAAGGCAGGCCAGATGGTCGTTGTTTTTTACTAGATTTAATTTCATTGTCACTTATCGTCCTGGGATTAAAATCATCAAGGCGGATGCCTTGTCGCGTAGCTTTCCCAGGGTGGGGTGATTCGGAGGATCCTGCTCCGATATTGGCTGATGGGGTGGTTGTATCCACCCTTTATCCTGAACTTGAGGCAGAGGTGTTGGAAGCCCAGGGAGAGACACCCGATTCCTCTCCTCCAGGGAAGTTGTTTGTTCCTTCGGAACTACGACACAAGGTGTTTAAGGAACATCACGATACTGTTCTTACAAGACACCCGTGGATCTAATTTCTCGAAGATTCTGGTGGCCAGGGTTACGTAAATGTGTTGAGGGCTATGTGGCATCTTGTGAGATTTGTGCACGTGCTATGGTGGCTCATACTCGGCCTTTAGGATCTCTACTTCCCTTGTCTATCCCATCCCGACCCTGGACTCATTTGTCCATGGACTTTATCACAGATTTGCTTAATTCTTCTGGGAAAACTGTGATTCTGGTGCTTGCTGACCGCTTCAGCAAGATGGCACACTTTATACCATTATAAAGTTTACCTAATGTCAAAACTCTCGCTCAAGTGTTTGTCGATAACATCGTGAAACTACACTGCATTCCCTCTGATGTGGTGTCTGATAGAGAGACTCAATTTGTTTCCAGATTCTGAAAGGTGTTCTGTACTCGTCTGGGGGTCCATTTATCCTTCTCTTGGGCCTTTCATCCTCAATCGAACGGGTAGACTGTGCGCACTAACCAGAATCTGGAGACTTATTTGAGATGTTTTGTCTCCGAGAATCAAGAGGAGTGGCCTTTATTTTTGTTGTTGGCCGAGTTTCCCATAAATAACCGTAGACAGGAGTCCACTGATAAGTCGGTGCATATGGGTGCATATGGGTTCCATCCGCAGTTTGGCACATTTTCTGGTACTGAGACGTCTGGTATGCCTGAAGAGGAAAGATTCTCCTCTTCGTTGTCATCTATTTGGCGGAAGATTCAAAACAATTTAAATAAAATTGGCAAAAAGTATAAACGTATGGCTGACAAGAGACGTGTAAGTGGTCCGGACCTGAGAGTGGGTGATTCTGTGTGGCTGTCCACAAGAAACAATAAGTTGAAGGTACCCTCTTGGAAGTTTGGGCCAAGGTTTATTGGGCCATACAAGATCTCTGCCATTATTAATCTGGTTGCTTTTCGTCTTCAGCCTCCGCAGGCTTTGAAGATTCATAATGTGTTTTACAAGTCATTGCTGAAAAGATATGTTGAACCTGCTGAACCATCTTCACTGCCACCACCTCCTGTCATGGTGGATGGTAATCTTGAGTTTCAGATTGCCAGGATAGTGAACTCACGTATTCTTTGTGGATCTCTTCAGTACCTCGTGCACTGGAAGGGTTACAGTCCAGAGGAAAGAATGTGGGTTCCTGCGACCGACGTGAATGCAGTTGCCTTGTGAGGGCCTTTCACAGGGCCTAGGGAATACTAGGAGGTCACCATCCCTCTTCCATAGCTTTTGAGGCCTAGATTGTTGGCCTAGGTGTGTATTTGGTGTTTTCCTTTCCCCTTAACCTGTGACATAAACTACCAATACCTCAGTGAAACAAAGGTAGCAATTTAAGGCATTGTGCACACGACCATTGTCTGTTTTGTGGTCCTCAAATTATGGATGCACAAAATATGAATGCAGTCCGTGTGCTGTCTTTTTTTTTTGTTGCAGACTCACATTTTTCAGACATATTATATCTTTTTGCATAACAAACAAATGGATGCGGAAAGCGCAAAGATGTCTATGTGCTTACTATATCCGTATGTCCGTTCCACAAAAAGACAGAACATGCCCACAAAAGAAGACCATGGTCCCATTAGTTCCTTAAGAAATGCGGACGCAACCAGTACGGTATCCCTATTTTGCGTATCTGCAATTTGCAGACTGCAAAATACATATGACCATGTACATAAGGCCTAAGGCATATTTCCAGTGATCCATTGGATCCAAAAATGATGTATCTACGTGTCTATATTCTATTTTCTAGTGTATAATTAACAATTGATGTTGGTAGATTACTTGCAGGTGTCCCAGTCTATTAATTTCAGTAAAGTGCAATTAAAAAGAAATTATTTACTGCAGTCCTGTACTTCATTCCTGCTGATGTCAGCTTTAGGAGCAGATAGGTAGCTAAAATACCTTTTTTTTTTTTACTCATTTTATTGAAGTTTAACTAATTAGGTATGGTACATAGACATTCATCCAAGAGCATATAATAAACAAGTGGGCTGTTACATATCAAAGTAAAAATACAATTGTTGTTCATATTGGCTTATATATGACACGGGTAATGTGGATAACAGGTACACCAGATAAACAGACAGCATAGGATAACAGTCTAGGCCTAGAAGCTAGTGAGAGAGATGTTATCTCCTAGCAATCCCTGAGTCTCTCCCTGACTCCTGACAGTATGTGCAAGCCCTGATGGTGGACGAACACATACACTTGTACCTAGACCCTGCTAATACTGTAGCAATCCCTAGATTAGTGAACGGGGAATGAGACGGCCGGTACCTTCCACAGTAAAGGGGCCAGCGTCTCCCTGAGACCTAGAATGACACAAACAACACAGAGCAAAAGCGGAACTTAGCTTGGGAAGAGTGAGGAACAAGGGATCCACAAACAACCAGCAGGAACTCCAGAAGGAAATATCAACCGCATGGTGAGAAGTCAGAGGCAGATTAAAATAGAGCCTCTAACCAGCAAACGAGCCAAACCTGTGGAGAGGTGGGATCCCGCCCACAACAACAAACTGAAAGGAAACACCTAGAACCTGTCAGATAGACTCACGTGCAGCAAGTCTATCTGATCTCCTCGGATCTTTCACAGGGCCGGCAGTGACAATATATTTATGTTTGACATTTATTTACATGTACTGTTAAGAATAAAGACATGGTTTCAGGTTGTGAGAATTTCTCTATGAATATAATGTGTTATATTACACAGACGTCCTAGTAGGATGCATATGGTTATTTGACAATGTCAATGAAAATGAACACCATTCTCCCCACACCTTCTGAAATTTTTGTGGGCACCCCCTATGTTTAAAAACTATATTTTCCATAGGAACAATTTGAATCACTAGGGACTTCCATTGTCCCAAAGTAGGTGGTCTGTCTGCCATCCATCTGATTGCTATTGCTTTCCTAGCAAGAAACAGAGTCTCTCCCAGAAATATTCCATTGTGATGTGACCATATCTCCTCATCCATTATCCCCAAAATACACATCTTAGGACACACTGGTACAGGAGTTGGGACCATAGTTAAGAGAACCGCTGTGACCTCCCTCCAAAAATACTACAGGTAACTACACTCCCATATCATGTGCCAGAAATCTGCAGTTACTTGTGAACACCTATGAGATCTGTTATGTGGAATTCTACCCATTTTATGTAATCTGGTAGGAGTAAGGTAGCTTCTATGCAATATAAAGAGTTCTATTCACCTGATATTTATTGAGGGAGAGACTATCGTGGTCGCCTCCAGTGCCTCTTGCCATTCTTCTGCTGTTAGTTGTGGTATAGAATTCCTCCACTTACTTCCAATGACCAGCGGGTTCAGAGTCATTCGGTTACTCAGGAGATGCGTGTATAGAACTGATATAATGCCCTTGGGACCTTGAGTGTTTAATATCCCTATTAGTGGGTATGTCGAAATAGCACGTCTGGTGTTCTGAAACTGCACATGGAGGGCATGCCTCACCTGCAGGTACCTGAAAAAAAAGGGTACGTGGGATTCCGAAATTCTCTTGCAGTAAAGTAAATGAGCACAAAACACCCCCAACATACAAATCCCTCAAAGTAATTATTCCATGTTACCTCCATATACTGTATCTGCCCCTTCATATGCCATTAGATGTGAAAACATGGGGTTATCCCATAACGGTATAATATCCGAGAAATCTTTGTAATTTTGAAGCTTTGCCACTGTCCACACCTGGTGTGCCAGCTTGTAGGGAATAAAGGTATATTTGCAGGCCTCCAGCCCCTCCTCCCTTCCCGCAGATACATTGCAGGCCGTGCTGTGCAGAATCACGGCCCGCGCTGTATCAGTGTTAGCAGAGTAAAATTGGCAGAATTCGCCCCAGAAGACGCACTGCCATTTCCCCCCCACTTTTGGGGGGAAAAGTGCGTCTTATGGGGGGAAAAATACGGTAATCCTGTAAATAGTATTCTGCATTTGGTAGTTCTGACTGTGATACCCAGGTTGCCAAATATCTCAATTGACCTGCTAAAAAATACAAAAAGAAGTCGGGCAGAGCCGCGCCTCCCTGCTGCCTCGTTCTCTGTAGTGTGCTCATAGCAAGTTTACGTCTTGCCTTTCCCCACACAAAAGACGTCATCATGGCGTGAACTAAGCGGGACAGGTGTACTGGCATGTTCCAATAAGTAGGTAGTAGAATAATTTTGATGAGATTCAGTCGCCCCATGATTGACAGAGGAAGGGTGGTCCACGTTTTAAATCCAATAACAAAGAGGAACTCCAGGGGAGCAATATTTTTAGTGAATGACATAAGTGGGTCTCTGGTGATGACTATGCCCAAATATTTGAAGTGATCTACTACAGGAAGGTTATGGTATGTCAACGGCCAATCGTGTGCCTGCCCAAAGAGGCATGAGTGCAGATTTAGTCCAGTTTATATGTAGTCCTGAGAAATAGCCGAAATGTTCTATAAGCTCTATTGCTCTTAGGATGGTGATTTCTGCATTATCTATGAATAGGATCAAGTCGTCAGCATATAGACCTATTTTGTCCTCTTTTCCTCCCATTGCTATTCCCCTAAACACAGAATCCTGACGTATTCTGAGGGCAAAATGTTCTATGGCCACTGCGAATAAGAGAGGTGAGAGGGGACACCCCTGCCTCGGTCCTCTACCCAATTGGAATGATTCTGACTGGGCTCCATTGACTAATATATTTGCTTTACGATTCTTATATATTATGTGAATCCAATTAATAAACATTGGGCCGAATCCAAAACTTTTTAGTGCCTCTTATAAATATGGCCATTCCACCGAATCGAAGGCTTTGGCTGTGTCCAGCGATCCCAGAGGCCATTATTTATTCTCAGCTACCCCCATCTGTGCTACAACTTGTGCTCTTCTAATGTTATTAGACGTCGACCTTCCTGGAATAAAACCGGTCTGGTCTCTATTCACTATAGTTGTAATGACTTTATTTAATCTTTTAGCTAATATCTTGGTCAGTATTTTATAATCTATATTTAATAAAGATATCGGCCTGTATGAGCCACACTCCAATGGGTTTTTGTCAGGTTTCAGTATTACCACTATGGTGGCATCATACAATGACTCTGGCAGATGGTCTTGTCGCTGAGCAGCTTTGTACATTTTATGTAGTTGCGGACCTAACATATCTATGTATTTAGAATATACCTCTATCGGCCAGTTGGATTTCCTCTAGTGTGATGTCTTTCTCCAATAGCTCTCTATTCTGATTGCTTAACTTTGGGCATATCACTTCTTGAAGGTATTGTTCTAGGTCAGTGATGGCGAACCTTTTAGAGACCGAGTGCCCAAACTTCACCCCAAAACCCACATATTTATCACAAAGTGCCAACATGGGAATTTCCCTTGAATACTACAGTCCAGTATAGTATATCTTCCATGTACTTTTCGCTATAAAAGCATCTTTACACTCAGTGCGCTGCCTGTGCTGTTCATAGTGCGCCTGCGCTGATGAATAGCAGGAAAAGTCTAAGGCCTCCTGCACATGACTGTAGGTGTCCCGTTGCCATATTGCGGCCCGCATTTGCGGATCTGCAATATATGGGCACCGTTCCGTGTGCATTCCCACCCTACGGAGTGCTTCCATGGGGTTTCATCCCGTACTTCCGTTCCGAAAAAAGATAGAACATGTCCTATCTTTTTGCAGATCGTGGACCCATTAAAGTGAATGGGTCCGCGATCCACTGCGGCTGCCCCATGGTTGGTGTTCATGCATTGCGGCCCGCAGCACGGCCACGGGGTGCACACATTCGTGTGCAGAAGGCATATTGGTGCACTATAGACTTTTCCAGGGTGCAAGTGCCCAGAGAGAGGGCTCTGAGTGCCGCCTCTGGCACCCGTGCCATAGTTTCGCCATCACTGTTCTAGGTCATGATCGGTATAATGTGCCTCAGAGTTATATAGGTCTTGGTAAAATCCTTTGGATCTTGAGACAATTTCTTCTTTTTTTATATGTAGCACAGGTGGGGCTGTGGTATTACCGTGAACCACATGGGCCAGTAACTTGCCTGCCTGGTTACCCATTTCAAATGTTTGTTGTTTAAGAAAGAACAGTTTTTTTCCCCTAAGATGTACCATGTACTGTCTCCCTCTTTGCATCCACTCTTTCCTGTTATCCTCAGAAGGGTTATATATATATATTTACTCTCTGCCTCTTTACATCTGTTACTATACTCTTGCTCTTTGCGCTGTGTGTCCTTTTTAATATACGATATGGAAGATTTAAGACTACCTCGCAAATATGCTTTCAATGTTTCCCATATTAATAGCTTATCCGTCATCCCATCATGTACTTCAAAGAACATTTTTAGTTGATCTGCTATTCTATCATTATTGGACATGAGTAGGGTTGAGCGAACCCGAACTGTAAAGTTCGGGTTCGTACCGAACTTTAGGATTTTTGGACCCCGGACCCGAACATTTCCGTGTTCGGCGTTTTCTTGGCGCTTTTTGAAAGGCTGCAGAGCAGCGAATCAACAAGCGGTTAACTGTCTGACCTTAGAAGCCATCACAGCCATGCCTACTGTACTAATGCCATGGCTGTGATTGGTCAGTGCAGCATGTGACCCAGGCTCTATATAAGCTTGAGCGGCAGCCATTTTATGCAAGCTCAGTGCACCAGCACTGCATCTGAGCTTTTGGGACATTAAAAATCAAATTTTTTTGGGCAAACTACAGCATCTTGATTAGTCAGTGTGCAATTTAAGCTAGAAATACACCCATCATTTTCTGGGGTTTGAAAAACACTTATTTTTTCAAAAAACTGTATTTTCCTGATCTGCAAGTGTTAAAGCGAACCTGTCACCATGATTTTGCGCATAGAGCTGGGGACATGGGCTGCTAGATGGCCACTAGCACATCTGCAGTACCCAGGTCCCATAGCTCTCTGCGCTTTTATTGTGTTAAAAAACAGTTTTGAGTGATATGCAAATTACCTGATATGAGTCCTGTAGCCGGAGATGAGTCAAGCGTCAAGGAGCCCAGCACCGCCCCGCGTCCTCCGAATCTCCTCCTTGCCGGCTGACGTCACAGAGCTGAAGCGCCGAAATCTTGCGATGCGCGAGCTAGCGCATGCGTAGTTCGTTCCCTGTGCTGATGCCAGCACAGGGAATGAACATGATGCCGACACTGCGCATGCGCTAGCTCGCGCATCGCGAGATTTCGGCGCTCCAGCTCTGTGACGTCAGCCGGCAAGGAGGAGATTCGGAGGACGCGGGGCGGTGCTGGGCTCCTTGACGCTTGACTCATCTCCGGCTACAGGACTCATATCAGGTAATTTGCATATCACTCAAAACTGTTTTTTAACACAATAAAAGCGCAGAGAGCTGTGGGGACTGGGTATTGCAGATGTGCTAGTGGCCATCTAGCAGTCCATGTCCCCAGCTCTATGCGCAAAATCATGGTGACAGGTTCGCTTTAAATTCAAGTTTAATATATACAGCTTTCATACTATGTTACCAAAAAACACTTTTTGGCAAACTACAGCATCTTGATTAGTCAGTGTGCAATTTAAGATAGAAATACACCCATTATTTTCTAGGGTTTTAAAAAGACACATTTAAAAAAAAAAAAAAAGGATTTTTTTCCTGATCTGCAAGTGTTAAATTCAAGTTTAATATATACAGCTTTCATATTCTGTTACCAAAAAAACACTTTTTTGGCAATCTACAACATCTTGATTAGTCAGTGTACAATACACCCATCATTTTCTGGGGTTTGAAAAACACACTTTTTTTTTTTTAAAAACTGTATTTTCCTGATCTGCAAGTGTTAAATTCAAGTTTAATATATACAGCTTTCATATTCTGTTACCAAAAAAAAACACTTTTTGGGCAATCTACAACATCTGGATTAGTCAGTGTGCAATTTAAGCTAGAAATACACCCATCATTTTCTGGGGTTTGAAAAACACACTTTTTAGACAAAAAACACTATTTTCAGGCCTTGCAGCATCAGCACGTGTGAAATTACAGGTTTATATACTGCTGTCAAATTCAGTTGTTAAACAAACACTCGTTTGGGCACAAAAAAAATTGTTGGCAGCCTTCGATGCAGATGTCATTGTGAGATACACCCTTAATACATTTGGGTTACATTCAGAGATTTTAAATACCGCCATTTGGTGCACCAATATTGAATTCAGGCCTACACTGGTTCAGGCCCTGTGAGATACACCCTCTACATACAGGGGTTTGATTCAGGCATTTGAAATACAGCCATTGGAAATACAGCCATTTTGGGCAAAGAAATATTTAATTTTGGCCTACACTGGTTCATGCCCTGTGTGATACCCCCTCTACATACAGGGGTTTGATTCAGGCATTTGAAATACAGCCATTTGAAATACATCCATTTTGTGCAAAGAAATATTTAATTTAGGCCTACACTGGTTCATGCCCTGTGAGATACACCCTCTACATACAGGGGTTTGATTCAGGCATTTGAAATACAGCCATTTGAAATACAGCCATTTTGGGCAAAGAAATATTTAATTTAGGCCTACACTGGTTCATGCCCTGTGAGATACTCCCTCTACATACTGGGGTTTGATTCAGGCATTTGAAATACATCCATTTTGGGCAAATAAATATTTAATTGAGGCCTAGTCTGGTTTAGGCCGTGTGAGATACACCCTTTACATACTGTCGTTCTATTCTACTATTAATTAAACACCCATTTAGGGCAAGATCCTAAATTCGAAAAATATGAAGAGAGAGTCAAATAAGGGACATGGCCCAGGTCGTGGTGCTGCTGGCGGAGCTCCTGTTGCAGGGAGAGGACGTGGTCGATCTGTGCCAGCTACACGCACAGGGTGCGAGTAGGCGACAGAACCTGCAGTGCTATTTGGTCGGGCCTAATGTGGCTCTACGAATGGTGAGGCCTGAACAAGTACAGGCGATAGTAGATTGGGTTGCTGACAGTGGATCCAGTTCCTTCACATTGTCTCCCACCCAGTCTCCTGCTGAATGACCACAGTTGGCACCTGCAGCCGATGTCCATCAGTCTTTCACCTCACCCCCTTGCAAATCAGCCAAGCAGTCTGAGCCCCAAGTCATGCAGCAGTCTCTTCTGCTTTTTGATGACTCTGTTAGCAGGGTTTCCCAGGGCCATCCACCTAGCCTTGCCGCAGAAGTGGAAGAGATTGAGTGCACCGATGCCCAACCACTTATTTTTCAAGATGAGTACATGGGAGGACCATCGCAGCACGTCTCGGATGATGACGAAACACAGGTGCCAACTTCTGGGGCTTTTGAAAGTGTGCAGACCAACAAGGAAGGCAGGGGTGAAGACTGGGTGGAAGATGATGTGGAGGACGATGAGGTCCTCGACCCCACATGGAATCAAGGTCATGCGAGTGACCTATGTAGTTCGGAGGAAGAGGCGGTGGTCGCACAGAGCCACCAGCACAGCAGAAGAGGGAGCAGGATGCAAAAGCGGAGCGGCCGTCCTCTAGACAGTATGCCTCCTACTGCCCACCGCAGCAAGGGACCGAGCACACCAAAGCCAGCTCCAAGGAGTTCCCTGGCAAGGCAATTCTTCAGACAATGTGCTGACGACAAGACACGAGTGGTTTGCACGCTGTGCAATCAGAGCCTGAAGTGAGGCAACAACAACCTGTATGACCAGGCATTTAAGTGCAAAGCACGAGCTGCAGTGGAGTAGACACCTCAAAAACCAAGAAAGGTCTCTGGCTCCTCCTGCTTCCTCTTCTGATGCAGTCTCGGCCTCTTCATCCACCTCTGGAGTGACAGTGACACCTGCCACCCCGCAAACAGAGGATCTGCCAGCAAAACCCACACCTGGGTCACCAAGCATCTCCACAATGTCCCACGGAGGCGTTCAGCTCTCCATCTCCCAAACGCTGGAGAGGAAGAGGAAATACCTCCCTACTCACCCGCGAACTCAAGCTCTGAATGCCAGCATTTCTAAATTACTGGCCTTTGAAATGCTGTCATTCCGTCTGGGGGAGACGGATAGTTTTAAAGGTGTTATGGCGGTGGCTGTCCCACAGTACGTCGTGCCCAGCCGCCACTACTTTTCAAGGCGAGCCATCCCTTCCCTGCACAACCAAGTAGGGGACAAAAAAATCAGGTGTGCACTGCGCAACGCCATCTGTGGCAAGGTGCACCTGACTACGGATACGTGGACCAGTAAGCGCGGTCAAGGCCGTTATATCTCCATAACAGCACACTGGGTAAATACAGTGGCGGCTGGGCCTGAGGCGGATAGCAGTTTGGCGCATGTCCTTTCACCACCGAGGATTGCAGGGTGCTTCAGTTTGCCTCCTGTTGCTTCCTCCTCCTACTCTGCTTCCTCATCCTCTACCAGCTCCTCATCCGGTCAGCGTAACACCTTCACCACCAACTTCAGCACAGCCAGGGGTAAACGACAGCAGGCAGTTTTAAAACTTATCTGTTTGGGGGACAAACCCCACACCGCGCAGGAGCTGTGGACGGGCCTTGAACTACAGACCGATGAGTGGTTTGTGCCAGTCAGCCTCAAGCCCGACCTGGTTGTGTGCGATAATGGGCGAAATCTCATAGCAGCTCTGGGACTAGCCGGTTTGACGCACATCCCTTGCCTGGCGCATGTGCTGAATTTGGTGGTGCAGAGATTCCTTATAAATTACCCCGATATGTCAGAGCTGCAGCATAAAATGCGGGCTTTCGGCGTTCTCACCCTGCTGCTGCTCGCCTGTCAGCGCTGCAGCTTAACTTCGGCCTTCCCGCTCACCGCCTCATATGCAACGTGCCCACAAGGTGGAACTCCACCTTGCACATGCTGGCCAGACTGTGCGAGCAGCAGCAGGCGATAGTGGAGTTTCAGCTGCAGCACTCACGGGTGAGTCGCTCGGCGGAACAGCACCACTTCAATACCAATGACTGGGCCTCCATGCGAGACCTGTGTTCCTTGTTGCGCTGTTTCGAGTACTCCACCAACATGGCCAGTGGCGATAACGCCGTTCTCAGCGTTACTATCCCACTTCTATGCCTCCTTGAAAAAACGCTCCTGTCGATGATGGAAGAGGATGTGGCACAGGAGGAGGAGGAGGAAGAGGGATAATTTCGTAGGGTTTCCGTCCAGTCATTCCCAAGTGGCTCCGAGGGTGGGTTCCTGCACCCACAAACCCAGGGTACACAATTGTCCAGCCAGGCCACAGTTCTGGAGGATGACGAGGTGGAGGATGAGGAGATGGAGGAGGAGGAACCATGTTCACAGCAGAGTCGCATCCTGACCAGCTCATGGCCATCACTTGTGCGTGGATGCGGGGATACAGAGGACACAGACGATACACCTCCCACAGAGGACAGCTTTTCGTTGCCTCTGGGCAGCCTGGCACACATGAGCGATTACATGCTGCAGTGTCTCCGCAACGACCGCCGAGTTGCCCACATTCTAACTTGTGCTGATTACTGGGTGGCCACGCTGCTGGATCCCCGTTACAAGGACAACGTACCGTCCTTAATTCCCTCACTGGAGCGTGATCGTAAGATGCGCGAGTACAAGCGCACGCTGGTAGACGCGCTGCTGGTGGCATTCCCACCTGACAGCGGGGGCACAGTGGAAGCACAAGGCGAAGGCAGAGGACGAGGAAGAGGTCGCCAACGCAGCTGGGGCACCACCAGCACCTCAGAAGGCAGGGTTAGCATGGCCGAAATGTGGAAAAGCTTTGTCAGCACGCCACAACAACCAGCACCACCAGCTGATATGGAACGTCTTAGCAGGAGGCAGCATTTCACCAACATGGTGGAGCAGTATGTGTGCACACGCCTACACGTACTGAATGACGGGTCTGCCCCCTTCAACTTCTGGGTCTCCAAATTGGGCACATGGCCTGAGCTTCCCCTTTATGCCTTGGAGGTGCTGGTCTGCCCTGCAGCCAGTGTATTATCTGAACGTGTGTTTTTAGCACGGCAGGGGGCGTCATCACAGACAAGTGCAGCCGCCTGTCCACAGCCAATGTGGACAAGCTCACGTTCATTAAAATGAACCAGGCATGGATCCCACAGGACTTGTCCGTACTTTGTCCAGAATAGACATGTATACCGGCACTAACCAGCCATTGTTATACTGCAGCGCAATTGCTTATGTTTGTATTTTGGATATTTCACACTCTTTTGGAGTGTACCTTAATTTAAAAAAATTAAATTAAAACAAAAACCTGTGTTGGCTATCTCGTCCTCCTCCACCGCCGCTTCCACTTACTCCGCTACGTTCACCGCCTCCTCAAACTCCTACTCTATATGGAACTCCACCTCATAAATCAAATTATTATTTTTTTGTACATGTATTATTTTATATCATTTCACTTATTTGTCATTTACATTTTCGGGTGAAATTCACCAATTTTTGGGTGTATAGTACCACTGCTATACCTATTAGATCATTTTTATAATTTATTTTACCGGTCTAATAGGTATAGCAGTGGTACTATACACCCAAAAATTGGTTAATTTTACCCGAAAATGTAACTGACAATTTTTTCCTTTTTTTATAACCGGCCTACTAGGTATAGCAGTGGTACATCACACCCAAAAATGGTTGAATTTCACCATAAAATGTAACAGACAAATTTTTTTTATTGTTTAATCTGTCTACTAGGTATAGCAGTGGTACTTCACACCCAAAAATTGTTGAATTTTAACTGAAAATGTAACTGACAAATTTATTTTTTAACCGGACTACTAGGTATAGCAGTGGTACTATACACCCAAAAATTGGTGAATTTCACCCAAAAAATGTAAATGACAATTTTTTGGTTAACCGGCCTACTAGGTATAGCAGTGGTACTATACACCCAAAAATTGGTTAATTTTACCCGAAAATGTAACTGACAATTTTTTTCTTTTTTTATAACCGGCCTACTAGGTATAGCAGTGGTACATCACACCCAAAAATGGTTGAATTTCACCATAAAATGTAACAGACAATTTTTTTTAGGTATAGCAGTGGTACTATACACCCAAAAATTGGTGAATTTCACCCAAAAAATGTAAATGACAATTTTTTTTTTAACCAGCCTACTAGGTATAGCAGTGGTACTATACACCCAAAAATTGGTGAATTTCACCCGAAAATGTTAATGACAATTTTGATTTATTTTTTAACCGGCCTACTAGGTATAGCAGTGGTACTATACACCCAAAAATTGGTTAATTTCACCAGAAAATGTTAATGACAATTTTATTTTATTTTTTAACAGGCCTACTAGGTATAGTAGTGGTACTATACACCCAAAAATTGGTTAATTTCACCAGAAAATGTAACAGATCATTTTTATAATTTATTTTACCGGTCTGTTACATTTTCTGGTGAAATTAACCAATTTTTGGGTGTATAGTACCACTGCTATACCTAGTAGGCCTGTTAAAAAATAAAATAAAATTGTCATTAACATTTTCTGGTGAAATTCACCAATTTTTGGGTGTATAGTACCACTGCTATACCTAGTAGGCTGGTTAAAAAAAAAATTGTCAGTTACATTTTCGGGTAAAATTAACCAATTTTTGGGTGTATAGTACCACTGCTATACCTAGTAGGCCGGTTAACAAAAAAATTGTCATTTACATTTTTTGGGTGAAATTCAACAATTTTTGGGTGTATAGTACCACTGCTATACCTAGTAGTCCGGTTAACAAAAAAATAAATTTGTCAGTTACATTTTCAGTTAAAATTCAACAATTTTTGGGTGTGAAGTACCACTGCTATACCTAGTAGACAGATTAAACAATAAAAAAAAATTGTCTGTTACATTTTATGGTGAAATTCAACCATTTTTGGGTGTGATGTACCACTGCTATACCTAGTAGGCCGGTTATAAAAAAAGAAAAAATTGTCAGTTACATTTTCGGGTAAAATTAACCAATTTTTGGGTGTATAGTACCACTGCTATACCTAGTAGGCCGGTTAACAAAAAAAATAAATTGTAAGTTACATTTTCTGGTGAAATTCAGCAATTTTTTTTGGTGTGATGTACCACTGCTATACTTATTAGACCGGTAAAAAAATATATATATATATTTATCAGTTACATTTTATGGTCAAATTCACCAATTTTTGGGTGTAATATACCCCTCCTCTACCTAGTTGACAGCTTAATAAATTTCAATAATTTTTATTTTACATTTTCGGGTGACAATAAACAATTGTTTTCGGTCATAGACCCCTTCTCTACCAAGTAGACAGGTTAATTAATTTCTGTAATTTTTCTGTTACATTCTTAGGTTGACATTATACAATTTTAGACGTGGATAAACCCCTGCTCTGCATAGGTGACAGGGAATAAAATTTCTGAAATGCTTCTTTAATTGATGCGCGCCACC
Source organism: Bufo bufo (assembly GCF_905171765.1). Lineage (NCBI taxonomy): Eukaryota > Metazoa > Chordata > Amphibia > Anura > Bufonidae > Bufo > Bufo bufo. Next base: position 118,201,208 of record NC_053391.1, read on the forward strand.
TCATTTGATTCAATGCTTAAACTTAAACAAGTTGTACCACATTTAAGCTTCAATACTTTGTCCCACATTTCCGCTATACTCTTTTGGCCAACATTTGCGCCTCAACAGCTTTTCCCACAATTCCGCTTGACTCTTTTGGCCCACATTTGGGCTTCTGTAATTTGTCCCACATTTGCGCGTCAATAGCTTTTCCCACATTTCTGCTCGATCCCAAAAAAAATTATAAATTTATCTCCCTTAAATTTTGTCTCTTTTTCTCACGCTCCCTCTCCGGCCTGGAACCCTGATTCCCCGCCACCCTTGATCACCATGGTAGGCGGATAAAAGAACATTGAAAGTTGATAGAGCAGATATCAAATTGGATCGTGAACATCATGGGGACGTGCGACATGGTGGGGCAGTAAGTGTGCACACGCCTACACGAACTGACTGACAGGGGTCAGCCCCCTTCAACTTCTGGGTCTCCAAATTAGGCACATGGCCTGAACTTGCCCTTTACGCCTTGGAGGTGCTGGCCTGCCCTGCAGCCGGTGTATTGTCTGAACGTGTGTTTAGCACGACTGGAGGGTTATATTTCCCAATGTTTTGGGGTGTAACCTAATTTAAAAAAATTAAATTAATTTTAAACCAAAAAGCAGTGTAGGCTACCTCCTCCTCCACCGCCACTTCCACCTACACCGCCACATCCACCGCCTCCTCAACCTCCTACTCCATATGGACCTGGTCCTCCTAGATCAAGATTATTATTTTTCATTTTTATGTATTTTATGTTATTTTAAGTCATTTCCCTATCCACATTTGTTTGCAGAGCACTTGCCATGCTCTTAACCACATTTTGATGACATTTGCAGCCCTCTAGCCCTTTCCATGACATTTTTACAGCCATTTTAGTGCTCAAAAGTTTGGGTCCCTATTGACTTCAATGGGGTTCGGGTTCGGGGTCAAGTTCGGGTCCCGAACTCAAACTTTTTTCCGAAGTTCGGCCGAACCCATCGAACCCGAACATCCAGGTGTTCGCTCAACTCTAGACATGAGAGTTAGTCAGAATGGATGTATACGCATCTTATTTCCGTGTTTTTTAGTAGTATCAGGCAATAGGAATCTCGCTATCACAGGTGCATGATCTGAAGCTCCCTGTGGGCCATACCATATATCTTCCAGCTCAATATATATATATTGGCATTACCCAGTATGTAATCTATTCTTGATAATGCACCCCTAGATGGGGTAAAACATGAGTATGTTTTCTGTAGAGGGTGTCTTTCCCACCACAAATCCATCGGCGAGTCAATCTGGAAAGTACTGTACGAGAGGATGTAGGTTTTCTCTATGTGCTTTAGTTTGAAACCTGTCCAGGCTGTTATTCATCACCATATTGAAATCTCCCATGCATATCATTCTGACATTGTGATATTGCGCCACGAATCCTGTCATTGCATGCAGTACAGAAGTAGTAGCGGGAGGAAAATTATATACATTTATCACTATATAAGGAATACAATTAATGTATGCATAAATAAAAATGTATTTCCCATCGGGATCTATCACTGTTTTTTGTACTTCCCTTCTAATGCAGCGGTGCACCATCAGAGCTACCCCTCTCGAATATAGGTTTCCATATGCATTTTCAGACCATTGAACCCAGGGTTTCCTAATTCTCCCTCCGTTATCTGCCATTAGGTGTGTCTCCTGTAATCCTATAATATGTGGGTTATGTTTACGGATATGGGAAAATACCGCTATCCTCTTTCTGGGGCCGCCCAAACCTCTTACATTCCAGGACATCACATTTAAGGTGGCCATGTTTGTAACTGTACATCTTCCTCAGAATTGACCCTATGTGTTAAGACTGAATAAATCCCCACCTCATCGCTCTCTCCATAAAACCACCTGTCTTCCACCGCTTTAGTCTAGAAGTGTAGTACCATACCTTTTCAAAAGAAAATAACCTATACACTGCGTGCAGAATTATTAGGCAAATGAGTATTTTGACCACATCATCCTCTTTATGCATGTTGTCTTACTCCAAGCTGTATAGGCTCGAAAGCCTACTACCAATTAAGCATATTAGGTGATGTGCATCTCTGTAATGAGAAGGGGTGTGGTCTAATGACATCAACACCCTATATTAGGTGTGCATAATTATTAGGCAACTTCCTTTCCTTTGGCAAAATGGGTCAAAAGAAGGACTTGACAGGCTCAGAAAAGTCAAAAATAGTGAGATATCTTGCAGAGGGATGCAGCACTCTTAAAATTGCAAAGCTTCTGAAGCGTGATCATCGAACAATCAAGCGTTTCATTCAAAATAGTCAACAGGGTCGCAAGAAGCATGTGGAAAAACCAAGGCGCAAAATAACTGCCCATGAACTGAGAAAAGTCAAGCGTGCAGCTGCCAAGATGCCACTTGCCACCAGTTTGGCCATATTTCAGAGCTGCAACATCACTGGAGTGCCCAAAAGCACAAGGTGTGCAATACTCAGAGACATGGCCAAGGTAAGAAAGGCTGAAAGACGACCACCACTGAACAAGACACACAAGCTGAAACGTCAAGACTGGGCCAAGAAATATCTCAAGACTGATTTTTCTAAGGTTTTATGGACTGATGAAATGAGAGTGAGTCTTGATGGGCCAGATGGATGGGCCCGTGGCTGGATTGGTAAAGGGCAGAGAGCTCCAGTCCGACTCAGACGCCAGCAAGGTGGAGGTGGAGTACTGGTTTGGGCTGGTATCATCAAAGATGAGCTTGTGGGGCCTTTTCGGGTTGAGGATGGAGTCAAGCTCAACTCCCAGTCCTACTGCCAGTTTCTGGAAGACACCTTCTTCAAGCAGTGGTACAGGAAGAAGTCTGCATCCTTCAAGAAAAACATGATTTTCATGCAGGACAATGCTCCATCACACGCGTCCAAGTACTCCACAGCGTGGCTGGCAAGAAAGGGTATAAAAGAAGAAAATCTAATGACATGGCCTCCTTGTTCACCTGATCTGAACCCCATTGAGAACCTGTGGTCCATCATCAAATGTGAGATTTACAAGGAGGGAAAACAGTACACCTCTCTGAACAGTGTCTGGGAGGCTGTGGTTGCTGCTGCACGCAATGTTGATGGTGAACAGATCAAAACACTGACAGAATCCATGGATGGCAGGCTTTTGAGTGTCCTTGCAAAGAAAGGTGGCTATATTGGTCACTGATTTGTTTTTGTTTTGTTTTTGAATGTCAGAAATGTATATTTGTGAATGTTGAGATGTTATATTGGTTTCACTGGTAAAAATAAATAATTGAAATGGGTATATATTTGTTTTTTGTTAAGTTGCCAAATAATTATGCACAGTAATAGTCACCTGCACACACAGATATCCCCCTAAAATAGCTAAAACTAAAAACAAACTAAAAACTACTTCCAAAAATATTCAGCTTTGATATTAATGAGTTTTTTGGGTTCATTGAGAACATGGTTGTTGTTCAATAATAAAATTAATCCTCAAAAATACAACTTGCCTAATAATTCTGCACTCCCTGTAACATAACATAGATAACCAAACCCGAATGTGCTGAATACAAGGTACGCCATCTTGCTTCGTGGCTGTGTGGTCAGGGACCTGCATAGTGTAACTAAATGCAATACCCATGCAGGTAGCCGCCCGGTCTCCCGTTGCTTTTATATGTGGAAATCAACAATTACAATAGACATAATAATAGGCAATAATAACCTACTGAAGTTAACTAGGGGTTATGATACCAGACAGGCATGTTGAGAAACAAAGTACGATACCAGCGGTCCTAGACGTGGACCTTAAGGATTAGCTGACCAGTCCCGTTTCAGACGTATCCCCCATGAGATGCAATAAACAGAAGAAACCTCAGAGTCCCGATCATCTTCATTTAGGCAGTGCACAACCCGGTCTCCTGGACACCCATTCTTATGCTTCTTTTGGGTCTGTGAAAAAGATTGATTTCCCGCCATCAACCACATGCAGGTGCGCAGGGTATGCCATTGAGTATTGCAAAGACAGTTCTCTTAAGCGCCTGTCACGGACGGGGGTAGGGAAGCGTGTACCGCTGACTGCCATCCACGCCTCTGCCCCTACATACTTGAACGATCCGTCCTAGGTAGCGGGGTGCAACTGGACGGCAGTCCTTAACTTAAGTAGGTGCAGAGGAAAAACAAAAGACAGGACAAACAGAACACAAAGCAAGTCAAAGTAGCCAAAGTCAAATACCAGGAAGTCAAATCAGTACAAGGGAGCAATAAGAGCGAGTGCAAACACAAGCCGGAAGTCAGTACCAGAAGATCACGACAAGCAACAGTGGATGAGCAGAAGCGAGGTCAAACAAGCAGAGCTGAGGTCAGGATTCAGGAACACAATGCCAGGAATACACGAGCGTATGAAGACCTTAATCACAGGCAACCTGTGGCCAGCAGGCCAGCAGGCTACCTGTTTAAAAAGGCCTGGCTGGTGAGTCACATGATGTGGCCAGCGTCACGTGACTCACAGCAGCCCAACTCAGCCGAGCACCGATCATCATTATCGGCGCTCCACTCCCCTGCTGCTCACCTGCTGCCATGGAGACGAGGATGCAGACTACGTCCTTGCCCCTCTCCTTGCGCAGGTTGCCGGCAGTGCTGCGGCGGTGATGGTTACAGTACCCCCCTTCTACGAGGGGCCATCAGACCCTAAGTCATAGAATTGGGTTTCTCCGGATGAGCCAGATGGAACCTCTTCACCAGTCTGGCAGCATGTAACTTACTTATCGGCACCCAAGACCTCTCTTCTGGTCCAAAACCCTTCCAATGCACCAGATACTGGAAAGAATTCTGGACCTTTCTAATATCAATAATCCTTAAGACCTCAAATTCCATTTGTCCGGCAACCGCCACTGGAGGCAGAGGTTCCTCTGAAGGAATGACAGGTGACACATCCTTCTTTAGTAAAGATTTGTGAAACACATTGTGGATGCGAAAGAAATCAGGTAGTTTTGGTTTACATGATACAGGGTTAATAACCTTAATAATCTCGTAAGGACCAATAAATCGTGGAGCAAACTTATTAGATGGTACTTTAAGAGACAGATTTTTGGTAGATAGCCATACCTTCTCACCCAACACAAAATCCACCCCATGAGAGCGACAATGAATTAAATCGTGGATGGAACCCAAGATGACAGAAGAATGGCGACACTCCTGTGGATGAGTTCACCCGGTTATTGATAGCAAACTCAGCCAAGGGTAGATGTCACACCCACAACAGTTGATTATCAGAAACATAACATCTCAAGAACTGTTCCAACAACTGGTTCAACCGTTCGGTTATGACCGTTAGTTTCAGGGTGAAAGGCGGAAGAAAAAGACAAAGAAATATCACATTTATGACAGATGGCTCTCAAGAACCAAGAAACAAATTAAACGCCTCTATCAGAGACAACATTCTCTGAAATCCCATGAAGACGTACAACATGATCCACAAACAGAGAAACCAAAGTTTTAGCATTAGGGAGCTTTGCCAGTGGAACAAAATGCACCATTTTACTAAATCTATCGACCACTACCCATACCACCGACTTACCTTCAGAGACTGGCAAGTCGGTTATAAAATCCATGGAAATATGTGACCACGGTCTACTGGGAATGGGCAGTGGTCATAACTCCCCAGCCGGGCGAGTTCTGGGAGTTTTTGCTTTGGCACATACCTCACATGAAGATACATACGAGTTCACATCTCTAGATAACGTGTGCCACCAGTAGGACCTGGAGATGAGTTCCTTGGTAGCATAAACACCGGGTGTCCACATAACATTGAATTATGACACTCACCCAAAAGCCGGAGACGTAAGTGAACTGGAACAAACAATTTATCATGGGAAGACTGTACCGGAGCTAGATGTTGTGCCGCCTCAATTTCGGTGGTAAGATCGGAGGACATTGAGGCCACAATGATACCAGCGGGCAAAATAGGTTCAGAAGGAGTGTCTGGCGATTGAAAGGCATATAAACTTCAGGACAAGGCATCGGCTTTTACATTTTTACTTCCTGGCATGAAAGTAATAGAAAAGTTAAAACGTGTAAAGAATAACGCCCACCTTGCTTGTCTAGGATTCAAACGTTTTCCAGAAACAATAGATTTTTATGATCCGTAAGAACAGTGATGCAATGCTGAGCCCCCTCCAAAAAATGTCACCATTCCTCAAAAGCCCATTTAATAACGAGCAGTTCTCGGTTCCCAATGTCGTAATTTCTCTCGGCAGGGGAGAACTTCCGGGAGAAAAACGCACATGGCCTTAAATTAGTAAGATTAGATGATCCCTGAGAGAGAACTGCTCCAACTCCGTACTCAGATGCATCGATCTCGACAATAAACGGCTTTTCTTGATCCGGCTGAATCAGGACCGGGGTGTTACCGAAACACCTCTTGAAGGTTTCAAAGGCTTCTATGGTCTCAGATGACCAATTAACAAGATCCGCCCCCTTCCTGGTTAGGTCGGTCAGAGGATTAGAAATTACTGAAAAGTTTTTAATACATTTTCGATAATAATTAGCAAACCCCAGAAAGCGTTGCAACGCCTTAAGGGAAGAAGGTCTCACCCACTCTTGAATGGCTTGTATTTTCCCCGGATCCATCTTAAAAGATTGAGGGGTAAGTATATAACCTAAAATCAAAATCTCTTGTACCCCAAAAATACACTTTTCTTTCTTAGCAAATAATTGATTTTCCCTAAGAACTTCCAGCACTTGCCTGGTATGGGTGACATGGGATTCCCAACTAGGTGAAAAGATCAGGATGTCATCCAATTAATGTTACGAGGGTGTCAAGAACCACGCCTGACTCCGTTATACCCGGGGTCAGGAAGTCGCAGCGGTTGGCTGCACGCTCTATGTAAGATAGGGCTGTTTCCTTGTGGTAGCTTTCTGGGTTTGCTTTGCAAACCCTTTTGGCTCACTCAGGGATCCGTAGCTCCTTCTCCTCAGCTGTTCCTTGTCCAGCACTCCCAAACCTCCTTATATTCCCCTCTCACACTTCTCTGGTTGCCAGATATAGAGCTTCCTGCCTGGGCATCTATTCTGACCCTCTGGAGCTGTGTTGCTGCATTTTCTGGTAGTTGGTCCAGAACGCTACCCTCCGGATCTCTGTTGGACCTTTGTGGTCTATTGTGGTTGCCCACCTGGGTGTATGTGTTTGTCTGTTTTGTCTGTCCTCTCCCTGGTGTTTCCCTCTTAGTGACAGTGGTGCGGACTAGCGATCCCATTGGCCCGTTCACTATCTAGGGCTCATTTTAGGGAAAGCCAGGGTTTAGGCACGTGATCGCCGCACGGGTGAGGAACCCGTCTAGGGACGTCAGGGCAGTCAGGTGCCAGCCGCAAGGTGAGTTAGGGGTCACCACCTTTCCCTCTCCCTTGGGCAGGGCTTTCCCTTTTTCCTCCCTGTGCGTGACGCCGGTCATTACATTATATCTGGCCCTTATTTTGTGTAGGTAAAAAAAAAAAATGTTTTTTTTTTTTACCTACTTAGAATCCAGTATGGATCAAATTGCTGCTCTGTCCAAACAATTTCATGGCCTGTCTTTGGAGGTGGCAGGATTGAAGGCGTCGGTCCTCCAGCAACAGCAGCAATTACAACTGACCGCAAGCCCAGCGGTTACTACTGGTAACCAGGTTGTTGCGGAACCCAAGGTCCCTCTCCCTGACAGATTTTCTGGGGGAAGGGACAAGTTTTTGACATTCCGTGAGGCCTGTAAATTATATTTTAAACTGCGCCCTTACTCCTCTGGTAATGAAGAACAGCAAGTGGGGGTTGTTATTTCCCTGCTGCAGGGGGACCCGCAGTCCTGGGCGTTCTCTTTACATACTGATTCCCAGGCTCTTCGGTCAGTGGATGAGTTTTTCGGGGCCTTGGGTCTCATATATGACGACCCTGACCGAGTCGCACTGGCTGAATCAAGATTACGGAGACTCTTACAAGGAGAGCGGCCGGTAGAGGAGTATTGCTCTGAATGGTACCCAATGGAACGACCCGGCTCTCAGGAGTCAGTTCTGCTCTGGGTTATCCGAAAGGGTTAAGGATGCGCTTTCATTAAATGAGACCCCCTTTTCCCTTGATGAGGTTATGTCCCTTTCTATCCGAATAGATAGACGCCTTAGGGACAGGTTGAAAAAAACGGAGCAATTGGTAACCCCTCCCAAGCAGCAGTTAGTCTGTACGGACTTAGACGAGCCTATGCAGCTAGGAGGAACTACTCGTCAGGTCCGTCCTCCTGAGGCTTGCCGTAGGCGTGGGGTTTGTTTTTTTTGTGGGGAGAGGGGTCATTTCCTTAATGTCTGTCCTTCTTTCCTCAGAAACAAAAGACCGTCGGAAAACTACTAACCCCAGGCTGTGTGGAGGATGTCAGCCGGGGGGTATACGTTTCCTCCATACATACATCGCAATTTGTGTTGCCAGCGGTTATTGTTTTTGGTGATAAGACGGAGACTATTTCTTTCTTTCTAGACAGTGGAGCAGGGGTAAATTTGATAGATGCCCATTTTGCCCGCACTATGGGTTTGTCTCTCTGTACGCTACAGAGACCTATTCCCATATTCGCTATTGATTCTGCTCCTCTGTCTCAGAGAAACCTCACCCACATTGTTCATAATTTACACCTTCGGGTAGGGGACCACCATAACGAGATGCTTTCATGTTATGTTCTGGAGGGGCTTCCCACTCCGGTAGTGCTGGGTCTTCCCTGGTTGGTAGCGCACAATCCAGTGGTGGATTGGCAGGCCAGGGAGATATTGGAGTGGAGTGAGCAGTGCAGAGAAAATTGCTTAAATAGCAATTGCTTAGTCGCCTCCATAACTACCCTACCTACATTTATTTCGGATTTTGAGAATGTTTTTTCTGAAAAGAGTTGTCAGAAGTTACCACCTCATCGTCCTTATGATTGCCCAGTTAACCTTATTCCCAGCCCAAAATTACCCAAGACCAGGTTATATAATCTTTCGGGTCCAGAGAGACAAGCCATGAAAGATTATATCTCCGAGAGCTTGGCTAAGGGACACATCAGACCCTCTTCTTCACCCGTGGCTGCAGGGTTTTTCTTCGTTAAAAAGAAAGATGGGGGCCTGCGTCCTTGCCTAGATTTTCGCGAATTAAATCGGATAACCATCCGAGACCCATACCCTCTTCCTCTCATTCCTGACCAGTTTAACCAGATTGCGGGTGCTAGGTGGTTCTCCAAACTTTATCTTAGGGGGGCCTACAATCTGATTCGTATTAAGGAGGGGGATGAGTGGAAGACAGCTTTTAACACCCCTGAGGGGCATTATGAAAATCTAGTTATGCCTTTCGGTCTGACCAATGCTCCTGCCGTCTTTCAACATTTCGTTAATGACATTTTTGGTCATCTAATCGGCAGGTTTGTGGTAATATACCTAGATGATATTTTAATTTATTCGTCTGATCTGAGAACACATGAGGTGCATGTCAGACAAGTACTGCAGGTCCTACGGACGAATAAATTATATGCTAAAATTGAAAAATGTGTCTTCGCCGTTCAGGAGATACAATTCCTAGGTTATTTTTTATCTGCTTCAGGTTTCCGTATGGATCCTAGGAAGGTCCAGGCAATTTTAGATTGGGATCTTCCTGAGAACCTCAAAGCACTACAACGGTTCTTGGGCTTCGCGAATTTCTATAGGAAATTCATTAAAAATTATTCACTTATTGTAAAACCCCTTACTGACATGACTAGGAAGGGGACTGATTTTTCGAAATGGTCTGACGCCGCTAAAGTTGCTTTTTCCTCTCTAAAAGAAAGGTTTACCTCAGCACCTGTACTAGTCCAACCTGATGTCTCTCAGCCTTTTATTGTTGAAGTCGATGCGTCAGAGGTGGAAGTGGGGGCGGTGCTGTCTCAGGGTCCGTCTCCTGGCAAATGGCGTCCTTGTGCTTTCTTTTCTAAAAAACTATCTGCAGCAGAAAAGAACTACGATATTGGCAATAGGGAACTATTAGCTATTAAACTTTCGTTTGAGGAGTGGCGTCACTTTTTAGAGGGGGCAGTCCACCCCGTCACTGTGATTACGGACCACAAAAATCTTCTGTACCTCGAATCAGCTAAGCGTCTCACCCCTAGACAGGCTAGGTGGTCGCTATTTTTTACCAGGTTTAACTTTGTGATTACCTATCGTCCTGGGGCAAAGAACACCAAGGCTGATGCACTATCTCGTTGTTTCCCTGGAGGGGGTAATGTGAGTGATCCGGTGCCCATTCTTCAAAGAGGAGTGGTTGTTTCTGCGGTACACTCTGTTCTGGAGGGGAAGGTGTTAGAGGCCCAGGGGGACGCCCCGGTCTCTTGCCCCTCAGAGAAATTGTTTGTACCGTTGAACCTACGTTTCGAATTATTAAAGGAACATCATAATTCGGCACTTGCTGGGCACCTGTCACGGAACCATGAACCAGACGTACAACAAGAGATAAGTGAAAATAGAAGGCTTTATTGAAAATAAAGCTGTAAAGCAAAAGTCCAAACGGATGGTGAAACCGAGCAGAGTCTTTGCGAAGCCAGAGGTCAGGAACCAGAAGGGTAGTCAGACGAAGCCAGGATCAGGAACCAGCAGGGTAGTCAGACGAAGCCAGGATCAGGAACCAGCAGGGTAGTCAGACGAAGCCAGGATCAGGAACCAGCAGGGTAGTCAGACGAAGCCAGGATCAGGAACCAGCAGGGTAGTCAGACGAAGCCAGGATCAGGAACCAGAAGCAGCAGCAGTCTAGAAGCATGTGAACACAGGAGGACCAAGCAAGGAACTGAAGCCACAGACCTCCTATATATATAAGCTAGGCATCCAGCTCCTCCCAGGGGAAGGAGGAGCCGCAGGGTGGAAGGCTACAAGAAACCCAGAACCCAAGATGGCCGCCAGCACATGTCAAACGAAGGAGAGCAGCAAGCAGGTAAGACCATGACAGTACCTCCCCCTCAAGGGCCCCTCCTCCGCGGAGCACAAAACGGTTTCTGAGGGAAGCGTGCGTGGAAGGCTCGGAGCAAGGCAGGAGCATGGACATCTGCGGAGGGAACCCAGGAACGCTCCTCTGGACCATAACCACGCCAATGGACCAAAAACTGCAACCGACCGCGGACCAGGCGTGAGTCCAGGATATTGCTCACCTCATATTCCTCACGATTGCCCACTTGGACCGGACGAGGCCGAGGAACCGAGGAAGTGAAACGATTACACACCAGTGGCTTCAACAGGGAGACATGAAACACGTTGGAGATCCGCATGCCAGGAGGAAGCGCAAGGGCATAGGCTACCGGGTTTACCCTGCGAAGCACTCGGAAGGGACCAACAAAGCGAGGCGCCAGCTTGGGAGTGGGCACTCGAAGGTTGAGGTTGCGGGTGGACAACCATACACGGTCTCCGACCTGGTAGGAAGGAGCAGGCGCTCGTCTGCGATCAGCCTGGAGTCTCTGGCGCTGCGCAGAGACCTCAAGGGACTTCTGGATCTGTACCCAAGAAGCACGTAGGACGGAAAGGTGATCCTCCACAGCCGGAATATCCTGGGGAGAGAATACCTCCGGTAACACGGCAGGTTGGAACCCATAATTGGCCATGAAGGGAGACGTCCCAGAGGAAGAGTTCACCGCCGTGTTCCTGGCAAACTCAGCCCAAGGCAGGAGGTCAACCCAATTGTCTTGGTGATCGGAGACATAGCAACGAAGGAATTGCTCCAAGGCCTGATTGGATCGTTCTGCGGCCCCATTGGACTGAGGGTGGTAGGCCGAGGAGAAGGAGAGATGAATCCCCAACTGGGAGCAAAAGGCGCGCCAGAACCTGGACACAAACTGACTCCCCCGATCCGACACAATCTCCTTAGGCAAACCGTGCAACCGGAAGACCTCCCTGGCAAAAATCGTGGCCAACTCTTGTGCAGAGGGTAACTTCTTGAGAGGAACACAGTGGCACATTTTGGAAAACCGATCCACAATCATGAGAATGACCGTATGGCCTCGGGATGCAGGGAGGTCCACAATGAAATCCATCCCCAGGTGTGACCATGGGCGCTCCCCGGTGGCTATGGGTTGCAGAAGGCCCAACGGAAGGTGCCGAGGGGACTTATTCTGGGCACAAACGGAGCATGCCGCTACATATGCGGCGATGTCGGAACGTAGGGAAGGCCACCAGAACAGACGTGAAACAGCCCAGGACAGCTGATTCTTTCCAGGATGCCCCGCGGTCTTGGAGTTATGGTAGGTTCGCAACAACCGAGTGCGCAACTCCTCAGGCACAAAACATCTGCCGTTGGGTCTCCCAGAGGGAGCACCAGATTGAGCCGCCAAAATCTGCTCACCCAGGGGAGAGGTCAGGCTGGTGCGAATGGCGGCCAGGATCTGATTCGGAGGTATGACCGAAGTCGGAATCGACTCCTCCCTGGACAGCTCGGAGTACTGCCGTGATAAGGCATCCGCCCTGATGTTCTTGGAACCGGGTAGGTAGGAGACCACGTAATTAAAACGTGACAAGAACAGAGCCCATCTGGCCTGACGTGGTGTCAATCTCTTGGCCTCAGAAAGGTAGGTCAGATTCTTGTGGTCCGTCAGGATGAGAACCGGAACCACCGAACCCTCGAGCAAGTGCCTCCATTCTTTAAGGGCCTGCACGATGGCCAATAACTCCCTGTCACCAATCTGATAGTTGCACTCCGCGGAAGACAGTTTCCGGGAGTAAAACCCACAAGGAAGCAGAGGACCCTCTGGTGTTCTACGCTGAGACAGAAGGGCGCCTACTCCAGTCTCAGACGCGTCCACCTCGAGGACAAAGGGCAGCCCAGGGTTGGGATGCGACAGAATCGGAGCCGACACAAAGGCGGACTTTAGGGCCTCAAAAGCTCGGATGGCCTCGAGCGGCCAGACCTGGGAATTACTGCCCTTCCTGGTCAGATCCGTGAGAGGCTTGGCCAGCATGGAAAAGTCCCTGATGAACTTCCGATAATAATTGGCGAAGCCCAAAAAGCGCTGCAGGGAACGAAGACCACTGGGCTGGGGCCACTGTAAGACAGCCGAAACCTTCTCAGGATCCATGGAGAACCCCTCAGCGGAAATGATGTAACCTAAGAAGGTTACCTGGGATCGGTGAAATTCGCATTTCTCAAGCTTACCGAACAGCTTGTTCTCTCGTAACCGTTGCAACACTCGTCTGACATCCAGAATGTGGGCCTCCATGGATTCAGAATATACCAAGATGTCATCCAAATAGACTACCACACACTGCTGCAACAGGTCACGGAAAACATCGTTGATGAATTCCTGAAAGACTGCGGGCGCATTGCACAACCCAAAGGGCATAACCAAGGATTCGTAATGACCGGTCCTGGTGTTAAACGCGGTCTTCCACTCATCGCCCGCCTTGATCCTTACCAGGTTATATGCCGCCCTCAGGTCGAGTTTGGTAAAGACCGTGGCCCCTTTAAGGCGATCGAACAGCTCGGAAATCAAGGGTATCGGGTAAGCGTTCTTGATCGTGATGCGATTGAGACCCCTGTAATCGATGCAAGGCCTCAACTCACCGCCCTTCTTTTTCACAAAGAAAAATCCAGCCCCTGCCGGGGACGAAGACTTGCGAATGTGTCCGCGTGAAAGCGCCTCCCTCACGTACTCCTCCATGGCCTCATTCTCCGCTACCGACAGTGGATAGACTTTGCCACGAGGAGGAACGGCACCAGATTGTAACTCTATGGCACAATCGTATGGGCGGTGCGGAGGTAGGGCAACCGCGCGCACCTTATCGAATACATCCCGGTACTCCTCGTATTCAGGAGGCAACAGAGAGTCCGAGGAAGTACACAGCAACTTGACAGACCCATGGATGCAACTAGCCCCACACTGCGGTGACCACGAGAGGATCTCGACCGATCTCCAATCGAAAGTCGGATTATGCTTCTGGAGCCAGGGGTACCCCAAGACCACCGAGTAGTGTGGAGACGAAATAACCTGGAGGCAGACCGACTCTCTGTGAACGGCACCAATGGCTATCCCCACTGGAAGGGTCTCATGAGTCACGTGTGGCGGCAGAAGGGGTCTGCCGTCTATCGCCTCAAGAGCCAGTGGGGAACCTCGAGCCTGCAGAGGAATGGAATTGGCGGCAGCGAACACACTATCAATGAACAAACCACCAGCACCAGAGTCCACCAACGCCTGGGTCGTCACCGAGCCCCCGACCCAGGAGAGGACAACAGTGATCAGTGGTTTGTCAACACGGGAAACCGGGGACGAGGAGACTCCACCCAAGATCTGCCCCCGACAGGATCTCAGGGTACGAGCGTTTCCCGGACGGTTCGGACATGCCAACCGAAAATGCCCACCGAGACCACAGTACATGCATCGGCCCTCGCGTCTCCGGAGTGCCCTCTCCCCCTCGGACAGGCGAGCAAACCCCAGCTGCATGGGTTCACCCCCAGACAAGTCATCCCCAGGAGGCGTGGGAGGAGAGGGAGGCACGGGTGGGACAGCAAACGTAGGCACCAATCTGTTAGAAGACCTCCGCAGGTTCTCCTTAAAGGAAGGTCTCTCCCTGAGTCTGGTGTCAATCAAAATCAGGAAAGAAATAAGAGACTCGAGCTCAACTGGTAGGTCCTTAGCTGCAACCTCATCCTTCAAGGCATCTGAGAGACCATGAGAGAAAGCAGCGACCAGAGCCTCATTATTCCAGCCCACCTCTGCTGCCAGGGTACGAAACTCAATGGCGTATTCAGCTACGGATCGTGAACCCTGTCTGATGGACATAAGGAGCTTCGCAGCAGAGGCAGCACGAGCCGGCACATCGAATACCTTCCGAAGAGAAGCAACAAAACCGGAAAACTCGGCAACCACCGGATTGTTGTTCTCCCATAAAGGGCTGGCCCAGGCCAAGGCCTTGTCCGAGAGCAGCGAGATCAAGAAGCCCACCTTTGATCTCTCAGTAGGAAAGGCATGTGGCAGCAACTCAAAATAAATGCCCACCTGGTTAAGGAAACCTCGGCACTGAGTTGGCTCTCCCCCAAAGCGCTGTGGAAGAGGGGCAGAACCGGTCATACCCCGAAACACCGCAGGCGCAACAACAGGTGTCGGGGTAGACTCTGGCGCAACAACCGGAGCGGCAGTAGGAGCGAGCCCAGGAGCGACAACCGACCCATCGGCAACGGGAGCGAAATGAGCCGTGCGTTCAAGCAGGGTTTGCAACGCCACAGCGAACCGACCCAACAGGTGATCCTGCTGATCAAGTCTGGCAACCAGCGTGGGTAGCGAGGATGGCCCTGTACCGTCAGAATTCATGGCTTGGTCCTAATGTCACGGAACCATGAACCAGACGTACAACAAGAGATAAGTGAAAATAGAAGGCTTTATTGAAAATAAAGCTGTAAAGCAAAAGTCCAAACGGATGGTGAAACCGAGCAGAGTCTTTGCGAAGCCAGAGGTCAGGAACCAGAAGGGTAGTCAGACGAAGCCAGGATCAGGAACCAGCAGGGTAGTCAGACGAAGCCAGGATCAGGAACCAGCAGGGTAGTCAGACGAAGCCAGGATCAGGAACCAGCAGGGTAGTCAGACGAAGCCAGGATCAGGAACCAGCAGGGTAGTCAGACGAAGCCAGGATCAGGAACCAGAAGCAGCAGCAGTCTAGAAGCATGTGAACACAGGAGGACCAAGCAAGGAACTGAAGCCACAGACCTCCTATATATAAGCTAGGCATCCAGCTCCTCCAGGGAATGGAGGAGCCGCAGGGTGGAAGGCTACAAGAAACCCTGAACCCAAGATGGCCGCCAGCACATGTCAAACGAAGGAGAGCAGCAAGCAGGTAAGACCATGACAGCACCCGGGTAGTAAAGCAACCTTGGAGCTATTGTCTCGTCGTTTTTGGTGGCCAGGTTGCGTCAGGATGTATTGGATTTTGTGTAAAGCAAAAGTCCAAACGGATGGTGAAACCGAGCAGAGTCTTTGCGAAGCCAGAGGTCAGGAACCAGAAGGGTAGTCAGACGAAGCCAGGATCAGGAACCAGCAGGGTAGTCAGACGAAGCCAGGATCAGGAACCAGCAGGGTAGTCAGACGAAGCCAGGATCAGGAACCAGCAGGGTAGTCAGACGAAGCCAGGATCAGGAACCAGCAGGGTAGTCAGACGAAGCCAGGATCAGGAACCAGAAGCAGCAGCAGTCTAGAAGCATGTGAACACAGGAGGACCAAGCAAGGAACTGAAGCCACAGACCTCCTATATATATAAGCTAGGCATCCAGCTCCTCCCAGGGGAAGGAGGAGCCGCAGGGTGGAAGGCTACAAGAAACCCAGAACCCAAGATGGCCGCCAGCACATGTCAAACGAAGGAGAGCAGCAAGCAGGTAAGACCATGACAGTACCTCCCCCTCAAGGGCCCCTCCTCCGCGGAGCACAAAACGGTTTCTGAGGGAAGCGTGCGTGGAAGGCTCGGAGCAAGGCAGGAGCATGGACATCTGCGGAGGGAACCCAGGAACGCTCCTCTGGACCATAACCACGCCAATGGACCAAAAACTGCAACCGACCGCGGACCAGGCGTGAGTCCAGGATATTGCTCACCTCATATTCCTCACGATTGCCCACTTGGACCGGACGAGGCCGAGGAACCGAGGAAGTGAAACGATTACACACCAGTGGCTTCAACAGGGAGACATGAAACACGTTGGAGATCCGCATGCCAGGAGGAAGCGCAAGGGCATAGGCTACCGGGTTTACCCTGCGAAGCACTCGGAAGGGACCAACAAAGCGAGGCGCCAGCTTGGGAGTGGGCACTCGAAGGTTGAGGTTGCGGGTGGACAACCATACACGGTCTCCGACCTGGTAGGAAGGAGCAGGCGCTCGTCTGCGATCAGCCTGGAGTCTCTGGCGCTGCGCAGAGACCTCAAGGGACTTCTGGATCTGTACCCAAGAAGCACGTAGGACGGAAAGGTGATCCTCCACAGCCGGAATATCCTGGGGAGAGAATACCTCCGGTAACACGGCAGGTTGGAACCCATAATTGGCCATGAAGGGAGACGTCCCAGAGGAAGAGTTCACCGCCGTGTTCCTGGCAAACTCAGCCCAAGGCAGGAGGTCAACCCAATTGTCTTGGTGATCGGAGACATAGCAACGAAGGAATTGCTCCAAGGCCTGATTGGATCGTTCTGCGGCCCCATTGGACTGAGGGTGGTAGGCCGAGGAGAAGGAGAGATGAATCCCCAACTGGGAGCAAAAGGCGCGCCAGAACCTGGACACAAACTGACTCCCCCGATCCGACACAATCTCCTTAGGCAAACCGTGCAACCGGAAGACCTCCCTGGCAAAAATCGTGGCCAACTCTTGTGCAGAGGGTAACTTCTTGAGAGGAACACAGTGGCACATTTTGGAAAACCGATCCACAATCATGAGAATGACCGTATGGCCTCGGGATGCAGGGAGGTCCACAATGAAATCCATCCCCAGGTGTGACCATGGGCGCTCCCCGGTGGCTATGGGTTGCAGAAGGCCCAACGGAAGGTGCCGAGGGGACTTACTCTGGGCACAAACGGAGCATGCCGCTACATATGCGGCGATGTCGGAACGTAGGGAAGGCCACCAGAACAGACGTGAAACAGCCCAGGACAGCTGATTCTTTCCAGGATGCCCCGCGGTCTTGGAGTTATGGTAGGTTCGCAACAACCGAGTGCGCAACTCCTCAGGCACAAAACATCTGCCGTTGGGTCTCCCAGAGGGAGCACCAGATTGAGCCGCCAAAATCTGCTCACCCAGGGGAGAGGTCAGGCTGGTGCGAATGGCGGCCAGGATCTGATTCGGAGGTATGACCGAAGTCGGAATCGACTCCTCCCTGGACAGCTCGGAGTACTGCCGTGATAAGGCATCCGCCCTGATGTTCTTGGAACCGGGTAGGTAGGAGACCACGTAATTAAAACGTGACAAGAACAGAGCCCATCTGGCCTGACGTGGTGTCAATCTCTTGGCCTCAGAAAGGTAGGTCAGATTCTTGTGGTCCGTCAGGATGAGAACCGGAACCACCGAACCCTCGAGCAAGTGCCTCCATTCTTTAAGGGCCTGCACGATGGCCAATAACTCCCTGTCACCAATCTGATAGTTGCACTCCGCGGAAGACAGTTTCCGGGAGTAAAACCCACAAGGAAGCAGAGGACCCTCTGGTGTTCTACGCTGAGACAGAAGGGCGCCTACTCCCGTCTCAGACGCGTCCACCTCGAGGACAAAGGGCAGCCCAGGGTTGGGATGCGACAGAATCGGAGCCGACACAAAGGCGGACTTTAGGGCCTCAAAAGCTCGGATGGCCTCGAGCGGCCAGACCTGGGAATTACTGCCCTTCCTGGTCAGATCCGTGAGAGGCTTGGCCAGCATGGAAAAGTCCCTGATGAACTTCCGATAATAATTGGCGAAGCCCAAAAAGCGCTGCAGGGAACGAAGACCACTGGGCTGGGGCCACTGTAAGACAGCCGAAACCTTCTCAGGATCCATGGAGAACCCCTCAGCGGAAATGATGTAACCTAAGAAGGTTACCTGGGATCGGTGAAATTCGCATTTCTCAAGCTTACCGAACAGCTTGTTCTCTCGTAACCGTTGCAACACTCGTCTGACATCCAGAATGTGGGCCTCCATGGATTCAGAATATACCAAGATGTCATCCAAATAGACTACCACACACTGCTGCAACAGGTCACGGAAAACATCGTTGATGAATTCCTGAAAGACTGCGGGCGCATTGCACAACCCAAAGGGCATAACCAAGGATTCGTAATGACCGGTCCTGGTGTTAAACGCGGTCTTCCACTCATCGCCCGCCTTGATCCTTACCAGGTTATATGCCGCCCTCAGGTCGAGTTTGGTAAAGACCGTGGCCCCTTTAAGGCGATCGAACAGCTCGGAAATCAAGGGTATCGGGTAAGCGTTCTTGATCGTGATGCGATTGAGACCCCTGTAATCGATGCAAGGCCTCAACTCACCGCCCTTCTTTTTCACAAAGAAAAATCCAGCCCCTGCCGGGGACGAAGATTTGCGAATGTGTCCGCGTGAAAGCGCCTCCCTCACGTACTCCTCCATGGCCTCATTCTCCGCTACCGACAGTGGATAGACTTTGCCACGAGGAGGAACGGCACCAGATTGTAACTCTATGGCACAATCGTATGGGCGGTGCGGAGGTAGGGCAACCGCGCGCACCTTATCGAATACATCCCGGTACTCCTCGTATTCAGGAGGCAACAGAGAGTCCGAGGAAGTACACAGCAACTTGACAGACCCATGGATGCAACTAGCCCCACACTGCGGTGACCACGAGAGGATCTCGACCGATCTCCAATCGAAAGTCGGATTATGCTTCTGGAGCCAGGGGTACCCCAAGACCACCGAGTAGTGTGGAGACGAAATAACCTGGAGGCAGACCGACTCTCTGTGAACGGCACCAATGGCTATCCCCACTGGAAGGGTCTCATGAGTCACGTGTGGCGGCAGAAGGGGTCTGCCGTCTATCGCCTCAAGAGCCAGTGGGGAACCTCGAGCCTGCAGAGGAATGGAATTGGCGGCAGCGAACACACTATCAATGAACAAACCACCAGCACCAGAGTCCACCAACGCCTGGGTCGTCACCGAGCCCCCGACCCAGGAGAGGACAACAGTGATCAGTGGTTTGTCAACACGGGAAACCGGGGACGAGGAGACTCCACCCAAGATCTGCCCCCGACAGGATCTCAGGGTACGAGCGTTCCCCGGACGGTTCGGACATGCCAACCGAAAATGCCCACCGAGACCACAGTACATGCATCGGCCCTCGCGTCTCCGGAGTGCCCTCTCCCCCTCGGACAGGCGAGCAAACCCCAGCTGCATGGGTTCACCCCCAGACAAGTCATCCCCAGGAGGCGTGGGAGGAGAGGGAGGCACGGGTGGGACAGCAAACGTAGGCACCAATCTGTTAGAAGACCTCCGCAGGTTCTCCTTAAAGGAAGGTCTCTCCCTGAGTCTGGTGTCAATCAAAATCAGGAAAGAAATAAGAGACTCGAGCTCAACTGGTAGGTCCTTAGCTGCAACCTCATCCTTCAAGGCATCTGAGAGACCATGAGAGAAAGCAGCGACCAGAGCCTCATTATTCCAGCCCACCTCTGCTGCCAGGGTACGAAACTCAATGGCGTATTCAGCTACGGATCGTGAACCCTGTCTGATGGACATAAGGAGCTTCGCAGCAGAGGCAGCACGAGCCGGCACATCGAATACCTTCCGAAGAGAAGCAACAAAACCGGAAAACTCGGCAACCACCGGATTGTTGTTCTCCCATAAAGGGCTGGCCCAGGCCAAGGCCTTGTCCGAGAGCAGCGAGATCAAGAAGCCCACCTTTGATCTCTCAGTAGGAAAGGCATGTGGCAGCAACTCGAAATAAATGCCCACCTGGTTAAGGAAACCTCGGCACTGAGTTGGCTCTCCCCCAAAGCGCTGTGGAAGAGGGGCAGAACCGGTCATACCCCGAAACACCGCAGGCGCAACAACAGGTGTCGGGGTAGACTCTGGCGCAACAACCGGAGCGGCAGTAGGAGCGAGCCCAGGAGCGACAACCGACCCATCGGCAACGGGAGCGAAATGAGCCGTGCGTTCAAGCAGGGTTTGCAACGCCACAGCGAACCGACCCAACAGGTGATCCTGCTGATCAAGTCTGGCAACCAGCGTGGGTAGCGAGGATGGCCCTGTACCGTCAGAATTCATGGCTTGGTCCTAATGTCACGGAACCATGAACCAGACGTACAACAAGAGATAAGTGAAAATAGAAGGCTTTATTGAAAATAAAGCTGTAAAGCAAAAGTCCAAACGGATGGTGAAACCGAGCAGAGTCTTTGCGAAGCCAGAGGTCAGGAACCAGAAGGGTAGTCAGACGAAGCCAGGATCAGGAACCAGCAGGGTAGTCAGACGAAGCCAGGATCAGGAACCAGCAGGGTAGTCAGACGAAGCCAGGATCAGGAACCAGCAGGGTAGTCAGACGAAGCCAGGATCAGGAACCAGCAGGGTAGTCAGACGAAGCCAGGATCAGGAACCAGAAGCAGCAGCAGTCTAGAAGCATGTGAACACAGGAGGACCAAGCAAGGAACTGAAGCCACAGACCTCCTATATATATAAGCTAGGCATCCAGCTCCTCCCAGGGGAAGGAGGAGCCGCAGGGTGGAAGGCTACAAGAAACCCAGAACCCAAGATGGCCGCCAGCACATGTCAAACGAAGGAGAGCAGCAAGCAGGTAAGACCATGACAGCACCCGGGTAGTAAAGCAACCTTGGAGCTATTGTCTCGTCGTTTTTGGTGGCCAAGGTTGCGTCAGGATGTATTGGATTTTGTGTCTTCTTGTTCTATCTGCGCAAAAGTTTCACATACACGTCCTGCAGGGTCTCTATTACCACTCGTCATTCCCAATAGACCGTGGACACATCTGTCAATGGATTTTATCACTGACTTACCTTTGTCTGCGGGTAAAACAGTTATTTTGGTAGTAGTGGACAGGTTTAGCAAAATGGTACACTTCATTGCGTTACCCGCACTACCTAATGCTAAGACTCTTGCTCAGGTATTCGTCAGTGAAATCGTGAAGCTTCACGGGGTCCCCTCCGATGTTGTTTCGGATCGGGGTACCCAGTTTATTTCTAAATTTTGGAAAGCTTTTTGTTCCCGTTTGGGGGTACACTTGTCCTTTTCCTCAGCTTTCCATCCTCAGTCGAATGGACAGACTGAGCGTACCAACCAAAACCTTGAGACATATCTAAGATGTTTTGTGTCTGAAAACCAAGAGTTGTGGTCATCATATTTATCGTTAGCTGAGTTTGCCATAAATAATCGTCATCAGGAATCCACTGGCAAGTCACCATTTCTTGGTGCATATGGTTTTCATCCCCAATTCTTTACTTTCAAAGAGGGGGGGTGTAATGTCTCAACTGCGTGTTGCTTTAGGTACACAGCTTAACATCAAGTATAAACCGAATCCCAATGAAAGATGCGCTGGTTTACTGAACTGATGCAATCTTTACTGAGATATAATGAACAGGAATGTGTACAATAGTGTTCATATGATATGATATGAGATGATATGTGAAAAAGGCTTTGGTGTTCGTCAGGTTTGCAATCTGTAATAGCTTTAAGATGTCCTGTGGATCTGGTCACTACAGTAGCCAGAGCTGGAATGAACAGGATATGTCCCAGCAAGCCCTAGACAGTACAGAGAAAACCCGCCCCTAGGCTTCAAGAAAATGGAGGGTCTTAAAGAAACAGACACTGCTGAGTGCCAAGCATGTAATATACATTGCAAAGGCAGCACACTCCCCACCTGGCGTACCTTTTGTTATGCCACTAACCTTTGGACAGAAGTAAAACTACTTCAGAAATTGGCCTAGCATACACCTTGGGAATGCCCTGTCTAACAATTCTAACTTCAACCTTTCTAACTCTAGCATCACTACTAGGATCAGTCCCCACAATGAGTCCAATAGGCCATTCGTTCCTGTGGGCCTGAGTGTCTTTTAATAAGACAATGTCTCCAACTTGTAAGTTGGGTTTGTCATCTTGCCATTTCTTGCGTGGCTGGAGTGTCACCAGGTATTCCTGTCTCCACCTCTTCCAGAAAATGTCCGCAAGGCTTTGAACTTGTCTCCATTGCTTGGTATACAAGTCCTTGAGGTCAAAGTCTCCTGTGGGAGCTGTCACTGGTTCCATCTTCTGGGTCAGCAGCATTGCGGGTGTCAAGACTGATGGCATCTCCGGATCTGTAGACACTGGAACCAAAGGTCTGGCGTTCATAATGGCCACGACTTCAGCCATTAGTGTAGTCAAAGCTTCATGAGTGAGGCGAGTAGACCCAACCTTCAGGAGCATGGCATCCAGAATACGACGAGCTACTCCAATCATCCTCTCCCAGGCTCCTCCCATATGCGATGCGTGTGGAGGATTAAAAGTCCAAGTGCATCCTTGATCTTGAAGATAGGAACCTGTTTCAGAGTCTGTAGAGATGATCTTCAACTCCTTGCAGGCCCCAATAAAGTTTGTGCCGCGGTCTGAACGAATCAATTTCGCTGGTCCTCTGATAGAGAAGAATCTTCTCAAGGCATTGATGAAACTTGAAGTGGATAAAGATTCAATCACTTCAATATGAACTGCTCTAGTACTCAGGCAAGAGAACAGAACAGCCCAACGTTTACTTTCGGCACTGCCTCCTCTGGTCTTGCGAGAAGAGATGTTCCATGGTCCAAAAACGTCTAGACCTATGTGAGTGAACGGAGGATCTGAAGCAAGTCTGTCTGCAGGTAAGTTTGACATCTTCTGAACCTCAAGTTTCTTACAGGTAACGCATTTGCTGATCACGTTGGAGACTAGTCTCTTACCTTCTATGATCCACAATCCTGCTGACCGTACTGCTCCTTCAGTGAAGTGTCGTCCTTGATGTGCAACTTGCTTGTGATAGTGTCTTACCAGAAGAAGAGCGATGTGATAATTCTTAGGTATGATGAAGGGATGTCTCTCTTGGATAGTCATATCCGCTGCCGACAAACAACCTCCAATTCTTAGTACTCCGTCTTCGTCGAGGATAGGGTTCAACTTCTTGAGCGAACTGTGTCGAGAAATCTCTTCCTTTTTCAGAAGGCTTTGAATTTCTTCTTTAAAGACTTCCTGCTGGACGCATTTGATGATCGCGACCTTGGCTTGTTCAAGATGGTCGTTGCTACGCTGATCAGTATTAGTAGCTCTGCAGGAGTATCTGGCTAGACAGATAAGTTTTCCGATTGCATGGGTCAGCGACTTCCAACTGGAAAACCTTTCAAATCTATCGGTGCCCAGACTGTCTCTGGTAACTAAAGTCTTACAAACTGCAACTTGAGGTCTTACCTCTTTGTCTTGATCTGGTTCTATGAGCTGAAAGGTCTCTACCTGAGTAGTCTCTTTGGTTTCTGGCTTACCAAGAAACGATGGACCTACGAACCAGTTAGTTTGCTTGAGTACAGCGGCTGACACCAATCTTGTCCCATGATCCGCTGGGTTCTTGTCCGTGCTGATGTGATGCCACTGATGTGGACTTGTAGACTTTCTGATACGTGTCACTCTGTTGGTCACGTATGTGTAAAATCTTTTTGAAGCGTTGTGAATATATCCTAACACAATCTTGCTGTCCGTATAAAAGTTCACTGCATGGATCTCAATGTCTAGTTCAGTCGTAATTATGTCTGCCATCTCTACCGCTAAGACAGCAGCACAAAGTTCTAGACGTGGGACAGTGTGAGCAGGTCTGGGAGCTAGTTTAGATTTTCCCATGATGAACCCAACATGGCTTTGTCCCTCAGTGTCTATTACCCTAAGGTAAGTTACAGCTGCGATAGCCATAGTGGAAGCGTCAGAGAATACGCATAATTCTCTCCTCTTTGTAGCAGACAAGGAAACAAATACGTACGGTCTTGGAATGTTGAGTTGTTCAAGCTCTAACAATGAGTCTTTCCACAACTTCCACTGCATTTGCTTCTCTTCAGGAAGAAGTACGTCCCAGTCAATTTGTTCCTGCTCAGTAGTGATCTGTCTCAAAAGAGCTTTGCCTTGCATGATAATGGGTGCTACGAATCCCAGGGGGTCATAAAGACTGTTGACTGTAGATAGGACACCTCTTTTTGTGAATGGTTTCTCTTCTCTGGAGACCCTGAAGGTGAAACTGTCAGTCTTTAGGTCCCAACTAAGCCCAAGACTTCTTTGCAAGGGTGGTGATTCTGTTCATAGATCTAAGTCTTTGAGGTCTTTAGCACGGTCTTCCATTGGAAATGCTTCCATGACTCTGTAGCTGTTGGAAGCTACCTTGTTCAATCTTATGTTGGATTCTGCCAACATTTCTTTTGTTCTTTTCAGGATGTTAATAGCTTCTTCGTTGCTGGAGAAAGAAGCAAGTCCATCGTCCATGTAGAAATTCTTCATGACGAACTGTTTGGCTTCTTTTCTGTCTTTCACCTTGCTGTGCTGCTCGTTTCAGGTTGTAGATAGCTACAACTGGGGAAGGGCTGTTTCCAAACACATGTACCTTCATCCTATACTCTGTGATGTCTTTGTTAAAGTCATTGTCTGCATACCACAGGAACCTTAAGTAGTCTCTGTGATCTTCTCGAACGAAGAAACAGTAGAACATCTGTTGTACATCTGCTGTTACTGCTACAAGTTCTTTTCTGAACCTGATGAGTACTCCAAGGAGTGTGTTGTTCAGGTCAGGTCCGCTGAGAAGGACGTCATTTAGTGAGATGCCTTCGTGCTTCACACTAGAGTCAAATACTACACGTATCTGACCTGGTTTCTGAGGATGATACACCCCAAATATTGGTAAGTACCAGTGTTCTTGGTTTTCTTGTAGTGGTGGTGCCCTTTCTGCCTGCTCGTTGTCAAAAATCTTTTGCATGAAGGCTTGGAAGTGTTTCTTCATATTTGGCTTTCTTTGTAGAGTGCGCTGCAACAAACCGAAGCGTTTCTCTGCTTGTACCCTGTTGTCAGGAAGGCGATGGCGTGGTGACCGGAAGGGTAGAGGGGCTACCCAGCTGCCTGACTTGTCTCTGTAGACTTCTCTGTCCATGATCTCGAGGAAGAGGGTATCTTCTACCGAGGGTGCTGGCTTGTCGTCGTCTCGTGTTCTTTCAAACACCTTACAACCCAGTTCATCTGTATTTCCAGTTGAGGCTAAGTCTTCCATGCACCTCTGGATACTCCGATGATGTGTTGGGTTATCTAATCTCTCTTTAATGTGTAGACTGTTGGTACATGGGCAAAGACAAGATGTACGACCATTCTGCAACAGATGTGTTCTGTAGACATTTACCTTTGCTGGTTTGTGCAGTCCGTCTAGACATACTTCTCCAACGATGACCCATCCGAGATCAAGGCGTTGTGCAAATGGTGCATTGTGTGGCCCATTGTACTGTTCTCTGACTTTGTGCACTCTGAGAATATATCTCCCAAGTAGAAGGGTGATTGCAGCATCTGGATCTAGTGCTGGTATTTGGTCTGCTATTCGCACCAGATGAGGGTGATGACGAGCAACTTCAGGTGTGGGAATCTCTGACCTGTCGTCTGGTATCTCATCACATTCTATGAGGGTAGGTAGAGTCACCTTTGTCTTTCCATCTAATGACTCGATGATGTAGTTATTTGCTCTTCTCCCTATTGTCTCTACAACTCCAGAACAAGTCTTCAAGGTGTATGGAGTTGGACTTCCTTTGTCACCGAAGAGGTCAAAGAATTCTGTTTTTGCCAGAGATCTGTTACTCTGTTCATCCATGACTGTGTACATCTTGATTGATTTTTCTCTGAAACCTGCTGGATACACCTTGACTAAGCATATCTTGGAGCATGATCTTGAGCGGCCCTGCTCTGTACAGATCTCAGTGCACTTTGAGGTTACTGCTGGCGTTGTACTCTCGCCTTGCTCCCCACCATGATCTTCTTGAGTTGCCTGAACTTCTTGGTTCCATGGTGGTGGTCCCGGGTGTAGTGTTGACAAGTGTTTGTCACTGTTACACTCTGCGCATTGTATTGTTTTTGTACAGTCTTTTGCAAGATGCTGAATTGAAGCGCAGCATCTGAAACAAATGCGATTGTCTTTAAGATAAGCTTTGCGCTCTTCTAATGTCTTACTTCTGAAACGGCGACATTTTCTTAGTGGATGAGGCTTGTTGTGGATAGGACATATTTTATCTGGCTCCTCAACTTTCTTCCTTGTGTTGTCTTCCTGATTGGCTGCAGATTCAGGCGGAACTTCTTCCTTACAGAAACTGTTGTTCTGCGTTCTTTGTAAAGCCCTGGAGGTTTCTGCTCTACCTTTGGGAAGCTTGCCGTTCTCTTGTTCAGGAAAGCAAAGCTTGGGTCATTGCGTATTTCAGCTTGGTCTTCTATGAATTCAGCGAAGAAGGCGAACGGTGGAAATGCAACTCGATGATCTTTCTTGTATCTTGAAGCTTGAGCTACCCACCTTTCTTGCAAGTTGTAAGGAAGTTTCTCAATTATGGGCTCAACTCCACGTGCTGTATCCAGATATGAGAGACCTGGCAGATATCCACTAGACTTAGCGGCTTCTATTTCTAAGAGTAGGTCTCCCAAACCTCTCAGCTTTTGGTAATCCTTATTTGTTATTCTTGGATAGTTTTCTATCCTTTTCAGAAGAGCATCCTCGATCACTTCAGGTGATCCATAGCATTGTTCTAGTCTCCGCCACACCATTGCAAGTCCTGCTGCTGCGTCATGAACATGTACTGATCTGATCCTTTGGGCTTGCTCAGTGGACTCTGGTCCTAGCCATCTGACAAGCTGGTCAAGCATTCCTTTCTCTGTCAGATTTAAGTCTTGGGTACCGCTCAGGAAAGATGACCTCCAGGACCAGTAGTTTTCTGGACGGTCATCGAATTTCATGAGACCAGCGCCCACTATCTCACGGTGCATCAGGAATTTTGCCACTTCTATAGCACTTGTGCGTCTGGCGAATACTTCTCAGATGTAAACTCAGGGTATGACTGCGACTGGTAAGGCTGATGAGGCGCTTGACTGAATCCACTTTGTTTAGGTGGTTGTTCTCGTCTGTTGTAAGTCTTTCTGCTATAATCCAGACTTGTATTTGCTTGAGGAGGGAGTACGCGAGCATCCGTTTGCACTCTTGGAGGGTTGGCAGATTGGTCTCTGAGCATGCGACCACTTGACTTCCTACACTGAGATTCTGATTTAGTCTTGCAATGTTGCGTAGTATCAAAGTTGCTTATTGCTGGTGGAGTCAATGAAGTCCTAGGTGCGTCATTGGACTGCTGGTCGGTGTACATGGTTGCTTGTGACTGTACGTACTCACGGGTGCGTTGGATTGCGCTGTGGGATGACATCTGGTTTTCTATACCATCGAACTGAGCTTCAGCAGCCCTTGTGAAAACTTCT
Organism: Bufo bufo; assembly: GCF_905171765.1. Classification (NCBI taxonomy): domain Eukaryota; kingdom Metazoa; phylum Chordata; class Amphibia; order Anura; family Bufonidae; genus Bufo; species Bufo bufo. The sequence continues at coordinate 118,229,100 of NC_053391.1, forward strand.
GCCTCGGCTAAGGCTGCTGCCGCGTTTTTCTGCTGTTTGAGTAAGTGTAAAGATGCTTCCACTTCTGCTTTCTTTTTAAGTGCTTCAGATTCACTTTTTGCTTGCTCTCTCATCAATTCAGCTTCCTGCTCCGCATAAGAAGCCATGGCGCAAGCTGCCTCTGCTTTTGCTCTTGCCTTAGTCGCTTTGTCGCTAGCCGATGACCGACTGGTGATGCTTGAACGTCTAGAACTAGTACGCTTAGATCTTGCTGAATCGGCGCTAGCTGAAGTCAGATTTGTTTGACTGGATGCTCTAGACAGTGTTGTGCATCTAGACTTGATTCTTGGCAAGCTGTGTGTGTCATCCTCCTTATAGGAGCCTTGAGGGTTAACTGTCAGAGTGTTGTTTTCTGTGTTCTGCATCTTGATTTAGCTGGCAGCGTGGATAATGATGATGACTGGACACAGGCAGTATCAGTGTTGTAGTGAGTGAGAGAAATTAGTTTCACTCCACGTGGCTGAAAGGAGTTATTAGTCCTTTTACTGCGGAGGACGATTCAAAGCTGTTTAACTGCTTCTGACAACGTTTTAAAGCCTTTTTACTGTAATGTCTCGACTGCGTGTTGCTTTAGGTACACAGCTTAACATCAAGTATAAACCGAATCCCAATGAAAGATGCGCTGGTTTACTGAACTGATGAAATCTTTACTGACATATAATGAACAGGAATGTGTACAATAGTGTTCATATGATATGATATGAGATGATATGTGAAAAAGGCTTTGGTGTTCGTCAGGTTTGCAATCTGTAATAGCTTTAAGATGTCCTGTGGATCTGGTCACTACAGTAGCCAGAGCTGGAATGAACAGGATATGTCCCAGCAAACCCTAGACAGTACAGAGAAGACCCGCCCCTAGGCTTCAAGAAAATGGAGGGTCTTAAAGAAACAGACACTGCTGAGTGCCAAGCATGTAATATACATTGCAAAGGCAGCACAGGGGGTCTTCTGGGGTTCCCGAAGAGGAACGGTTTTCGTCATCTCTTTCATCGGTATGGCAGAAGGTGCAAGCTAACTTGAAAAATATGGGAGGTAAATACAAATGCATGGCTGATAAGAGACGGTCGCCAGGTCCGGACCTAGGAGTGAATGACTATGTGTGGTTGTCTACTAGGAATATTAAATTGAAGGTTCCCTCTTGTAAACTGGGTCCTAGGTTTATTGGCCCTTACAAAATTGTAGCCATCATCAACCCCGTGGCTTTTCGCCTGGAGTTACCTCAGACTTTTAAAATTCATAATGTTTTTCATAAGTCGTTACTCAAAAAATATGTTCCACCTCTAGAACCGTCACCGCTGCCACCCCCTCCTGTTGTCGTGGATGGTAATCTAGAATTTCAGATATCCAAAATTGTTAATTCTCGTCGGGTCCGCCACTCTCTTCAATATCTGGTGCATTGGAGAGGTTACGGTCCCGAGGAAAGAATGTGGGTCCCTGCGTCTAAGGTAAACGCCGACAGGCTAGTTCGGGTTTTTCATGCCTCTCATCCTGAGAGACCTGGTCCTGAGTGTCCGGAGGCCCCTCGTAGAAAGGGGGGTACTGTCACGAGGGTGTCAAGAACCACGCCTGACTCCGTTATACTCGGGGTCAGGAAGTCGCAGCGGTTGGCTGCACGCTCTATGTAAGATAGGGCTGTTTCCTTGTGGTAGCTTTCTGGGTTTGCTTTGCAAACCCTTTTGGCTCACTCAGGGATCCGTAGCTCCTTCTCCTCAGCTGTTCCTTGTCCAGCACTCCCAAACCTCCTTATATTCCCCTCTCACACTTCTCTGGTTGCCAGATATAGAGCTTCCTGCCTGGACATCTATTCTGACCTCTAGAGCTGTGTTGCTGCGTTCTCTGGTAGTTGGTCCAGAACGCTACCCTCCGGATCCCTGTTGGACCTTTGTGGTCTATTGTGGTCGCCCACCTGGGTGTATGTGTTTGTCTGTTTTGTCTGTCCTCTCCCTGGTGTTTCCCTCTTAGTGACAGTGGTGCGGACTAGCGATCCCACTGGCCCGTTCACTATCTAGGGCTCATTTTAGGGAAAGCCAGGGTTTAGGCACGTGATCGCCGCACGGGTGAGGAACCCGTCTAGGGACGTCAGGGCAGTCAGGTGCCAGCCGCAAGGTGAGTTAGGGGTCACCACCTTTCCCTCTCCCTTGGGCAGGGCTTTCCCTTTTTCCTCCCTGTGCGTGACGCCGGTCATTACAATTAAACTATCATAAATTTGCCAATAAAGTTCCTGAAAATGTCATTAATGAAGTTTTGAAATACCGCCGGCACATTATAGAGACCAAACGGCATGACCAAATATTCAACGTGATCCTTAGGAGTGTTAAAATCTGTCTTACACTCGTCCCCCTCCCTAATAAGAATCAAAATGTAGGCTCCTTTTAAATCAAGCTTAGAAAACCAACAGGCCCCAAGCACCTGATTGAACAGGTCTGGAATCAATGGTAGGGAATACTGATTTTTAAAGGGTTTCTATCACTTCGTTTCACCTATTTAGCTTTCAGACACTAGCGATCCGCTAGTGTCTGCTTTATCTAACCATCCTAATATAAGAGCTTATTGTCCTGCCGTTTAGCTAAAAAAATAACTTATATAGATATGCAAATGAGCCTCTAGGTGCTATGGGGGCGTGATTAGCACCTAGAGGCTCCGTCTACCTTAACAAACTGCCGCCGCCCAGCGCGTCCCTCCAGCCCGCCCATCTCCTCCGGAATGCGATGCTCCTCGTATTCGGCGCATGCGCAGTGAATGTCTGATCGCTTCCCTGCTCAGACATCTCCACTGCGCCTGCGCCGATGACGTCATAGTGCTCCGAGGAACAGGCGCAGTGAAGATGTCTGAGCAGGGAAGCGTCAGACATTCACTGCGCATGCGCAGAACAGAGACGCGCACGGAGAGGATCGCTTCAGCTGGAGATGGGCGGGCTGGAGGGACGCGCTGGGCGGCGGCAGTTTGTTAAGGTAGACGGAGCCTCTAGGTGCTAATCACGCCCCCATAGCACCTAGAGGCTCATTTGCATATCTATATAAGTTATTTTTTTAGCTAAACGGCAGGACAATAAGCTCTTATATTAGGATGGTTAGATAAAGCAGACACTAGCGGATCGCTAGTGTCTGAAAGCTAAATAGGTGAAACGAAGTGATAGAAACCCTTTAATAGTGATTTTGTTTAATGTCCTATAATCGATACAGGGTCTCAAACCTCTATCCTTTTTCTCCACACAAAAGAACCCTGCCCCCATAGGTGAAACAGAAGGTCTGATATGACCTTTTAATAAACTTTCTTTGAGATAAATACGGCCCTTTGTAAACTTAGATCCTGCAATGAGATTAATGGCACAATCATATGGTCTGTGGGGTGGCAGCTTCTCAACATCAGATGAGGAAAAAACATCAATAAAGTCACTAATGTGCGGAGGGAGGTTTTTAGATTCAATCCTGATTCCAGCCTGGACAACCGGTAAACAATAAGAAAAACATTTAGGACTAGAGTTGAGCGGACACCTGGATGTTCGGGTTCGGCAGGTTCGGCCGAACTTGAAAAAAAAGTTTGGGTTCGGGACCCGAACTTGACCCCGAACTTTTGGGCACTAAAATGGCTCTAAAATAGTCCTGGAAAGGGCTAGAGGGCTGCAAAAGGCATCAAAATGTGCCTAAGAGCATGGCAACTGTTCTGCAAACAAATATGGATAGGGAAATGACTTAAAATACCATAAAATCCCAAAAAATTAAAAATAACAATCTGGATCTAGGAGTAGGAGGTTGAGGAGGCGGTGGATGGGTGGATGTGGCGGTGTAGGTTGACGTGGTGGTGTAGGTGGAAGCGGCTGTGAAGGAGGAATAGGTAGCCAACACTGATTTGTGTTATTTGTTATTTTTAAATTGGGGTATCCCCCAAAATATTGGGACTAAGAATAAGTGCACTTGAGTACAAGAATGGATGGTTGAGGCTGGTATAAATGTCTATTCTGCACAAGGTACGGACAAGTCCTGTGGGATCCATGCCTGGTTCATTTTAATAAACGTAAGCTTGTCCACATTGGCTGCGGCCTGTGATAATGCTCTCTGCCGTGCTAAACACACGTTCACACTATACACTGGCTGCAGGGCAGGTCAGCACCTCCAAGGCTGACAAAGCTTTTCCACATTTTGGCCATGCTAACCCTGCCTTCTCAGGTGCTGGTGGTACCCCAGCTGCGTTGGCGACCTCTTCCTCCTCCTCTGCCTTCGCCTTGTGCTTCCACTGTGCCCCCGCTGTCAGGTGGGAATGCTATCATCAGCGTGCGCTTGTAGTCGCGCATCTTCCGATCAGTAACAGATGTTTTCACTAAATTTAGTTCCCTGTCAGCAATGCAGAGCAGGGGTTCATTCACGGCAAAAGGGGGTTCATGTCACCCCCTGCAATAGAACAGAGGATTTTGAGAGATTTAGGCCCCTGTCAGCAATGCAGAGCAGGGGATCATTCACAGCAAAAGGGGGTTCATGTCACCCGGCAATACAGCAGAGGATTTTGAGAGATTTAGGCCCCTGTCAGCAATGCAGAGCAGGGGTTCATTCATGGCAAAAGGGGGTTCATGTCACCTAGCAATAGAACAGAGGATTTTGAGAGATTTAGGCCCCTGTCAGAAATGCAGAGCAGGGGTTCATTCACGGCAAAAGGGGGTTCATGTCACCCAGCAATACAACAGAGGATTTCGAGAGATTTCGGCCCCTGTCACCCAGGCACAGCAGGGGTTCATTCACGGCAAAAGGGGGTTCATGTCACCCAGCAATACAACAGAGGATTTTGAGAGATTTAGGCCCCTGTCACCCAGGCACAGCAGGGGTTTGTATACGCCAAAAATATTAAAATGTCACCCGACAATTGGAAATAAGAATTTTTTCAATTTAGGGCACTAAAATTGGCACTTTTTAGAATTAAAATGGCTCTAAAATAGTCCTTGAAAAGGAAGAGGGATGTAAAAGGCAGTAAAATGTGCTTAAGAGCATGGCAACTCCTCTGCAAACAAATGTGGATAGGGAAATAACTTAAAATGAAATAAAATAACTAAAAATTACAAATTATTAACCTGCAACTCAGAGAAGGAGGTGGATATGGAGTCGGAGGTTGAGGAGGCGGTGAATGGGGTGTTGTAGGTGAAGGCAGCAATGGAGGGGGAACAGGTAGCCAACGATGTTTTTTTATTTTTTTTATTGGGGTAGGTAGCCCCTAAAATATTGGGAGAAATAAAAAAAAAGAAAACAAATAATCATTGCACTTGACTTGAGTACAAGAATGTATGTTTGATGGTGGTATAAATGTCTATTCTGCACAAAGTACAGACAAGTCTTGTGGGATCCAAGCCTGGTTCATTTTAATGAACGTGAGCTTGTCCACGTTGGCTGTGGACAGGCGGCTGCGTCTGTCTGTAATGACGCCTCCTGCCGTGCTAAATACACGTTCAGAGAGTACACTGGCTGCAGGGCAGGCCAGCACCTCCAAGGCATACAGGGCAAGCTCTGGCCATGTGGACAATTTGGAGACCCAGAAGTTGAATGGGGCAGAACCATCAGTCAGTACGTGTAGTCGTGTGCACAGGTACTGTTCCACCATGTTGTTCAAATGCTGCCTCCTGCTAACACGCTCCATATCAGCAGTTGGGGCCGGTTGTTGCGGTGAGGTGACAAAGCTTTTCCACATGTTGGCCATGCTAACCCTGCCTTCTGAGGTGCTGACAGAGCTGCGTTGGCTACCTCTTCCTCCTCCCCTGCCTTCACCTTGTGCTTCCACTTGTCCCCCGGGATCAGTCGGGATTGCTCTCAGGAGCGCGTCTACCAGCGTGCATGTGTAGTCGCGCATCTTTCGATCACGCTCCAGTGAGGGAATTAAGGACGGCACATTGTCTTTGTAACAGGGATCCAGCAGGGTGGCCACCCAGTAGTCAGCACACGTTAAAATGTGGGCAACTCTGAAGTCGTTGCGCAGGCACTGCATCATGTAGTCGCTCATGTGTGCCAGGCTGCCCAGAGGTAAGGACAAGCTGTCCTCTGTGGGAGGCGTATCGTCTGCGTCCTCCGTATCCCCCCAGCCACGCACCAGTGATGGGCCCGAGCTGCGTTGGATACCACCCCGCTGTGAACATGCTTCCTCCCCATCCTCCTCCTTGTCCTCCAGTAGTGGGCCCTGGCTGGCCAAGTTTGTACCTGGCCTCTGCTGTTGCAAAAATCCTCTTTCTGAGCCACTTCTAAAAGACTGGCCTGAAAGTGTTAGAGATGACCCCTCTTCCTCCTCCTCGTCCTGGGCCACATCCTCTTCCATCATCGCCCTAAGTGTTTTCTCAAGGAGACATAGAAGTGGTATTGTAACGCTGATAACGGCGTCATCGCCACTGGCCATGTTGGTGGAGTACTCGAAACAGCGCAACAGGGCACACAGGTCTCGCATGGAGGCCCAGTCATTGGTGGTGAAGTGGTGCTGTTCCGCAGTACGACTGACCCGTGCGTGCTGCAGCTGAAACTTCACTATGGCCTGCTGCTGCTCGCACAATCTCTCCAGCATGTGCAAGGTGGAGTTCCACCTGGTGGGCACGTCGCATATGAGGCGGTGAGCGGGAAGGCCGAAGTTACGCTGCAGAGCAGACAGCCGAGCAGCGGCAGGATGAGAACGCCGGAAGCGCGCACAGACGGCCCGCACTTTATGCAGCAGCTCAGACATGTCGGGGTAGTTGTGAATGAATTTCTGCACCACCAAATTCAGCACATGCGCCAGGCAAGGGATGTGCGTCAAACCGGCTAGTCCCAGAGCTGCAACGAGAATTCGCCCATTATCGCACACCACCAGGCCGGGCTTGAGGCCCACTGGCAGAAACCACTCGTCGGTCTGTTGTTCTATACCCCGCCAATACTCCTGTGCGGTGTGGGGCCTCGCCCCTAAACACATCAGTTTCAGAATGGCCTGCTGACGTTTACCCCTGGCTGTGCTGAAGTTGGTGGTGAAAGTCTGTCGCTGACCGGATGAGGAGGTGGTAGAAGAGAAGGAGGAAGCCAAGTAGGAAGAGGAGGCAACAGGATGCAAAGAATGATGCCCTGCGATCCTTGGCGGCGGAAGGACGTGCGCCAAACAGCTCTCCGCCTGGGATCCAGCCGCCTCTACATTTACCCAGTGTGCAGTTAGGGAGACATAGCGTCCCTGGCTGTGCTTACTGGTCCACATATCTGTGGTTAGGTGGACCTTGCCACAGATGGCGTTGCGCAGTGCACACTTGATTTTATACGATACTTGGTTGTGCAGAGAGGGCACGGCTCTCCTGGAGAAGTAGTGGCGGCTGGGAACGACGTACTGTGGGACAGCAAGCGACATGACCTGTTTGAAGCTGTCCGTCTCCACCAGCCTGAATGACAGCATTTCAAAGGCCAGCAGTTTAGAAATGCTGGCATTCAGGGCAAGGGATCGAGGGTGGCTAGGTGGGCATTTACGCTTTCTCTCAAAGGTTTGTAAGATGGAGAGCTGAACGCTTCCGTGTGACATGGTGGAGATGCTTGGTGACGGAGGTGGTGTTGTTGGTGGCACATCCTCTGTTTTCTGGGCGGCAGGCCCCTCCTGCTCCCTCTTCTGCTGCTGCCTCGGAGGAAGAGGCTGAGGCAGCAGCAGAAGAGGGAGCAGGAGGGGCCTGAGCCCTTTCTTGGTTTTGAAGGTGCTTACTCCTCTGCAGCCCGTGTCTCGCATGTAGATGCCTGGTCATGCAGGTTGTGCTAAGGTTCAAAACGTTAATGTCTCGCTTCAGGCTCTGATGGCACAGCGTGCAAACCACTCGCGTCTTGTCGTCAGCACATTGTGTGAAGAAGTGCCATGCCAGGGAACTCCTTGAAGCTGCCTTTGGTGTGCTCGGTCCCTGTTGACGGTGGCCAGTAGCAGGCGAACTGTTTTGGGAATGGCTGCTCTGCTTTTGCACCCTGCTCCCGCTTTTGCTACGCTGTTGGCTCAGTCTCACCGCTGCCTCTTTCTCCGAACTCTGAAAGTCAGTGGCACGACCTTCATTCCATGTGGAGTCTAGGACCTCATCGTACCCTGCATCGTCTTCCACCCATTCTTCCTCCCTGACCTCCTTTTCGGTCTGCACACTGCAGAGAGACGCAGCAGTTGGCACCTGTGTTTCGTCATCATCAGAGGCGTGCTGAGGTGGTATTCCCATGTCCTCATCAGGAAACATAAGGGGTTGTGCATCAGTGCATTCTATGTCTTCCACCCCTGTGGAAGGGCTAGGTGGATGCCCTTGGGAAACCCTGCCAGCAGAGTCTTCAAACAGCATAAGAGACTGCTGCATGACTTGAGGCTCAGACAGGTTCCCCGATATGCACGGGGGTGATGTGACAGACTGATGGGCATGGGTTTCAGGCGCCACATGTGCGCTTTCTGCAGAAGACTGGGTGGGAGATAATGTGAACGTGCTGGATCCACTGTCGGCCACCCAATTGACTAGCGCCTGTACTTGCTCAGGCCTTACCATCCTTAGAACGGCATTAGGCCCGACCAAATATCGCTGTAGATTCTGGCGGCTACTGGGACCTGAGGTAGTAGGTTCAGTAGGACGTGTAGCTGTGGCAGAACGGCCACGTCCTCTCCCTGCACCAGAGGCTCAACCAACACCACCACCCCGACCATGACCGCGTCCCTTATTAGATGTTTGCCTCATAGTTAGCGTTCACAAATCAAAGTAAAAAGTGGCTAAGTATGTTAAAAATAATTAACTGCCAATATAAACCCTGATGTAGGATATTGCACTCTATATATTTTTTTAAACTCTATATGACAGCGGTATTTGTGGCCTAAATGTGACACTCACTTATGCACGTCTTATCCCAGATGTGCAGTATATTAAAGGGTTTTTTCACCCTAACCAAAAAGCTGTATTTCTGTCCTAAATGTGACAGTGACTTATGCACTTGTAATAACAGATGTGCAGTACCGTATTTTTCACCCTATAAGACGCACCGGCCCATAAGCCGCACCTAGGTTTTTGAGGATGAAAATAAGAAAAAATATATTTTGAACCAATAGGTGTGCTTTTGGTGGGTTTTGAACTAATTGTGGTCTGTGGATGGCACACTGTTATGGGGGATCTGTGGATGGCGAACTGTTATGGGGGATCTGTGGGTGACGCACTGTTATGGGGGATCTGTGGGTGACGCACTGTTATGGGGGATCTGTGGGTGACACTTATGGGGGATCTGTGGGTGACACTTATGGGGGATTTGTGGGTGACACTTATGGGGGATCTGTGGGTGACACTTATGGGGGATCTGTGGGTGACACTTATGGGGGGATCTGTGGGTGACACTTATGGGAGATCTGTGGGTGGCTCTTATTGGGGTCTCTGGATGGCTCTGTTATGGGGATCTGTGTATGACAGTTATGGGGGGAATCTGTGGATGACACATATATAGCATCTTATGCTATGTTTCATCCACAGATCCCCTCCATAACAGTGTCCCTGTTGTGAATGACCCTCAATACAGGGGGTGGGGGTCGCATCTGCTTTTATAATGACAACGGGGCCCGTGCAGTGACTGTAGTCTACTACACAGGCCCCGCTCACTGTATAATTGTATCTGTAATAGTTAATTATGTATATACCGGTAATCGCATAATCAGCGCCTGTATTACTTACAACTACAAGCGCTCGGTAGGTAGCAGAGAGGAGGGAGGAGGCAGGCCGGGAGGACGGGCGCTGGCAGCGTGAGTCACTACGTCATGCGCCTACACCGCCTGCTTCATTCATAAAGTGGGCGGCGCAGGCGCGTGATGTAGTGACTCACGCTGCCAGCGTGGCGGGTGTATCATTAAAAATTCAGCAAAATCAGCGGCATTCGCCCCATAAGACGCACTGCTATTTCCCCTCCACTTTTGGGGGGGAAAAGTGTGTCTTATAGGGCGAAAAATACGGTATATTAGAGGGTTTTTTCACCCCAGTATGCCAAAGCCGTATTTATGGCCTAAATGTGACAGTGACTTATGCACGTGTAATCACAGATGTGCAGTATATTAGAGGGTTTTTTCACCCAAACCAAAAAGCTGTATTTCTGTCCTAAATGTGACCGTGACTTATGCACGTGTAATCACAGATGTGCAGTATATTACAGGGTTTTTTCACCCCAGCAAATAAAAAACTGTATTTCTGTCCTAAAAGTGACTTATGCACGTGTAATCACAAATGTGCAGTATATTAGAGGCTTTTTTCACCCCAGTATGCCAAAGCCGTATTTATGGCCTAAATGTGACAGTGACTTATGCACGTGTAATCACAGATGTGCAGTATATTAGAGGCTTTTTTCACCCCAGTAACCAAAAAGCTGTATTTCTGTCCTAAATTTTGACAGTGACTTATGCACGTGTGAGCACAGAAGTGCAGTATATTAGAGGGTTTTTTCACCCTAACCAAAAAGCTGTATTTCTGTCCTAAATGTGACAGTGACTTCTGCACGTGTAATCCCAGATGTGCAGTATATTAGAGGCTTTTTTCAACCTAACCAAAAAGCTGTATTTCTGTCCTAAATGTGACAGTCACTTATGCTTGTCTAATCCCAGATGTGCAGTATATTAGAGGGTTTTTCACCCCAGTATGCCAAAGCTGGATTTCTGGACTAGCCTATGCTGGTGCATAAAATGGCTGCCAATCAGGTATTGATATTGATGAAATGAAGAAAAAAAAGTTCGTTTTCAGCAGTAGTTGGCTCAGGGCAGGCTTACAAAAATTGTGCACTGCACCCACAAAACACTTTTTCTTTAGATCTCTGAGTACATAAAACAGTTCTTGATAAGATTTCTCCCTGATCTCTCCCTCACAGCAGCTGCAGCCTCTCCCTACACTAATCCGAGCAGAGTGACAGGCGGCGCTACGTGACTCCAGCTTAAATAGAGGCTGGGTCACATGCTGCAGTTGGCCAATCACAGCCATGCCAATAGTAGGCATGGCTGTGATGGCCTTTTGGGGAAAGTAGTATGACGCTTGTTGATTGGCTGCTGTGCAGCCTTTCAAAAAGCGCCATAAAAATCGCCGAACACCGAACCCGAACTTTTACGTAAATGTTCGGGTTCGGGTCTGGGTGCCGAAAACCCTAAAGTTCGGTACGAACCCGAACTTTACAGTTCAGGTTCGCTCAACTTCGCCAGTAGCCCAATTAATGAGAGGATTATGAAGTTGAAGCCATGGCATGCCGGCGGTACTGCAAAGGAAGCACGGGCCACCTGCCCTTCGTTACAGCGCCTTTTTACAGATATGAAGGTAGCACGTTTCTTTTGAATCTCTGCTGAGAAATCAGGAAACAGCGATATATTCGCGCTTTCATATGTGATAACTTGTTTGTTCCTTGCCTAGCTGAGTATAAGATCTCTATCCCTCCAATTCAGCATTCGTGGCAAGAGAGGTCTAGGTGGAGCACCCGGTGGTGGAGGCCGGACAGGTACCCGATGTGCCGCCGAAAAAGCTGCATCAGTGAATGTGGATTTAATCCAGTGCTCAATAAATGTAGCTGGGTCCGAGCCTTCTGCCCTCTCCGGCATGCCCAGAATCCTGACGTTATTCCTTCTGGCTCTGTTCTCCGAGTCATCATCTGTTTCCATAGATTAACTCAGCTCTCCATATCTTGCACCCTTACTGTCAGGGGCCGTGTGAGATCTTCCAGGGCAGAGACTATGTCCTCAGTATCAGTGGCGTACCTACCATATAGGCAGACCACGCAGCTGCTATGGGGCCCGTGAGGAAGAGGGGCCCGCAGTGGAGGAAAGGCCCCGCCCCCTCATTTCTCCTGTCTATCTTTCTAAAGCTAAAGGACCTTTGATGATGTCATCACAGGTCCTGTAAGGGAACTGCACAGTGTAAAGTGTAGTTCCCAGGTTAGAACAGTACATCTGCCAGGACCTGTGATAACATCATCTTCACCTTCACAGGTCCTGCAGGATCTAGCAAAGGAACTGCACCAAAGATGGTGTAGTTCCTAGGTTTGAAAGGTACATCTGCCAGGACCTGTGATGACATCATCACAGGTCCTTCAACCCCTAACAGCAAGTATTAGAAGTTCACAATCAGCTCTGCATTGATCCATACAGACTGGACTGGAATGGAGTGGTAAGAGGAGGTCCTCCACTTCTCGTCATTTACCCCCCCTCTGCCCTGTTTTACTCATTGCTCACTCATGTATAATACTTCAGACAGTAACAGTGTCCACTACCTCATGTACCTCACACACAGTGACCATAATGCATAACTGACCACATATTTCTATAAACACTGCATCTACAGTATTATACCTTCTATGTCTCACATCAATACACTGCTCTGTATGTATATATATATATATATATATATATATATATACACACACACTGCATATATTACACAGTATTAGAGATGCAATATGTACAGATACTGTATATAGTATATATTGCAGTGTACTGATATGTGAGGGACGAGGTATAATAGATGCAGTGTGTACAGATATATAGTATATATAGCAGTGTACTTATATGTGAGATACGAGGTATAATATATGCAGTGTGTATAGATATATAGTATATACAGCAGTGTACTTATATGTGAGATATGAGGTATAATATATGCAGTGTGTATAGATATATAGTATATACAGCAGTGTACTTATATGTTAGGTACGAGGTATAATAGATGAAGTGTGTACAGGTATATTGTATATACAGCAGTGGATTGATATATGAGGTACGAGCTGTAATTTATACCTCATACCTCACATGTCAGTAGCTGCTATATATACACAATATATCTGTACAGACTGCATCTATTATACCTCGTACCTCAAATGTCAGTTCCTGCTGTATATACAATATATCTGTACACACTGCATCTATTATACCTCGTACCTTACATGTCAGTACAGGCTGTATATACAATATATCTGTACACACTGCATCTATTATACCTCGTACCTCACATATTACACTACTGTATATACTACAGTTGTGTTCAAAATTATTCAACCCCTAATGCTGTAAAGGGTTTTAGGGAATTTTGTGTACATTTGTAATTGTGTTCAGAATGAAATCTTACAAGGACTTTTTAAAGAACCAAATGCAACTAAAATGACATCAATTGTTTTTGTAATACAGTATTAAATGTTTTTTTTTTGTGATTTCTTCATTGACACAATTATTCAACCCCTTAAAGACTACCACTCTTAAGAACAGAGGTTCATTCAAGTGTTTTCGATCAGGTATTGAAAACACCTGTGTATGTCAAGGAGCAGCAATCAAGCATAATAAGCACCAATTAGGCAGATTTAAAAGGACTGTGATACTCAGCTCCTTCTAGACATTTACTGGTGTGTTTACAAACATGGTGAAGTCAAGAGAATGGTCCAGGAAGACAAGAGAAGAGGTGATTTCTCTTCACAGGAAGGGCAATGGCTATAAGAAGATTGCAAAGATGTTAAACATACCAAGAGACACCATAGGAAGCATCATTCGCAAATTCAAGGCAAAGGGCACTGTTGAAACGCTAACTGGTCGCGGCAGAAAGAAGATGCTGACTTCGACTGCTGTGCGCTACCTGAAGCGCAAAATGGAGAAAAGTCCCCGTGTGACTGCTGAGGAACTGAAAAAAGATTTGTCAGATGTGGGTACTGAAGTTTCAGCTCAGACAATAAGGCGCACACTGCGTAATGAAGGCCTCCATGCCAGAACTCCCAGGCGCACCCCTTGCTGTCTCCAAAGAATAAGAAGAGTCGACTGCAGTATGCCAAAAGTCATGTGGACAAACCACAAAAGTTTTGGGATAGTGTTCTGTGGACTGATGAAACAAAATTAGAACTGTTTGGGCCCATGGATCAACGCTATGTTTGGAGGAGGAAGAACAAGGCCTATGAAGAAAGGAACACCTTGCCTACTGTGAAGCATGGCCGGGGGTCAATCATGCTTTGGGGCTGTTTTGCTTCTACAGGTACAGGGAAGCTTCAGCGTGTGCAAGGTACCATGAATTCTCTTCAGTACCAGGAGATATTGGATGAAAATGTGATGCAGTCCGTCACAAACCTGAGGCTTGGGAGACGTTGGACCTTTCAACAGGACAATGATCCCAAGCATACCTCCAAGTCCACTAGAGCATGGTTGCAGATTAAAGGCTGGAACATTTTGAAGTGGCCATCGCAGTCACCAGACTTAAATCCGATTGAGAACCTCTGGTGGGACTTAAAGAAAGCAGTTGCAGCGCGCAAGCCTAAGAATGTGACTGAACTGGAGGATTTTGCCCATGAAGAATGGGCGAAGATACTCGTAGATCGCTGCAAGACACTTGTGTCAAGCTATGCTTCCCGTTTAAAAGCTGTTATAACTGGAAAAGGATGTTGTACTAAGTACTAAGATTGAATGTCACTTGGGGGTTGAATAAAACTGATAATGATGTGAGCACAGAAAAGACATTTGTGGTTATTTCATTATAAATGTTATGTTATATTTGTCTGACTTACAAGTGCCTCTTTGATTTAATTGTAAACAAGATGACTGAAATGATCAAAATCAATGTCAAACTGGCCAAAACACTCAATTTCAGTGGGGGTTGAATAATTTTGAACACAACTGTATATATCTGTACAGACTGCATATAATATACCCTGTACTGCACATATCAATACACTGCTGTATATACTATATACCTGTACACACTGCATATAGTATACCCTGTACCTCACATATCAATACACTGCTGTATATACTATATACCTGTACACACTGCATATATTATACCACGTTCCTCACATATCAGTACACTGCTGTATACACTATACATCTGTACACACTGCATCTATTATACCTCTTTTGTGTGCCAGGGCTGTTTTGTAATCCCAATCTGGCACTGATGGCATAAATTATAAAACGCAGCAGCAAGCATAGTTCATGGAACAAAGAGAGAGGCCTGGAATGGGTAGTGGGAGGGGCTATAAAAGGGGAATGGGGGCCCAATTTAGATTCTTGCTATGGGGCCCAGTGATTTCTATGTACGCCCCTGCTCAGTATAGCGAACTCGCTCCCTCAATTGTTGCACATTGTGTCTCAGCAAGCCCAGGTCCACTCTCACCTCGTCTAGCTTGCTGGTAAGTGAGGTTTGACATGATGATATGGCGGACATTAGCTGATCATGGGCAGCCTTTAAAGTGAATTCAGGCTCTTCTGAGCTCTCAGCCTCAGTAAGTTGTGCTGTATGACCGCGAACAGCCGTAGCCGCGGCACCATGTTGGGCCTCTTGCCTTGCATACTCTTTGAGCCGCTCCGCGGCCGCCTGAGCTTTTCTTGGGCTCATTTCGTTCCTCTGCGACTTCCTCCATCCCTTGTACACTGTCCACTCTATGATGTCAGCGGATTATGTGCCAGGATGATGAAGGATTCTAATCGGGAACCAGAGCAGCTCTAAAATGCGCGCGCTCATGTCGGTGGTTTTCCACCGCCCCTAAAATAGTTTTTTAATAGTGAGTTTATAAATCGTTTATTTTACCAGTTGTCTGTGTATCTGTATAGGAAATTTGCTAGCTAATAAAGTAATGAGATTACAGCAGCCTCTGCACTATTTCAAGCAAGTGGTCCCTGAAGTGTAGGAAGAAGGGCTGGCTTCTACAAAGACAAAGGGGAATTTATCATGAGGGGAACTTTTGAAGTCAGTTTTTTCTTGAATCTGTGTTGGAGTACCTTGCGCCAAATTATGTTGCACATTGTTTAATACATTTGGGCATGTTTAAAACTTCTGTCTTCTACTGATTTTGCAACTTTAAAAAAAAAATCTCAGTGATGAATCTTGAGTGAAACTAATTAACATTTAACCACACCCACTCATTAAAAAAAAAAGTGGCGAGGGTAACGCAAAAGGGGAAAAAGGCACATAATGGTGCCCTTTTATTTACAACTCACTGTTAGTGATTTAGGAAAAAGGAAATGTCTGTAGCCCAAATGACTGAGCTGGATGGACTCTGCAAGGTACATTGCATGAGGCCTACCTTTGCGTTACAAAAAATTAAATCCTTCAGCTTGGTATCCCATGTAAAATAAACATAAAGGACAGAGATAAACAGTTTTCCCTATAAAAGTCCTTTTCAATTTGAAGTTGCTGTATAGGGATCATCAGCAATTCAGCCCCCCAACGCATTTGAACATTAGGATTAGGAATAAGCGAATCGACTTCGGACGAAGTCGATTCGCATAAAACTTTGTTTGTATACTGTACGGAGCGAGCGCTCCGTACAGTATTAGAATGTATTGGCTCAGATGAGCCAAAGTTATTACTTCGCAAAGTCTCGCGAGACTTCAGATAATAACTTCGGCTCATCTGAGCCAATACATTCTAATACTGTACAGAGCGCTCGCTCATCCCTAATAAGGATCACAGGAATCCAGGGCAGAGTGAAGTCCTCCTGACTATACTTGACATGCAAGGATCTATTCATAAGAGAATCATTACCAACAGTGGCGTAACTAGAAATGACTGGGCCCCACAGCATATTTTTGAATGGGGCCCCCCTCCCCCAGTAATTTTTTCACAACCCCTTCCTTTCATGCCGCCCCCATTTCTGTGGCTAGTAAGGATCGCTCTCTCAGACCAGGCCCGGCAGCTGTTCCATCTATTTCCTACACCGTCTATACTGTCACTGTATATCATTTCATTATGTAATACTGTTGAGGGGGCCCTGACAAAATCTATTAGTCCTCCTCCTCCTGGATGGGCCCCTTCGGGGTCAGGGCCCCAAAGCAGCCGCTTCCCCTGCTTCCCTTATAGTTATGCCCCTGATTACCAAATAGAACTAGAAAAACTGAAGTTGTTCTTGAAACAAGACAATGTTTTCTAACATATCTAAACTAGTGTCAGACTACCACAACGATAAGATAGAAGATGAATGTGCTCTTTATGTCAGCAAGGGCCAAAAATGCTTAATAACGGGGCTTGAGTATAATATACTGTCATGTGTACCATATAAATAGCAAACCGTGAAATTGGGGCAAACAGTAAGAAGCCTGTTAATGCTATATCAGCAGGCTATCATCAATATGAAAATACAAATCAGAAGGTAGATGATATGGTGCTCATCTGCGGGATGCTGTGTAAATACTGAAATAGTGTATACAGAAGTGTGCAAAGTATGACACATACCATTAACCCCTTAAGGACCGGGCTCATTTTCACCTTAAGGACCAGGCCATTTTTTGCAAAGTGACAAAAAAAAGCAATTTTTTGTCACCTTACATCACAAAAAGTGTAATAGCAAGCAATCAAAAAGTCATATGCACCCCAAAATAGTGCCAATAAAACCGTTCTCTTATCCTGCAAAAAATGAGCCCCTACTCTCTGCACTTTTTTTTGGACCGTCCCTTCTTCGATCCGAGCGCCTCCAGTTCCCGAGGTACTCCGGCCTGCTCTTTCCTGGTCAGAAAAGATCAGGGCCTTGAGGACTGCATCATAGAACTGCAGTAATTTCCCTGTGTTGCCAGCGCTCCGGGACAGCACAAAAGAGTTGTACAAGGCAACCTGTACCAAGTAGACCGCAACTTTTTTGTACCATGCCCGGGTTTTGCGCATGGCGTTATATGGCTTGAGGACTTGATCAGAGAGATCAACTCCTCCCATATACCGATTATAGTCGACGATACAATCGGGCTTGAGGACCGTTGCCGTGGTACCTCGTACAGGGACAGGGGTGATGCTGTTACTGTGAACTGTGGACAGTACAAGGACATCCCTCTTGTCCTTATATCTGACCAGCAACAGTTTTCCACTGGTAAGGGCACCGGTATCACCCCTGGGGATAGGTACCTGGAGGGGGTGGGTAGGGAGGCCGCGTTGATTTTTCCACGCGGTCCCACAAGCGGACGTGGATCTGGCGGCGAGGGACTGGAACAAGGGGATACTAGTATAAAAGTTATCCACGTGCAGGTGGTAACCCTTATCTAGCAGTGGGTGCATAAGGTCCCACACAAGTTTCCCGCTAACACCCAGAGTGGGGGGACATTCTGGGGGTTCAATACGGGAATCTCGCCCCTTGTACACACGAAACTTGTAAGTATACCCTGAAGTACTCTCACAAAGTTTGTACAGCTTCACGCCATACCTCGCCCGCTTAGAGGGAATATACTGGCGGAAAATGAGTCTCCCCTTGAAGACAATGAGAGACTCATCAACCGCGACCTCCCTTCCAGGTACATAGGCCCCCAAAAATTTGGCCCCGAAGTGATCGATGACCGGCCTGATTTTGTACAGGCAGTCATAGGCAGGATCACCTTGGGGGGGGGGGACATGCTGCATTATCTGCATAATGCAGGCATTTCCGGATGGCCTCAAAACGGGAAGTTGTCATGGCCATACAGTAGAGTGGGGTCTGGTAGAGGACGCCCCCACTCCAGTACTGCCTGACACTGGGCTTTTTTACTAGGCCCATGTGTAGCACGAAGCCCCAAAACATCCTCATCTTGGCTGCACTGACAGGAGTCCAGCCACCGGACCTAGCCAAAAAGGAGCCCGAGTGTTGAGCAATAAACTGTTGGGTGAACAAGTTTGTTTGCTACACCATCAGATTCACAAAGTGGTCACTGAAAAAAAAACTAAAATAGTCATATTAACCACTTCAGCCCCCAGTGCTTAAACACCCTGAAAGACCAGGCCACTTTTTACACTTCTGACCTACACTACTTTCACCATTTATTGCTCGGTCATGCAACTTACCACCCAAATGAATTTTACCTCCTTTTCTTCTCACTAATAGAGCTTTCATTTGGTGGTATTTCTTTGCTGCTGACATTTTTACTTTTTTTGTTATTAATCGAAATTTAACGATTTTTTTTGCAAAAAAATGACATTTTTCACTTTCAGTTGTCAAATTTTGCAAAAATAACTACATCCATATATAAATTTAGCTCTAAATTTATTTTTCCACATGTCTTTGATAAAAAAAAAATGTTTGGGTAAAAAAAAAATGGTTTGGGTAAAAGTTATAGCGTTTACAAACTATGGTACAAAAATGTGAATTTCCGCTTTTTGAAGCAGCTCTGACTTTCTGAGCACCTGTCATGTTTCCTAAGGTTCTACAATGCCCAGACAGTACAAACACCCCACAAATGACCCCATTTCGGAAAGTACACACCCTAAGGTATTCGCTGATGGGCATAGTGAGTTCATAGAACTTTTTATTTTTTGTCACAAGTTAGCGGAAAATGATGATTTTTTTTTTTTTTTCTTACAAAGTCTAATATTCCACTAACTTGTGACAAAAAATAAAAAGTTCTATGAACTCACTATGCCCATCAGCGAATACCTTGGGGTCTCTTCTTTCCAAAATGGGGTCACTTGTGGGGTAGTTATACTGCCCTGGCATTCTAGGGGCCCAAATGTGTGGTAAGGAGTTTGAAATCAAATTCAGTAAAAAATGACCTGTGAAATCCGAAAGGTGCTCTTTGGAATGTGGGCCCCTTTGCCCACCTAGGCTGCAAAAAAGTGTCACACATCTGGTATCCCCGTACTCAGGAGAAGTTGAGGAATGTGTTTTGGGGTGTCTTTTTACATATACCCCTGCTGGGTGAGATAAATATCTTGGTCAAATGCCAACTTTGTATAAAAAAAATTGGAAAAGTTGTCTTTTGCCAAGATATTTCTCTCACCCAGTATGGGTATATATAAAATGACACCCCAAAACACATTCCCCACCTTCTCCTGAGTACGGAGATACCAGATGTGTGACACTTTTTTGCAGCCTAGGTGGGCAAAGGGGCCCATATTCCAAAGAGCACCTTTCGGATTTCACAGGTCATTTTTTACAGAATTTGATTTCAAACTCCTTACCACACATTTGGGCCCCTAGAATGCCAGGGCAGTATAACTACCCCACAAGTGACCCCATTTTGGAAAGAAGACACCCCAAGGTATTCCGTGAGGGGCATGGCGAGTTCCTAGAATTTTTTATTTTTTGTCACAAGTTAGTGGAAAATGATGATTTTTTTTTTTATTTTTTTCATACAAAGTCTCATATTCCACTAACTTGTGACAAAAAATAAAAACTTCCATGAACTCACTATGCCCATCAGCGAATACCTTGGGGTCTCTTCTTTCCAAAATGGGGTCACTTGTGGGGTAGTTATACTGCCCTGGTATTCTAGGGGCCCAAATGTGTGGTAAGGAGTTTGAAATCAAATTCAGTAAAAAATGACCTGTGAAATCCGAAAGGTGCTCTTTGGAATGTGGGCCCCTTTGCCCACCTAGGCTGCAAAAAAGTGTCACACATCTGGTATCCCCGTACTCAGGAGAAGTTGAGGAATGTGTTTTGGGGTGTCTTTTTACATATACCCATGCTGGGTGAGATAAATATCTTGGTCAAATGACAACTTTGTATAAAAAAATTGGAAAAGTTGTCTTTTGCCAAGATATTTCTCTCACCCAGCATGGGTATATGTAAAATGACACCCCAAAACACATTCCCCACCTTCTCTTGAGTACGGAGATACCAGATGTGTGACACTTTTTTGCAGCCTAGGTGGGCAAAGGGGCCCATATTCCAAAGAGCACCTTTCGGATTTCACAGGTCATTTTTACAGAATTTGATTTCAAACTCCTTACCACACATTTGGGCCCCTAGAATGCCAGGGCAGTATAACTACCCCACAAGTGACCCCATTTTGGAAAGAAGAGACCCCAAGGTATTCGCTGATGGGCATAGTGAGTTCATGGAAATTTTTATTTTTTGTCACAAGTTAGTGGAATATGAGACTTTGTATGAAAAAAAAAAAAAAAATCATCATTTTCCACTAACTTGTGACAAAAAATAAAAAATTCTAGGAACTCGCCATGCCCCTCATTGAATACCTTGGGGTGTCTTCTTTCCAAAATGGGGTCACTTGTTGGGTAGTTATACTGCCCTGGCATTTTCCAGGGGCCCTAATGTCTGGTAAGTAGGTAAATGACCTGTGAAATCCGAAAGGTGCTCTTTGGAATGTGGGCCCCTTTGCCCACCTAGGCTGCAAAAAAGTGTCACACATCTGGTATCTCCGTACTCAGGAGAAGGTGTGGAATGTGTTTTGGGGTGTCATTTTACATATACCCATGCTGGGTGAGAGAAATATCTTGGCAAAAGACAACTTTTCCCATTTTTTTTATACTAAGTTGGCATTTGACCAAGATATTTATCTCACCCAGCATGGGTATATGTAAAATGACACCCCAAAACATATTCCCCAACTTCTGCTGAATACGGAGATACCACATGTGTGACACTTTTTTGCAGCCTAGGTGGGCAAAGGTGCCCAAATTCCTTTTAGGAGGGCATTTTTAGACATTTGGATACCAGACTTCTTCTCACGCTTTGGGGCCCCTAAAATGCCAGGGCAGTATAAATACTCCACATGTGACCCCATTTTGGAAAGAAGACACCCCAAGGTATTCAATGAGGGGCATGGCGAGTTCATTGAAAAAAAAAATTTTTGGCACAAGTTAGCGGAAATAGATTTTTTTGATTTTGTTCTCACAAAGTCTCCCTTTCCGCTAACTTGGGACAAAAATTTCAATCTTTCATGGACTCAATATGCCCCTCAGCGAATACCTTGGGGTGTCTTCTTTCCAAAATGGTGTTATTTGTGGGGTGTTTGTACTGCCCTGGCATTTGAGGGTCTCCGCAATCATTACATGTATGCCCAGCATTAGGAGTTTCTGCTATTCTCCTTATATTGAGCATATGGGTAATGAGATTTATTTTTTTCGTTCAGCCTCTGGGCTGAAAGAAAAAAATGAACGGCACAGATTTCTTCATTCGCATCGATCAATGTGGATGAAAAAATCTCTGCCAAAAAAAGAAAAAGGAGGGGAAAGGCGTCTGCCAGGACATAGGAGCTCCGCCCAACATCCATACCCACTTCAGCTCGTATGCCCTGGCAAACCAGATTTCTCCATTCACATCAATCGATGTGGATGAATAAATCATTGCCGGGATTTTTTTTTTTATATATACAAAGTGTTTGCCAAAGTATATGAACACCGCCACCTCCTCAGCTCATATGCCTCGGCAAACGTATCTTTTACTGCAGAGGAGAAATCTCGTCTTGCAGCGCCGCATACACCGACTTGCGTGTAATCTGACAGCAGCGCAATGCTTCTGTCCGAATGCACATCAGTGCTGCAGCTAGTCGATCGGTTGGTCCACCTGAAAGGTAAAAAAAACAAAACAAAAAAGAAAAAACCAGGCCGCAAAGCAATAACTTTATTAACTGTTGAACAGAACATAGAAACTTTTTTTAAACTTTTTTAACTGAACGTTTAACTTTTTTACTTACCGGTATTTTTTTTTTTGTTTAGTTTTTTTTACCTTTATAGAACAAACCTCTCCTTCCCCATGGGACAATGTGCAAAGCGCAAATCGCCCAAAGATGTGGCGAAGTACGTTATGCACTTTATCCCAGGTGAAAGGAGAGGTTTGCAGCAGCTGTGAGTGAATGGGCCCTAATAGCCCTGTGTGCCTGTCCTGGTGAGATGTGATCCCTATGCTAGGTGTACCTGTGTGTGGTACTTCCGGAAACACTCTCCATAGCATAGGGCAGGGTGGTCAGCACAGTCAGGACAGAAATAGCGGGTGTCACGCCTTATTCCACTCCTGCTACAGACACGACATATTTTTCGGGGTGACGGTTGGGTTGAGGTACCAGGAACGACACTGGGGAAATGTCGCTCGTGTAGACGGCTAACTACACTGGTGGATGGGGCCACGGAACCTCCTGGGTAAAGGAGGTTCTCGATGATCTCTTCCTGGAATTTGAGGAAGGATCCTGTTCTCCCAGCCTTACTGTAGAGAACAAAACTATTGTAGAGTGCCAATTGAATTAAATATACAGACACCTTCTTATACCAGCGTCTGGTTCTGCGGGAAACTAAATACGGAGACAACATCTGGTCATTGAAGTCCACCCCTCCCATGAGCGCATTATAGTCGTGGACACAGAGGGGCTTTTCAATGACACGGGTTGCTCGCTCAATTTGGATTGTCGTGTCTGCGTGAATGGAGGAGAGCATGTAAACGTCACGCTTGTCTCTCCATTTCACCGCGAGCAGTTCTTCGTTACACAAGGCAGCCCTCTGCCCCCTTGCAAGACGGGTGGTTATAAGCCGTTGGGGGAAGCCCACGCGACTAGTTTGCGCGGTGCCACAGGCGCAAATCCGTTCTAGAAACAAATGCCTAAAGAGGGCCACACTTGTGTAGAAATTGTCCACATAAAGATGGTACCCCTTGCCGAATAAGGGTGACACCAAGTCCCAGACTGTCTTCCCACTGCTCCCCAGGTAGTCAGGGCAACCGACCGGCTCCAGGGTCTGATCTTTTCCCTCATAGATCCGAAATTTGTGGGTATAGCCTGTGGCCCTTTCACAGAGCTTATACAATTTGACCCCATACCGGGCACGCTTGCTTGGGATGTATTGTTTGAAGCCAAGGCGCCCGGTAAAATGTATTAGGGACTCGTCTACGCAGATGTTTTGCTCAGGGGTATACAAATCTGCAAATTTCAGGTTGAAATGGTCTATGAGGGGCCGAATTTTGTGGAGCCGGTCAAAAGCAGGGTGGCCTCTGGGACGGGAGGTGGTGTTGTCGCTAAAGTGCAGGAAACGCAGGATGGTCTCAAATCGTGTCCTGGACATAGCAGCAGAGAACATGGGCATGTGATGAATTGGGTGCGTTGACCAATATGACCGCAATTCATGCTTTTTTGTCAGGCCCATGTTGAGGAGAAGGCCCAAAAAAATTTTAAGTTCGGAAACTTGGACTGGTTTCCACCGGAAAGGCTGGGCATAATAGCTTCCCGGGTTAGCGGTTATAAATTGTGTGGCATACTGGTTGGTCTCTGCCACGACTAAGTCCAAGAGCTCCGCAGTCAAGAACAGCTCAAAAAATCCCAGGGCCGAACCGATTTGAGCCGTCTCAACCCGAACTCCAGACTGGGCGGTGAAAGGGGGAACTACTGGTGCGGCTGAAGTTGGTGACTGCCAATCAGGATTTGGCAGCACCTCAGGGACTCTAGGGGCTCTACGGGCCTGTCTGTGCGGTGGCTGCGACGGGGTAACTATTGCACGTGCCACCGTACCAGCTTCAACTGCCCTTCTGGTGCTCGCTACTTCACCAGGTTGTACGGCAGTGCTGGTACTAGGTCCAGGAAGGGCTGCGCTGCTGGTGTATGCCTCACCACGTGATCCGGCAGCGACAGCCCCACTCTGCTGCTCTTGAAGCGGATCCTGCGTAACCTGTGGTCTAGCGACATGGGGCCGGGTACGCCTGGTGCTGCCAGGGACCTCCACCTCCTCGTCCGAACTTTGGGTCAGAGAGCCACTGCTTTCCACAGGTTCATATTCTGACCCGCTAGATTCGTCAGATGAGGGTTCCCACTCCTCATCCGACTGGGTCAGACTCCTGTAGGCCTCTTCAGAAGAATACCCCCTGTTTGACATTTTGGACTACTAAATTTAGGGGTATTCCCTGAGACTACCCAAGAAAAAAAGCAAACCTGTCTTACAAAGGGGAGGCTAGCGAAGTACCGGAGGCTGCTGCGGTTGATAAAAAATATCAAAACTGATTTTTTTATCGCCGCAGTGCGTGTAAAGTGAATGTGCAGTGATCAAAAAATATATATTTTTTGTCACTGCGGTGGGGCGGGCGTGGGTGAACGCACGTGTGGGCGACCGATCAGGCCTGATCAGGCAAACACTGCGTTTTGGGTGGAGGGCGAGCTAAGGTGACACTAATACTATTATAGATCTGACCGTGATCAGTTTTGATCACTTACAGATACTATAAAAGTACAAATGCTGATTAGCGATACGCTAAACAGCGAATAAAAGTGACTGCGGTGCGGTGGGGTGGGCGCTAACTGACGCTAACTACCTAACCAAGGGGCCTAAACTATCCCTAAAACCTAACAGCCAATACCAGTGGAAAAAAAAAAGTGACAGTTTACACTAATCACTTTTTTTCCTTTCACTAGTGATTGACAGGGGCGATCAAAGGGGTGATCAAAGGGTTAATTGGGGTGCAGGTGGGTGATCTGGGGCTAAGGTGTAGTGTTGGTGCTACTCACAGTTCAGTCTGCTCCTGTGCTGGATCCAACCGACGAAAAGGACCAGCAGAGGAGCAGAGAAGCCATATAACAGATCATATTTACTAATATGATCTGTTATATGACTTTGGATTGGATTTTTTGAAAATCGCCAGCCTGCCAGCCAATGATCGTTGCTGGCAGGCTGGTGACGAAATACTTCTTTTAATTTTGCCGGCCCGCGATGCGCATGCGCGGCCCGGCTTTGAGCGAAATCTCGCGTCTCGCGAGATGACGCGTATATGCGTGACTCTGCGCAGCGCTGCCACCTCCGGAACGCAATCCTGCGTTAGGCGGTCCGGAGGTGGTTAAGTGAAGCCCACTGTGCGAATCTGGATTCCTGGTTGGCCAGCAAAATCAGGAATCACGGGATCAAAATCCTCTGGGGTACACCATGCAAGTTCACCGGTAGGGGGCTCAGGTGGACTTATCTGGTGGGCTGGAAAACTAGTACGAGCCCCAGAGTGCTTGCTCCCTAAATAATGTGTGTGGAGAGGGTGGGGGGGGCAAGCTGCAGCACCCCTGGGGGGTCTAGGGTCACATAGCTGAGTGTGCTGTGGACCCCAGACACCCGATCAGGGTGATGCAAAAAAAAACTTTATTTTTTTCCCCTAAACTTTTCCTGAGTATCCCTGCCTAATCTAAGCTCTCCCTAACCTGTCCCTAGGTACCTTTTTAGTGCCAGATGGCACTATGGTGGGTCGCTGGGGGTGCTGGGCTCAGGAGCTGGACGGGCTGTTCTCTCTCTCACTCCAGGACGCACAATGGAGGAGGAGAGCAGAGCTGGGGGAAGTCACCCCCCCCGCCCACCCCTGCAGCCAAAAGGAAGCGATCCTGAGAGGTGATGTCACCATCACCTCTCAGGATCTAAGGATGGTGATTGGTGGTGTACTATCTCACCACCGATCACCATCCTATTCCGGGTTATCGGGTCACCAAAGACCCGAATAACCCGGAAACGCAGCAAACCCCAGGTCTGAATTGACCTGCGGTTTGCTGCGATCGCCGATAGGGGGGGGGGGGGGTCACAGGACCCCCCTTGGCATTATCACAGAGTGCCTGCTGAATGATTTCAGTACCAGGACATCAGGGCATACAGGTACGCCCTGTGTCCCCAAGAGGTTAAATACACTTATAAATAGTGTTGGGCTAGAATATTCGAATAGCGAATATTATTCGCTAATATTGGCACTTCGCGAATATTTAGAATATAGTGATATATATTCGTAATTTCGAATATTCTGGATTTTTGTTTTCAACAGTAACCTCCCTTCTTGCTTGTGGGCCAATGAGAAGGCTGCAATGTCTTTGTCTGAGCTTAGCAACATCCTTAGCAACTAATAGGAAAGTTGCCTACCCCTTACTATATAAGAAACTCCCCAGCAGCCCTTGTATGCAGTATTTTGCAGATCTGAGAGAGACAGCAGTGTTATTGCTGTGCTCTCTGCTTTCCTGTGTCATTACATTAGATAGTTAGCTCATATATATAATACAGATAGTTAGTGGGAGATAGTCAGTGTAGGTTAGATAGTGATATAGTGTAGCTGATAGGTTCTGCTGTCCATACATACATGCTACATACATAGTGCTGTGATGTCACAAGTTCACGACAATACTTAGTGCACCAATCACTAATATGTAGTCAGACCTGTTAAAATGTGAAGTTGCACGTATTGCGCCAAAATATTTGCATCATTGGTGCCAATTTCGCAATCGCAAATATATTGGAGCACTCTATCTGCATATACAGCTATTGTAATGTTCTGCCGTGCCAACCATTTTCTCCAGTCTCAGGAAACCTCTAGCAACTTGAAAAATGTAGCTATAATGACCCACGCCTGTATTTCAAGCGCATTACACGAATATAACATTGCCGATTTTTCGTGATCAAGAAAATAATCTTGAATTCTCGAATATATGACGAATATTCTACGAAATATTCGCGAAATATCGCGAATTCGAATATTGCCCCTGTTGCTCATCACTACTTATAAATCTCAAAACATAATGGCCTACATTTCCGAATATAAGTGCACATTCTGGCATAAATTGTACTAAAATGCGTTGCATTTTGGCACATATACTGTAGGTTTTGAGTAATTATCTGCAACTACACCAGTAAGGGAGGCTAAAGAGAAAACGGGTGTGGCTTTGCAGGATTTGGGGAGAATTCATCAGCCCCCTACCCCATTTTTCTGCCATTGCGACATTTCTCTCCTTCAAAGCACCCTTCAACAGTAGCATGTGGAAGCAGTGTCTGTGGTGAGTGATATATACTCATCACTTCTTGTTTATTGGGCTTTATTTACAAGTTCTGTGAAAGTAGTGGATCCACATTAATTCTTTAAACGCTTCTGACATACTGTCTAGACATTTTCCAGTCCCCGTCCTGTCTCTTTTCCTTACCCCTTTCTTGACTGAGGGTGTTTTTTTTCTTCTTCTTCCTTCCTCCTATTGTCCCGAAAATGGAGTCTACTTGTTTAGTTTAAAGGGGTTGGCCCATCTGGGACATTGATGGCATATATTTAGGATATGCCATCAATGTTAGATAGGCACAGGTCACATCTCTATCTCTAGAATAGGGCCCCCAAAGTAAATAGAGAGCAGCTGCTCATGCGTGGGCACCCTCCATTCAGTTCTGAAAATAGACTAGTGCTGGCTTGGCTATTTCCACCAGTCCCATAGGAGTGCAAAGGTGGCCGTGCTTGTGCGGTACACTCTCCATCAACCGTTGTGGGACTCCCAAAAACTGCCGAGCGCTGTCACTCAGCTAGCAATGTGCCATCAATGTCCCAGATGGGCCAACCTCTTTAACTACTTCATTAACGGAGTGTTTATCCCCCTTCCTTACCAGGCCATTATTTTAGTTGTAGCAATAGGCCTATCTAACTGAAAATAACTGATTAATGACGCCTTAGACCTTTCTTTTGTGCCATTAGATGATATATATAATATGTTTAAAAAATATTTAAGGAAAAACTGAAAATTATGAAAAACATTTTTTTTATTTTCTAATAAAAAAAATTCTATTACAAAAGGTTTCAAGCCCAAAAAAATTCTAAAACCATTACCATAAGCGTGTACCCTGAAAATGGAGGCTATTTATGTAATTTTATCTACTGCCTGGGCCCGCCGCAAGACTTCAAAAGACTGGAGCGTATTTTGGAGGCCTGTTTTTCTATTGCTGGTTCTATGGCACCGTACTGCGCCAAAACGTTGAAATTCCCTTCAAAGTGACTTTTTTAATGTTTTCCCTCCAAAGGTTTTCATCTTGGGGAAATTTGGACATTTTAAGGGTTTGGTTTTTTTTTTTACATTTTTTTTTATAAAGGAAAAAATATGTGTGCGTTATATTTATGTATATATTTTACGCATAAAAAAATCCTGCTATACAAAATATAGCTGAAACAAATACCTAGATTTTTTTTTTATATAAAAGTGTGTGCATGATTGTATATTTTACACCCACAATTTCCACTATACTATTTCTAAAACTAATAAATATACACAAATATAATACATATATATTTTTAATTATATATTTTTTATGAACAAAAAAGCAGACGGGGGAGTTTGTATGGGTGTTTATGTAGTCTTATAGTCTTTATTTTCTGTATTTCTCTTTTTATAATTTTTTTTTAATCATTATTATGAATATTTTTACTTTTTGTTCATTTATTTATTTTAAGTGAATTAACCCCTTTCTGCCACAGTCAGGGCAGGAAGGGGTGAAATCACAGCTTACAGGCTGACAGTTACCGTCATTTTTCAGCCAACAGGTGGTGATCTTCCATAAGGAAAAGCACTCCCTGATGGCGTTTACATTTAACACTGTGATAGATCCTTGTAGCAGGGTGCTGCGAGGATCTATCACAGCCTGACCGCTCCTCCTGACTTCGGAAGTTCTCCCTGTGACCACAGCTGTCCAATGACAGCGCGGTAACGGCAATCTGCAGCGGCACGGACCACCAGCAGATTGCGATGTAACCCCACGCTTTTATTCGTTGGGTTACAGATAGGAGCCTACTGCCGCAACGTATAAAGTCGTGCAGCAGTAGGCAGAACATGAAAGTGTCAGTGTACTTTAGCAAAACTTTTAGTGACTCATACAGAGTGCTTTCTCCTCGCTATTGGAAATGAGGTCAGTAGAAAGTCTATAAGCCCATCTACAGCAGCTAACAGAGCGCTCTGTGTGAATACATCTTTTTTTCTCATCCTACTGGTTAGTGGTGGTCTCAGCACTCAGACCTCCACAATTAAAACCTTTGCCATGTGACTGTGTTTTAGTACTGTCTATTTTATGTATGTAAACAAAGTGGTAATGGTGATTTTAGGTTAAAACATAACTTTTAATATATACAAGATTAGAATATGTCCCTAGATGCTATGATGAAAGGTAAAGAAAAAGTGCATGATGGCACCAGGGATACGAGTGTGCTTGGTGCACGGCGGCACCTTTAAATGCAAAAAATAATAATAAATGGGTGCACGGCGGCACCTTAGATAACCAGTAGGTCCTACCGTTGTGGCCGTGGTCCTCTGGTCTCTGGAGATGTCCAACGCAAGAGGGTTTTGCTGTAGAGAAGAGCGAAGGGGGCCCGGCGGGGATATTTATGTACTAAATAAAAGTAATTAAACCACAATGTTTGTGAAAGTCACCCAACACTTTACTGGATGAAATACAGTCAATGCAGCATTGACTAAGTCTTGTATCAAATAATGCAAGTAAACTCTGTCTATAACTCATTAGATGAGTACTTGAGCTGATAAAAAAAAAAAAAAAGCTTTTATGTTTGCAGAATAGTTACAATGCTGTTCTGTAGCTGGCAAAAAAAATATACTGTGAAACTAAAGACTAATACTAATATACTGGCAAACTAAAGCCTAGTACTAATATACTATGAAACTAAGAATAATACTAACATACTATGAAACTAATACTAATATACTGTGAAACTAAAGACTAATACTAATATGGTGGGAAACAAAAGACTAATACTAATATGGTGGGAAACAAAAGACTAATACTGTACTAATATACTATGAAAATAAAGACTAATACTAATATACGTGAAACTAAAGACTAATACTAATATACTGTGAAACTAAAGACTAATTATGAGGCCTCATGCACATGACTGTATTTTTCATGTTATCGTGTGCTATCTGTATTTTTTTGTGGATAGCACATAGACTTATTAATTTCTATGGGGCCATGTACACGTCCATATTTTTTGAGGACCATTCAACAAATTATAGAACATGTCCTATTGTGGTCAGCAACATAGATAAGAAGAGTCATTTTTTGAAAGTGAGAAAAATGTGGAATGCACATGGAAATTATCTGTATTTTGCAGGTACATGGTTTACAGATTGAACTATAGTTACAGTTGTGTGCATGAACCTAATACTAATATACTATGAAACTAAAGAATAATACTGATATACTATGAAACTATAGACTGATACTAATATACTATGAAACTAAGAATAATACTAATGTACTATGATACTAAAGAATAATACCATTCGTCTCTTCGTGTGTTAATGTCAGGCACAGCTATAAAATGTTAGTTTTTATATCAGTTTGAAGAGCACAATAATTCTGTGTCCTGCCTTTTTAAGTATGGAAGCGTTTTGAGAGATGTTAAGTAGAAGAAGAATTATCTGGGACATACACATTATAAACGCCATTAAGAAGTCATATCTACCATGCGGTGTGCTTCATTGACTGAACATTGCCCGAAAGAAGAGGGAATTGCTTAGTAATTTGTGGTAATGGCACAGTCTGAGTTATATACAGCTAAATGGAACCTGTTACCTTAGAAATGCTGTCCGATCTGCAGGGAGCATTTTATAGAGAAGGATAAATGGAGCAAATTGATATATTCTTACAGTAAAAAAGAAAATCAGTATAACTTTTTTCTACTTATTCTGTTCTTAGTAGTTCCATTGATGGTCTCAATTATTGACATCCTTCCATGTATGGGCTAGGTGTCACTGAGTAGACCGCCCAATGGACTCCTAATCTAAGTCATATGCTTTAGGTTCTGTGGAAAAAGGGACATGCTTTTACAACCCCCATCCTGTAAATGTGCTTGCTTGGGTAAGCCATTCCCGATAAGCATTAAAGATATTTGTTACACTTTCCTATGTTGTATGCACACAAAACAAATCCATAAGCACTGGGTCACACTGGTCAACAATGGGGCCCCAAAGGTCCTACAGAAGAAATTCTGATTAAGAGATATTCACTTAACACTAGGGTCTTTTTTATTGTGGGTCGATTGACGACCAACCTTATTGATGATATATATTGTGTGCCCAACGATAACAACAAACTTCTACGATGGTCTCAAGTAACTCCAGTCTGACAACACTGGTCTTTGATCTTACATGGCTATATAAAATAGTTTGATGCTTCTGGATGTATTTTGAACAGATTTTGCTAAATCTGTCACTCTTGTTATAGAACCCAAAACTGCCTTGATACATATTGAATGTGTTAAGAATATTTAATTTTGTGACAGTGCTGTGAGTTTATTTCCTTGTTTTCTTACACTAATTCCATGTCTCTGTGTCCTATTACAAATATTACTGTGGATGATTACTGTGTGGATGTACCTTCAGCTTTCCTCATCTCAAACAATTTATTGAAACAAAAGCCAACAACAGTGATGGGTATACCCCCACAAAAAATTTCAGTGTCTCAATAACTTGTCATGTGGCCATTGTTGGCGGCCATAATTTCTGCTCAGTGTGAAGCGACTTTCTTCAGTGAACAACATTGAGGTCCACTGGTGCCTCATTAAGCGTATATGCTCCCTGGCTCATGCAACACGATGATGCCTGTGGTCAGGTACCCTTCCAGTTTGTCTAGCACGCAGACGATGCTGATTTAAATGGTTTTGAATGGTCTGACATGACACGTAGGTGCCTCTCACCTCCCTTAAATGTGCCTGAAGTTGTGTGCCATTCATGATCCGGTTCCACAGGACATTGTTCACAATAAAGTGGTCATCGGTGTGGGATGTGGCCAAAGGACATCCACCTCTATGCCTTTGTGTGACTCTTCCAGTCTCTCTGCATCTCTGTTGCAACCTGCCGATGACATTCTGTGACACTCTAAGCTCAGTAGCCACTTCCGTTTGAGAACATCCTGCTTGAAGCCTTGCAATGGCGAGGTACTGTTGATCATTTGTTAGGTGTTGTCTTGGTCTCATGATGTCAAAATGTGAACAGTATGATGAGGAGGACTAATTCAATACCAATTCTAATTTAGCAAGAAAATTTATTGGGCGATTCATGGGTCAAACACCTGTTGTGAATTTTGCCATTAAGCTCCTTGTTAGAGAACAGAAAGTTGTGCAAAAAGTACTGAAACATTGAACAGTTGGACATGTGCATGAAATGCTCTGATGCCCATCTTAGAGGGGCTGCCTGGGTGAAGAAGGGGATATGTCCAGGTTCAGCTCTGAACCCGGACAACCCCTTTAATGTTTTTACAGGAGTAATGGAAAACAGATGTGATATGCTGCCATTACATAGGGAAGTATATTCAGGTTACAGATCTTGAATGCAGTATTTTATTACAGACTGTTCTAGAGGAAAGGGCAAAGCTAAAGCCTTCCTGAGCTTGTATTAAGCATTAGAACAATGATATTAAGCATAGTAAATGAGAAATGGTGCATTAAAAGAGAAATCAATCAAGACTGTAATGTCTCTGTTCACTGAAACCCTGAGGGAAACTTGAAGGACCACACTATAAGTCAATGGGATCCATCATGATTCATTGATCCATTTGAAAACTGTCTCATCATTCCAGAAGCCATAGCGGTAATATAAGCAGAGCTTTGGTGAAATTATAGCCCTGAAATACTGGGACTGAAAAAAGGTGTTTCTAACAGTCTGTTAATGCTAGAGTCATGGCATTTTACAGGATTCATGATGGATCCATCATGATTCGTTATGTTGCCTTTAATTCCTATTGGTCTATATTAGTTATGTTGCATACCGTATTTTTAACCCTATAAGACACACTTTTTTCCCTCTAAAGTGGGGGGAAAATGTCAGTGCATCTTATGGGGCGAATACTAATGAGCGCTTCCATTATGGAAGTGCTCATTAGTACAAGAGGACCGGGAAACGGTGAATGCAGTGCTCCTCAGATTCTGTACTTCCTGGTCCTCGGCCGCTCGCTGTGCTGTGGTTGTGAGCGCTGTGACCTCACGCTGTGCATGTCGGGTCACAGCACAGTGTACAAGCATGAAGAAGAAGGCTGGAGCAGGAGAGAGAGAGGTAAGGTAGATGACCTCTATTGAGTGGATCCTAATTTTGTTTGTGTTATTGCATGCTATTATTTAGTTTATCAATGACATGTCCTTCTTCATTGTAGACTTGAAGAAGTTGAACTCCACTTATAACATTAGTCACATATCAATATATAGCTCATTTATGACTAGGCTTTGAAGGTAGTCTTTTAGCCAATTTTGGACTGTAAAGCTGTACTATATAAACCAAAGGACCCTCAAAACCTATTAAACAGCCAGCATTACCTTACAGAAGTAGTCAGTATGATTCTAAAAGTTGTTTTGTTCTTGCTGTCTGATGTGTCATGAAAAAAGACTTTTAATACCCTGCCGCCGGTATATAAATTAGGGTCTTGAAGTTAAGGGGGCAGCGGCTTTATCGTCAAGCTTGCCGCACCCACTTTCCCGCTCCTTAGCATTTCATTGATGGCCCTTTTATTCTTATCATGTCGGATTCTAGCCCGAAATCTCACGTGTGCGCTGCATTCTCATCATGCCTTATCAATTATGTAGGGAATCCTTAAATATCCAAAATAATGATTTGCTTTATTCACATTATTTTTTTTCCAAACATCAGTTTGCTCCTTTGTGAATACAGATGAGAAAAATGCATTTAATATCTCTGCCTTCTGAATGTCACCTTTGACCAGATTTCACTTTTTATCAGTTATAGGACCAACATTTTTAGTAGAAACTTTTTTACTGTTGGCATATATGAACTTTTTGAGTGTTTTGTTCTCTTCTGCAATGTGCCTTTTTCTACTTTACTTTTTTTGTCATCAGATTCTTTATCTTCAGACTTACATTGCTGTATTTAAATGATTTCCTTTTTGAGTGCATTTCTTTTTTTGTACTTGTTCCCCCTAAACTTGATGGTATAATAATTTTTGATCCCTTTAAAGGGGTTGGCCCATCTCACACATTGGTGGAATATCGCTAACATGCGTAACGTGCTCCCCATTCACTTCTATGGGAGTTTCAAAAAGAGCCGAGGGTACACATGTGGCTATTTCCAGACCTCCAGTAGAAGTGAATAAAGAGTGCACTGCACAAGCCTGGCTATCTCTCCATTCATCTCTGTGGAAGTTCCTATAGAACTGAATTGGAGGGTGCCCATGTGTGTGGGACCTGTGCCTGATATTGGTGGCACATCCTAGCGATATGCCACCAATGTGTGATATGAGCCAACCCCTTTAGACAATTGCCATTTTTACACAGTGCCTTTACTTAAAGTGGTTGTGCAAGAATGAGGAGGGTTGGCAAAACCCTTCACTTGGCCGGACCTGTAAGGGAAAGCTTAATTACCTGATTCCTGGTGCTTCTCTGCTCCTTTGTCTCCTATCATCCTGTGATGCTCCGCTGGGCTCCCTCGTTGTAAACATCTGGTTTGACATCACCTGCAGCCAATCACTGGTCATGGCGGTGACCGAATCCCCTTGCCTCATGTGACCATTTGTCATGACATCTTGCACAACCCCTTTAAGAATACAGGGTACCAGTCTGTAGACTGAAATTATGCCCTTGGCTTGGGAAAATCAGCCTATTCTGAGCACCAGAAAGCAATGGAAGCCTGACAGAAAAGAACTCAAGTGACATGTGCAGGACAAAGATAAGATTTCCCCATTATTTCAATATAAAAGGTCTATAAATAATCTATACAACGGGAGGTTTTTGGCTAATACTATTAACTGCATTTATACATGCAACTAAATCATCACTAAAATAAAGTTCCATTAATCACATGAAATTAGGAGTATTACACATTGAATGAGGTGGGAGGTGTACGATTTTAAAATGAAGACCTAATTTGCCATAAGGTCAGGTAACAGGGAGGCCATCTTCTGGGAATGGTGGTGGCACACAAAAGCAATTTGTCAGTAATATTGACAGTTCTAACACAAATGATTAAGCAGCTTGGAGCTTGTTTTATTGATTAATATAAGATTAACCCTTTCTACAAAGAAGGGGGTCTCGCCCAGTGCATAAGAGAATGATATAGTCATAGTATTTTCTTACACGGTTAGGGTAAGTAGCCCTT
The DNA here is from genome assembly GCF_905171765.1 of Bufo bufo. NCBI lineage: Eukaryota > Metazoa > Chordata > Amphibia > Anura > Bufonidae > Bufo > Bufo bufo. Next base: position 118,264,572 of record NC_053391.1, read on the forward strand.
CAAGGAATGAGTACACCTTCTCTCACCATGTATTTCTCTGTGCCTATGTTATAATACACAAGTTTTCAGGGAATCCAGTGACAGTTTATGGTGTAGAAAGCCCTCTCTGGAGTGTGTTAGTCAGAGAAGCCTTGGAGACAATTGATGAATTGATTTTCAAGATTGCATTCATTTCTCCATTTTCAAAGTGTAATCGTATAATACCAGGGACATCTGCACAGAGAACAAAGAGTCTTGCTCCTGGTCCACTGTTCTCATTGACACATCACTTGTGTCAGGGCCGTTTGTCAGAGAACAACTGAACTAATGTGATTTATTGATATTTTACATCTTCATGTCTATTGCAGATGAGCTTTCGTGCGCCAAAAAAGACTTGCAATTTTGTGAAATACAATGGAAGCATACTGTATATATAACGTCTTGAAAGATTACATTTTGTGTACAATTGATTTATGTAATAATACACACTAAATATATCCACCACACTTTCCCTGACTGTTCTGCAGCATGCTGATGTTGGAAGGTAAAGGAAATGGCCAACAGTGACATTTGAGTTTAAGTATTAGCTGTAGAATAGCCATCTTTAAATACCCTTTTAGGCAGGGCCGGAGTGAGGATAAAAAACATTAAAAAACATTTAAATGGGGTTTCCAGGCTTTTAATATTGATGACCTATTGTCAGGTACAGAAGGATAGAGGGCCCTGCCTGCGAGGGATTACAATCTAGGAGGTATGGAGGAAGGACACAGTAGGTGAGGGTAAAGCTGGTCATGGTGGTATAGCAGCAGCAGGGTCACATTTTTCTGAAGAAGTGGGTTTTCAGGTTTCTTTTGAAGGATTCCACTGTAGGTGAGTATCTGATATGCTGTGATAGAGAGCTCCAGAGTATGGGGGATGCACGGGAGAAATCTTGTGGGAAGAGGAGATAAGAGAAGAGAAGGAGGTCTTGTGAGGATCAGAGAATACATGTTTTCTGACTATGTTTATTATCTGATACCTCAGTGCTTTGCCCTGGTGTCTCTGACCTCCGTGGGTCAGCTGTTAACTACATCAGGACTTTTACAAGAGGTCGAAGCCTGGTGACTCCACTGCAGCGAAGACCAGATCTTTGTATAGGGTTTAAAGGGTAAAAACAGGGGGATCGCCAGGATAACGCTCTTTGGAGTTGCCCAAAATCAAACTGGTTAGTCAACACTGCCCGTTACAGTGAAGCTTACAAAACTTTCTGTTCATTTCTGTCAAAATGAATTTACAAATGAATGAATTCATATAATCAATCTTAAAGACTAAGAGGAATGTACATAAACCAATATAAACAGGTGATGTGATGTGATGTGTTGCCTGATGTGGCACTAAAAAGCTTACATTATTGAAACCTATATTGTATTAGTTTAAAAAATAAAGTCTTTTAAAAATAGCTGAATTTGCCAACTTGAAGAGAATGTGATGACATGAATCAATTTTCTGGATATACATTCATTGGGGGTAGCCACAGTTCTTTCCGTGTTTGCTATATTTCATGTATTGAAGTACCAAACTATAGCCTAAAGGTGTCACTATTAGTAATGCAGCGTATGCCGATGGCTTTCTGTGAGAAACAATAGCCGTTCTCAGTTCATGCGTTCAGTTACTGTGTTCATTTTACTTTGCATGTATTGACCTTTTGGGTTATATATTAGGCATTTCTTAAACAAAATGTGGGCAAAGACTGCAAAGAAAGCATGGGTCCCATCCGAGGCCAATAAAGTTGTGCTCAATGTAACCTTCTTTTTAGAAGGAGCCTAAGCTGCAACATCTCTCCATTCTCCCCTTGTTATATGTATTCAGGTGGACTACAAATGCTGAATATCTTCACTGCTGATGCAACTTCAGCTGTCCATTGAATTATACATAATTATTTGAAATTTGTCTTTTTGCTAGCCCTTCCACTGGGGGATCCAGCAAGTGATCCCCTTTACTTGCACACAATACCCATGGTGTTACACAGCAGCCAGCTACACATTGTGAATGCCTGGTGCATTTGTGTTTGCAATGCTCCTATATTTCCAGGTAGGCAGTTGCTTGGTTCTTCTTTGCAATTTCATCGGATGTTAGAACAAGGAAAGAAACGCTATCTCCCAGTGACGTCAAATCTGTCAGTGCTGACACACCTGGCCACTGTGGAATTATACCGATAAAGAAACATTCCCAGTCTCATGAGGCTGTGATATTTGCAGTACACGCTATTTAGACACCAGCAACAAGACACTGAGATGACAGGATCACAGGACCATTACATAGGATAATAACGTATAATCTGATTAGGACATAACACTGCTCTGTAGATCACATAAGCTCTTTAATAAATAATAACATATCTAATAAGCACATATGGTATCCTACTGCAGATGACCTATTTACTACATAGTCAACACCTGTATGAAGAGTCAACAAGATACCGTAATTACAGACTGTGGAATATAAAATTATGGGAATAATCTATGAAACAGAACAAAAAATATTTTGATGGCATATCGCCAGGCTATGCAACCTATGCCCTCCTGTGTCAAACCCCACAATCACTTGAACATAATAATACTTCATATCCCGTCAGCTTAGCTTCCTTTGGAGATTACATGGTTGGCCATAACAGGTTGACCGTGTGATCTTGGGAAAAATGTCAAGTGAAACCAATAGGAGGAGTGGCACTGCATTTTCCTAACAGCACTGCCACTTCATTCTATCAATTGGCAGAGGTGACGGCACTCAGACTCCCATCAATCATACACTGAGGACGTATCCTAGCTATGTGCCATCCTTCGACAACCCATTTAATAACCACACTGGCACCAAAGCAATATTGCTGCTATCTTTATCCCATTGTCTTCCATATCTATAGTCATTTTCAAATATTTTTCTAAGCACTGTAGGAAAATTTAAGGGTTTCACTAACTCCTTTTCAGGTGGACATTTCCTGCAATGATAAGTAGATGGTGAAGGATTCTTCGGTAGTGGTCACCAAGAGAACTGATCATTGAATGTCCATTTCCTCTGTCGAGTGAAGGGAAGATAAGCTGCAGTGGCAAAGCCACTACACACATTGCTTTCTGCTTTCGGCTCCATCTACAGTGATGTTTGCAGAAGTGGCTGCATTAGCACGATAGGGCCCTATATAGAGTTATGGTGCTCCTAATAGTCTCCTTAAAGGGCTTTATATGTAATGACTGGGCTCCACATATTGCTATAGAACTTTATATAGAGCTGCACTATCGGGTTGATTGCTCTATCATATTGTCCTAGAGTTGTGTTCCATTGTATGTTGTTGTTGGCCTCAAGGCTATGGCTGACAGTTTGCTTACTTGTGTTGGCCAGGCCAGCTGCCAATTTAGACCCACCAACAATATGAGGACACTTTTAGATCTTATCCAGGACCACTTTTAGTTACCATTCAGCCCCTGGTCATTATTTTATGTTTTAAAGCAACACAGCGGCTCAGTGGTTAGCACTATTGTCTTGCAGCATCAAGGTTTGGATCCCACAAAGGACAACACCTGCTGTGAATTTGTATGCCAAAAATCATCCTGATAGTGTTTTTTTATATTGAAATAGAAAAAGCCAGCTCTCCCAACATTACGTTACAGATCCTGCATATGTCCAAATGTAGGAAAGAGGGTATACAAATGTGCTTTTAACAAGCTCTGCCTCTAATGCCACCAGATGTAAGGCAGCTATCCTATAAGTCAATGTTTGACCTTTTGACAGGCCTTGAGACATGACTTGGATAATAATTACGCCAGCACCTCATCTGCAGACAGCTGTTTCAGGATGGTCGCCGCTCATCAGAGCAGAGAGTACTGGCTTCACTGGGTGAGAGCGGAGCTTGTTAAGAGCTCATTTGCATAACTTATTCCCAGAAATCCAGAGGAGCATTGCCTAGACTATAAGACTTCTCACGCCATTTAGGCGTCCCATAAGGAGATATCATATTGTTCAAATGTAGAAATAGAAAAAGAAAATAGTTTGATTTAGCGTAAAGTTTTATTTCATTTTGAATCCAAAACTCCTGTCACACTCCATGTGTTTCAGCCGAACACTGCAATCTTACTGGATCAAACCATTTTCTTCTTCAAGGTTTTTTTTTTTTACTTTCTCAAGCTTAAAGGGACACTTCCATTAGAAATCATCATTATTTTTTGTAAATTATTAATTTTAGAGGTATTATACCATTGAAAATTAAATGCAAAATACTGTTCTTCTGTAGCAGTCAGCACAGGGTGATAAAGGTAGATAGATAATTTATCAGTTTACAGCCATACAGCCACTGTGCATGAAAGATGTTATCTGCTAGTATAGTAGTAGGTGCAGAATTGGGATGACAGTATGACAGCTGTATTGTTCTTGTGATAGGCCTAGATAAAGATGCCCACAGTAGAGCATTGCACTTGATCTCATCCCACATCTCATCTTACTGCCCTTCCTGGTCAGAGTGAATGGTCTGACTGGGAGAGTTAATTGAGACTTAAAGGGGTTATCCGAGTTAAATCAATATATGTTAAGGTGGCTTAAAACATTATTAAAAATACATTTCTAACGTACATTCATTATTTATTCTACTGTGTTTCCACACGCTCGATGCGGGTCACGTGACCCCTGACGTCACTCACCAGGCTCCGGCGGTGACGTCTCGTTTACAGGCTTCTCCCTGCTTGAGGGAGGGGCCTGGCTCTGTAAACGAAACGTCAGAGCCTTTAGTGCCCGCCCCCTCTCTCTCTATATCTGGCTGCCGCGGCTCCTGTGTGGGATCGCTCATGCGCGATCCTTATCAGTGCCGGCAGCCGTGAAGAAAGATTCCATGGATTCCACAGCTCCCCCCCTCTGGTCCACCAGTGTGCCCGTTGCCCTGCGTCTGGCGATCTTTACTAGCCTCAGCTGGTAGCTCAAAAACACCCCCAGGAACATCACAAAGTAAATCATTGTCCAGAATATAGATATTGCTGTGATAGAGCTTAGATAGATATAGGTGTCATAAATGACACCTACAGTCAGGTCCATAAATATTAGGACAGCAACACAATTCTAACATTTTTGGCTCTATACACCACCACAATGGATTTGAAATTAAACGAACAAGATGTGCTTTACCTGCAGACTGTCAGCTTTAATTTGAGGGTATTTACATCCAAATCAGGTGAACGGTGTAGGAATTACAACAGTTTTCATATGTGCCTCCCACTTGCTACGGGACCAAAAGTAATGGGACAGAATAATAATCATAAATCAAACTTTTAACTTTTTAATACATGGTTGCAAATCCTTTGCAGTCAATTACAGCCTGAAGTCTGGAACGCATAGACGTCACCAGACGCTGGGTTTCATCCCTGGTGATGCTCTGTCAGGCCTCTACTGCAACTGTCTTCAGTTCTTGCTTGTTCTTGGGGCATTTTCCCTTCAGTTTTGTCTTCAGCAAGTGAAGTGCAAGCTCAATCGGATTCAGGTCAGGTGATTGACTTGGCCATTGCATAACATTCCACTTCTTTCCCTTAAAAAGCTCTTTGGTTGCTTTTGCAGTATGCTTTGGGTCATTGTCCATCTGCACCGTGAAGCGCCGTCCAATAAGTTCTGAAGCATTTGGCTGAATTTGAGCAGATAATATGGCCTGAAACACTTCAGAATTAATCCTGCTGCTTTTGTCAGCAGTCACATCATCAATAAATACAAGAGAACCAGTTCCATTGGCAGCCATACATGCCCACGCCATGGCACTACCACCACCATGCTTCACTGTTGAGGTGGTATGCTTAGGATCATGAGCAGTTCCTTTCCTTCTCCATACTCTTCTCTTCCCATCACTCTGGTACAAGTTGATCTTGGTCTCATCTGTCCATAGGATGTTGTTGTAGAACTGTGAAGGCTTTTTTAGATGTCATTTGGCAAACTCTAATCAGGCCTTCCTGTTTTTGATGCTCACCAATGGTTTACATCTTGCGGTGAACCCTCTGTATTCACTCTGGTGAAGTCTTCTCTTGATTGTTGACTTGGACACACATATACCTACCTCCTGGAGAGTGTTCTTGATCTGGCCAACTGTTGTGAAGGGTGTTTTTTTCACCAGGAAAAGAATTCTTCGGTCATCCACTACAGTTGTTTTCCGTGGTCTTCCGGGTCTTTTGGTGTTGCTGAGCTCACCAGTGCGTTCCTTTTTTTTAAGAATGTTCCAAACTGTTGTTTTGGCCACGCCTAATGTTTTTGCTATCTCTCTGATGGGTTTGTTTTGTTTTTTCAGCCTAATGATGGCTTGCTTCACTGATAGTGACAGCTCTTTGGATCTCATCTTGAGAGTTGACAGCAACAGATTCCAAATGCAAATAGCACACTTGAAATTAACTCTCACACACCTGGCCATTGAACAGCTGGAAGCCAATTGTCCCATTACTTTTGGTCCCTTAACAAATGGGAGGCACATATGCAAAATGTTGTAATTCCTACACCGTTCATCTGATTTGGATGTAAATACCCTCAAATTAAAGCTGACAGTCTGCAGTTAAAGCACATCATCTTCGTTTCATTTCAAATCCATTGTGGTGGTGTATAGAGCCAAAAATGTTACAATTGTGTCCATGTCCCAATATTTATGGACCTGACTGTATATGTATATAAGCTCTATGACACCTATATGTATCTAAGCTCTATGACACCTATATGTATCTAAGCTATATGACAGCTATATGTATCTAAGCTTCATGACACCTATATGTATCTCAGCTATATGTATCTAAGCTATATGACAGCGAAATGTATCTAAGCTATATGACACCTATATGTATGTAAGCTATATGACTGCTATATGTATCTAAGCTATATGACAGCTATATGTATCTAAGCTTTATGACACCTATATGTATCTAAGCTATATGACAGCGACATGTACCTAAGCTATATGACACCTATATGTATGTAAGCTATAGGATGGCTATATGTATCTAAGCTATATGACAGCTATATTTATCTAAGCCACATGGCAGCTATATGTATCTAAGCTATATCTAAGCTATATGACACTTATATATATCTAAGCTATATGACAGTTATATGTATCTAAGCTATATTAGATAGATATAGCTGTCATAGCTTAGATACATATAAGTGTCATATAGTTTAGATAGATATAGCTGTCATAGAGCTTAGATACATATAGCTGCCATATAGCTGAGATACATATAGCCGCCATATGGCTTAGATAGATATAGGTGTCATATAGCTTAGATACATATAGCCGTCATAGCTTACATACTGTCACAGCCACTATCTCTGGCTGTGACCTTCCGTTCTTGCTCGTTTGGCGCTCCTCGCTGAAGTTCTGTTCCTTTGTGTCATTTGTGGTTCTGTATGGGTTAACTCCCCTGTGTGCCTATTAGGAGTTAATCCTCTGTCTGCTCCATGGGTGTGGCTTCTCTGCTGCACCCATGGAACCTGTATATAAGGCTGAGGTTTCCTCAGTTCTGTGTCAGCTCTCCTGGTGTGTATTGTCTGTCCTGCTCCTGGTTTGTACTCTCTCTCCCATGCTGCTGACCCATGGGATCTGTGTCTGTCTGTCTGTGCTCTGTGAGTTTCCCTACTTGTTCATTTGCGTCCTCTTTCCCGTCCATTTTGATGTCTTCTTTCCTGTCTTTCTGTATCTGTTCTACCAGTTATGTTTTAGTTACTTTGTGTTTATTCTGATGTCTGTGTTCAGCAAGCCTTTGCAGCAGAGTGGCATGACAAGGCCATGCAGTTTACTACTGGTGGAGCAAGTCCTTCTCTGCTCATTGCCACTCCTGCTCCCTTGCGTGAACTCCTGCTTGTATCATTAGTTGCTCTGTTTTGTATTTGCCTGTCTGTTATGTATGCCTATGTGCCGTCGGTACCTTCTGGTACCTGTTGTCCATTCGTTCCTGCTGTCACTGTCTAGTTTACGCTCCAGAGTGGACCCTGGCAACTTCCTGCGGCAAAGTCTAACCCTACCATCTAGGGCTCTAGTGAAAACCAGGAGTTGCTTAGTTACGCCCCTCTGGAGTATTACTAGACAGTGGCGCAGTGGGGGTTTTCTCCCACTGTGCTGACGGTACATAGAGCTCATGTTTTCTCTGTGCTGCCTTTCATGTTTTTGTTTGTGCAATAAACTCTTATGTGTCTATACCTGATTTCCGTTTATTGCTTGACGACGCGGTGGTCTCTCCTGGGACCTCCAACTCGTGACACATACATATAGGTGTCATATAGCTTAGATACATGTCACTGTCATATAGCTTAGATAAATATAGCTGTCATATCGCTTAGATACATATAGCTGCCATGTGGCTTAGATACATATAGCCGTCATATAGCTTAGATAGACATAGCTGTCATATAGCTTAGATACATATAGCTGCCATAGAGCTTAGATACATATAGGTGTCATCATATAGCTTAGTTCTTAGAAGATCTTCTGCCTGTGTGAGCTAGGAGATAATCATGTGACTGTTTTTTTTAATGCAAAGTGCAGAGCAGGGGGCGGGGAAGGGCAGATTGTTCACGCCCACAAATATTCAAGAGGCAGAGCTCAGTCATTGTTGTTATACGCCCCCTCAGCATGAACTTCAGCGTGTAAACACAGCAAGAACAGAACCATGAAAAGGTATAAGTATGGGTTTTTCTCTTAAGAAATCAAGCTTAACTAATGTATATGTAAGTTCTGATGAGTTTTATAATTTTTTATTTTTTTTCTATAACTCGGATAACCCCTTTAACCACCTCCGGACCGCCTAACGCAGGATCGCGTTCCGGAGGTGGCAGCGCTGCGCACAGTCACGCATATACGCGTCATCTCGCGAGACGCGAGACTTCCTGTGAACGCGCGCACACAGGCGCGCGCGCTCACAGGAACGGAAGGTAAGAGAGTTGACCTCCAGCCTGCCAGCGGCGATCGTTCGCTGGCAGGCTGGAGATGTGTTTTTTTTAACCCCTAACAGGTATATTAGACGCTGTTTTGATAACAGCGTCTAATATACCTGCTACCTGGTCCTCTGGTGGTCCCCTTTGTTTGGATCGACCACCAGAGGACACAGGTAGCTCAGTAAAGTAGCACCAAGCACCACTACACTACACTACACCCCCCCCCCGTCACTTATTAACCCCTTATTAGCCCCTGATCACCCCTAATCACCCCTGATCACCCCATATAGACTCCCTGATCACCCCCCTGTCATTGATTACCCCCCTGTCATTGATCAACCCCCTGTAAAGCTCCATTCAGACGTCCGCATGATTTTTACGGATCCACTGATAGATGGATCGGATCCGCAAAACGCATCCGGACGTCTGAATGAAGCCTTACAGGGGCGTGATCAATGACTGTGGTGATCACCCCATATAGACTCCCTGATCACCCCCCTGTCATTGATTACCCCCCTGTCATTGATTACCCCCCTGTAAAGCTCCATTCAGACGTCCGCATGATTTTTACGGATCCACTGATAGATGGATCGGATCCGCAAAACGCATCCGGACGTCTGAATGAAGCCTTACAGGGGCATGATCAATGACTGTGGTGATCACCCCATATAGACTCCCTGATCACCCCCCTGTAAAGCTCCATTCAGATGTCCGCATGATTTTTACGGATGCACTGATACATGGATCGGATCCGCAAAACGCATCCGGTCGTCTGAATGAAGCCTTACAGGGGCATGATCAATGACTGTGGTGATCACCCCCCTGTCATTGATTACCCCCCTGTAAAGCTCCATTCAGATGTCCGCATGATTTTTACGGATGCACTGATAGATGGATCGGATCCGCAAAACGCATCCGGACGTCTGAATGAAGCCTTACAGGGGCATGATCAATGACTGTGGTGATCACCCCATATAGACTCCCTGATCACCCCCCTGTCATTGATTACCCCCCTGTCATTGATTACCCCCCTGTAAAGCTCCATTCAGACGTCCGCATGATTTTTACGGATGCACTGATAGATGGATCGGATCCGCAAAACGCATCCGGACGTCTGAATGAAGCCTTACAGGGGCATGATCAATGACTGTGGTGATCACCCCATATAGACTCCCTGATCACCCCCCTGTCATTGATTACCCCCCTGTCATTGATTACCCCCCTGTAAAGCTCCATTCAGACGTCCGCATGATTTTTACGGATGCACTGATAGATGGATCGGATCCGCAAAACGCATCCGGACGTCTGAATGAAGCCTTACAGGGGCATGATCAATGACTGTGGTGATCACCCCATATAGACTCCCTGATCATACCCCTGTCATTGATTACCCCCCTGTCATTGATTACCCCCCTGTAAAGCTCCATTCAGATGTCCGCATGATTTTTACGGATGCACTGATAGATGGATCGGATCCGCAAAACGCATCCGGACGTCTGAATGAAGCCTTACACGGGCGTGATCAATGACTGTGGTTATCACCCCATATAGACTCCCTGATCACCCCCCTGTCATTGATCACCCCCCTGTCATTGATCACCCCCCCTGTCATTGATCACCCCCCTGTCATTGATCACCCCCCTGTCATTGATCACCCCTCTGTAAGGCTCCATTCAGATATTTTTTGGGCCCAAGTTAGCGGAATTTTTTTTTTTTTTTCTTACAAAGTCTCATATTCCACTAACTTGTGTCAAAAAATTAAATCTCACATGAACTCCCCATACCCCTCACGGAATCCAAATGCGTAAAATTTTTTAGACATTTATATTCCAGACTTCTTCTCACGCTTTAGGGCCCCTAGAATGCCAGGGTAGTATAAATACCCCACATGTGACCCCATTTCGGAAAGAAGACACCCCCAGGTATTCCGTGAGGGGCATATTGAGTCCATGAAAGATTGAAATTTTTGTCCCAAGTTAGCGGAACGGGAGACTTTGTGAGAAAAAAATAAAAAATATCAATTTCCGCTAACTTGTGCCAAAAAAATAAAATTTCTATGAACTCGCCATGCCCCTCATTGAATACCTTGGGGTGTCTTCTTTCCAAAATGGGGTCACATGTGGGGTATTTATACTGCCCTGGCATTCTAGGGGCCCCAAAGCGTGAGAAGAAGTCTGGTATCCAAATGTCTAAAAATGCCCTCCTAAAAGGAATTTGGGCACCTTTGCGCATCTAGGCTGCAAAAAAGTGTCACACATCTGGTATCGCCGTACTCAGGAGAAGTTGGGGAATGTGTTTTGGGGTGTCATTTTACATATACCCATGCTGGGTGAGAGAAATATCTTGGTCAAATGCCAACTTTGTATAAAAAAATGGGAAAAGTTGTCTTTTGCCAAGATATTTCTCTCACCCAGCATGGGTATATGTAAAATGACACCCCAAAACACATTCCCCAACGTCTCCTGAATACGGCGATACCACATGTGTGACACTTTTTTGCAGCCTAGGTGGGCAAAGGGGCCCATATTCCAAAGAGCACCTTTAGGATTTCACAGGTCATTTACCTACTTACCACACATTAGGGCCCCTGGAAAATGCCAGGGCAGTATAACTACCCCACAAGTGACCCCATTTTGGAAAGAAGACACCCCAAGGTATTCCGTGAGGGGCATGGCGAGTTCCTAGAATTTTTTATTTTTTGTCACAAGTTAGTGGAAAATGCTTATTTTTTTTTTTTTTTTCATACAAAGTCTCATATTCCACTAACTTGTGACAAAAAATAAAAAGTTCCATGAACTCACTATGCCCATCAGCGAATACCTTGGGGTCTCTTCTTTCCAAAATGGGGTCACTTGTGGGGTAGTTATACTGCCCTGGCATTCTAGGGGCCCAAATGTGTGGTAAGGAGTTTGAAATCAAATTCTGCAAAAAATGACCTGTGAAATCCGAAAGGTGCTCTTTGGAATATGGGCCCCTTTGCCCACCTAGGCTGCAAAAAAGTGTCACACATCTGATATCTCCGTAATCGGGAGAAGTTGGGGAATGTGTTTTGGGGTGTCATTTTACATATACCCATGCTGGGTGAGAGAAATATCTTGGCAAAAGACAACTTTTCCCATTTTTTTATACAAAGTTGGCATTCGACCAAGATATTTATCTCACCCAGCATGGGTATATGTAAAAAGACACCCCAAAACACATTCCTCAACTTCTCCTGAGTACGGAGATACCAGATGTGTGACACTTTTTTGCAGCCTAGGTGGGCAAAGGGGCCCACATTCCAAAGAGCACCTTTCGGATTTCACAGGTCATTTACCTACTTACCACACATTTGGGCCCCTAGAATGCCAGGGCAGTATAACTACCCCACAAGTGACCCCATTTTGGAAAGAAGAGACCCCAAGGTATTCGCTGATGGGCATAGTGAGTTCATAGAACTATTTATTTTTTGTCACAAGTTTGTGGAATATGAGACTTTGTATGAAAAAAATAAAAAAATAAAAAAATCATCATTTTCCACTAACTTGTGACAAAAAATAAAAAATTCTAGGAACTCGCCATGCCCTTCACGGAATACCTTGGGGTGTCTTCTTTCCAAAATGGGGTCACTTGTGGGGTAGTTATACTGCCCTGGTATTCTAGGGGCCCAAATGTGTGGTAAGGAGTTTGAAATCAAATTCAGGAAAAAATGAGGAGTGAAATCCGAAAGGTGCTCTTTGGAATATGGCCCCTTTGCCCACCTAGGCTGCAAAAAAGTGTCACACATCTGGTATCCCCGTACTCAGGAGAAGTTGAGGAATGTGTTTTGGGGTGTCTTTTTACATATACCCATGCTGGGTGAGATAAATATCTTGGTCAAATGACAACTTTGTATAAAAAAATGGGAAAAGTTGTCTTTTGCCAAGATATTTCTCTCACCCAGCATGGGTATATATAAAATGACACCCCAAAACACATTCCCCACCTTCTCCTGAGTACGGAGATACCAGATGTGTGACACTTTTTTGCAGCCTAGGTGGGCAAAGGGGCCCATATTCCAAAGAGCACCTTTCGGATTTCACAGGTCATTTTTTACTGAATTTGATTTCAAACTCCTTACCACACATTTGGGCCCCTAGAATGCCAGGGCAGTATAACTACCCCACAAGTGACCCCATTTTGGAAAGAAGAGACCCCAAGGTATTCGCTGATGGGCATAGTGAGTTCATAGAACTTTTTATTTTTTGTCACAAGTTAGTGGAATATGAGACTTTGTAAGAAAAAAAAAAAAAAAATCATCATTTTCCGCTAACTTGTGACAAAAAATAAAAAGTTCTATGAACTCACTATGCCCATCAGCGAATACCTTAGGGTGTGTACTTTCAGAAATGGGGTCATTTGTGGGGTGTTTGTACTGTCTGGGCATTGTAGAACCTCAGGAAACATGACAGGTGCTCAGAAAGTCAGAGCGGCTTCAAAAAGCGGAAATTCACATTTTTGTACCATAGTTTGTAAACGCTATAACTTTTACCCAAACCATTTTTTTTTTACCCAAACATTTTTTTTTTATCAAAGACATGTAGAACTATAAATTTAGAGCAAAATTTCTATATGGATCTCGTTTTTTTTGCAAAATTTTACAACTGAAAGTGAAAAATGTCATTTTTTTGCAAAAAAATCGTTAAATTTCGATTAATAACAAAAAAAGTAAAAATGTCAGCAGCAATGAAATACCACCAAATGAAAGCTCTATTAGTGAGAAGAAAAGGAGGTAAAATTCATTTGGGTGGTAAGTTGCATGACCGAGCAATAAACGGTGAAAGTAGTGTAGGTCAGAAGTGTAAAAAGTGGCCTGGTCTTTCAGGGTGTTTAAGCACTGGGGGCTGAGGTGGTTAAAGCCCAAACAAAAGTGGAAGTTAAAGAGCCAAAACAGAAGGTAGTGCAAGTAGTGAGTTAGGCCTGTATTACGCCAACAGATTATCTGACCAATAGTTGGTGTGTATAACAAAAGGAGAAGCATATACTTTAGTTGGTTGTTTGCTTGATTTATGTAAGTAAGTGCGCAAGATGGGATGGGTCAAACTTTCTCTTTTTACACGACAAGAAGTAAGATATATGGAGTGACATAAAAAAATTATATCCAGAAAACCATCCACCTATTTTTGGAAAGAATTTTTTTTACAAAAGATGTTCACATGTAGGCTGTAATATGTGATTTTTTTTTGATGGTAGTGTATTCTTAGATTATGCTCTTGTTTTTCTTGTTTTGACTGTAGGCTTCTGCCGAGTATGTTGATTTTGAATACATTTACAGATCTTTGAGTAAACACTCTTTCCATCAATTAGCTTTCATGTCTTTCTCATCATGATTAATTCATTGTCTCATTGTGATTAATACATGTTTAGCTGCCCAATTTGCTTTGACTTTTGCATTTTCTTCACTGGTAGTGACTGGAGGTGCATGCGTATTTAGATGTTATCATTACCTTTTATTGATTGTGACACTCAGATCAGAGCTTAGGGTTCCCTGCCCAAGCTTCACTGCACTCATTCAGGAGAACATGTGGATAATGAGGCTTTAACTGCGATCTTCAAAGGGATCAGAGATCCCTATTTAGAAGTAAATCAGCTCACACGATTGTGTTTTTTGGAAACAGATGTTGTGCCATAGGCATGCAGTGGACCGGCAACATTCTTAACAAAAGAAAAATCCCTACAGAGATGTATTTTAAATGTGTTGTGATACTTGATATGTTATGAACCTAATAAATATACTTTATAGAATCATGTAAAATATCTCAATTTCTATCTAAAAATGAAAAATCATATTCAGTAGTTCAATTAAAGCTTTTACAACCAGAAAGAGCATGCATTGTGTCTGGTATTGCAGACCTCTTTACAGATATATGTATACAGTGTATATATATGCATGCAAAAGTTTGGGCACCCCTGGTCACAATTACTGTTACTGTGAACAGTTCAGCAAGTTGAAGATGAAATGATCTCCAAAAGGCATAACGTTAAAGATGACACATTCCCTTTGTATTTTAAGCAATAGATGAAAAATGAGACTTCTTTAATTGAATTACTGACTACAGTATGTATTGTTATACCATGTATTACAACCAGTATAGCCGTGTTTGCATGGCAAACCCAGGGTTAATAATCTTGGCCCAGCCCTCCTAGAAGGGGCAGGAGTGGGCTGTTCCCACTTCTATCTAGAGAGTCTTAGGACGGAGTTGACAGAGTGGAAGGAAGCTGTGCCCTTTGCATCTTCTTCTTAGGCCTCAAATTCCAAAGACTAACAGATTTCTGTTTGATTGCTGAAGGATCTACAGCAAGAAAGAGAGAAAGGAGAACTTGGAATCTGCATGGCAGAACAAAAAGAGTCAGTTAATGAGGTAACTGCCGTTGAGGTCAATACAGACTTTACTGCCATGAAGGGATTGATCACTTAAAGGGGTTGTCTCATCATGGACAATGGGGGCATATCACTAGGATATGCCCCCCCACTTGCAGAATGGGGCCCTGCAAGTGAAAGAGGGTGCACTGCGCAGCCGCCCTCCATTCATTTTCTATGGGCCGGCGAAAATAGCCGAGCACTGGCTCGGCTATTTCCATTGGCCCCATAGAAATGAATGGAAGGCAGTGTCCGCTCCCATTTACTTCTATGGGGAGCCGGCTTGGTGGTGGCCGGACCGGAGTCCTCCAGCCACCACCTTGCGGGGCTCCGTTCTTGATATAGGTGGAACCCAAAACTATAAGACAATGGGGGTATATTCTAGCGATATGCCCCCATTGTCCACAATGAGACAACCCCTTTAAGGAAAAAGCTGGCCAGTTGTATAATTCAATCTGTACATCGCTGTGCGTATTACAGGAATAATTGTAAAAGAACAGCTGTCTGTCACAGATTCTACTGAGACAGAGACTTGAGAAAGATAGTGTACCAAGAGGGCCATAATTCCTATTCTTGCCTAAATCCATATTTTGCTATCTGGGAGAGAATTGTACTTTATAAAGTTGGAACTGTGTTTTGCTATAATTGGATGTAATACAACTCCCATTTTGCTCTACAGCAAAGGGACATTTATTCTTCTGAAAGGGGTTGTCTCATCTCATTAATCAATAGTCATTCTGTTCCTTGCAGTGTGATGATTGATTTTGCCATTTACTTCTGTTTTCCATTTTTCCTCTGTGAACATTTTTCCCCAGCTAAGGACCCCAAATTGCCTGCTTGTTTCTAGGGGTTACGGCCACAGCTATAATGCTATCATCGGTGGCCGCGCAGGAGCATAGAAAGAGCTTTGGCTGGCTGCTCTGATGACCGGGATTTTCAGGAGTGAGTGTGCACATATTCAGGCGCATGCGCAGTGACTCCCAGCCACCTCGCTTGTGCTCTGTCACACTCTCCCGCAGCTTGGAGGATCTATAACACGGGAGCGTGCATGCACAGGCAGGGGGTGGGATTGAATTATCCCTGCCCTGCTCGTCTGTGCCTTCAATCAAATGTATTAGCACCGCCCCTAGCAGGCTAGGAATCAAGGCCCTGAGAGGCGTGTGGAAGCCAGAAAAGACCGAGGTGAGACAACCCCTTTAATCTGGCATGGTTACTAACTCTTGCACTATATGTCAGCCATTGCAAATTGCCCTGCCTTCCACCAATCCAAACACCTAACAACACAGTCACCAAAGCTAACATCTGTAACGGATCTCCTAGCACCCCGACCGGGTACCTCCGTTGATAGCTGCTCCTAGTGCTTTCCGAGGACTCCAAGCACTCCACTTGACACCGTACGCACTGCAGACCCCACGAACCGCCGAAGCTTGATTGAGGTCTCAACGTCTCCTACCCACCCTGGACCTACGACAAGGCTCCAGGTTCCAGTGGGTAAACCTCTCCTAAAACCAGAGAGCAGGAACAGCTCTTAAAAGAGCTAGTAGTTATAGCCAGGGGAGTATAGCAAATCTCCCAGCGTATAGCAATCCCCCAGTGTTGATCAGTTACCCAAACACCAGCCTCAACATGATGAAGGATAAAACAGGCACTCTTTATTGAGGGCTACCCGCCCATATTTATGCAGGTCCCCATCTGGTGGACACGCCCCTAGGGGACCAGAAGGAAGACTGTGACACAGGACAGATACGTAGCACTCAGGATACACAGACACAACACATCCCCACAATGCATCATGGTTTCCTCCTCTCTGCCCTGGAGACACCCGAGGAGTAATTCAATTATCTCTCAGGACAAAGGGAAATCGCCAATACACATGTGGAGACAACAGGACAGAAATCACCACCCAAACACCCAATGTCACACCCCCACAGCAAACACAGACATTTAACATAGCCCCAGATAGCTCAAGTCTGAGTGCACATCATTAGGTGAATGGCACTCAGAATACACGAATACAATAAAATTAGCTATCTGGGTACCCTCACATAACAAAATATAATTCCAAAGACAGATTTAAGCTGTGCGGCCGGTCTGTCTTCTCCTTTAAAGTTAGTATGGGCCATAATCCTGAGGCAAGAGGCTGGTAAACAGGCCTCTCCAAAACTCAGTGGCGAGGTTGGTTTTGCCACAACATCAAAAAGGAGTCATAGTCCCAGGGTGTTCCTGGAGGGAAGAAAGGGTGCCCCCTCCTTACGCTGCACTGGCCTTAAGGAGCGACAGTGAGAGGTTAACCACTATGATAGATTGTGTAATAAAAGGGCCACTACCACTCCCATCCTTCGATACAGCTCCTCAGGGGCTCGCTGCACGTGCAATCAAATCAAAGAAACAAGGTTCATATGTATATTGCTTCTGATTTTTTTTTTATGAGCCCAATAGCCATGTGGGCAGTCTTATCAGTGACTGACAGTTATCTCTGTATACACAAATACACAGTGAATTCTATCAATCACTGGTCAAACCACAAATGGAGTACTGTGTACAGTTCTGGGCTCCTGTGAACAAGGCAGACATAGCAGAGCTGGAGAGGGTTCAGAGGAGGGCAACTAAAGTAATAACTGGAATGGGTGGACTACAGTACCCTGAAAGATTATCAACATTAGGGTTATTCACTTTAGAAAAAAAGATGACTGAGGGGAGATCTAATTACTATGTATAAATATATCAGGGGTCAGTACAGAGATCTCTCCCATCATCTATTTATCCCCAGGACTGTGACTGTGACAAGGGGACATCCTCTGTGTCTGGAGGAAAGAAGGTTTGTACACAAACATAGAATAGGATTCTTTACGGTAAGAGCAGTGAGACTATGGAACTCTCTGCCTGAGGAGGTGGTGATGGGGAGTACAATAAAGGAATTCAAGAGGGGCCTGGATGTATTTCTGGAGTGTAATAATATTACAGGCTATAGTGACTAGAGAGGGGTCGTTGATCCAGGGAGTCATTCTGATTGCCTGATTGGAGTCGGGAAGGAATTTTTTCCCCCTTAAGTGGGGAAAATTGCCTTGTGCTTCACAGTTGTTTTTTTTGCCTTCCTCTGGATCAACTTGCAGGATAACAGGCCGAACTGGATGGACAAATGTCTTTTTTCGGCCTTATATACTATGTTACTGTTACTGATAACACCTCCTCCGTGTACAGCTATCAGTGACTGACAGCTATCTCTGTATACACACTTACACAGAGAATGCTATCAATCACGGATAAGACAGTACTGAGCTCAGAAAATGTATAAATTACAAAATTCTAAAACTACTTATCCGTCTGCTCAGCTCCTCCTGCTCCATAACATGCTGTCTGCAGACTGCACTGCATTTCATGGTGACAGATTCTCTCTGAGGGCCACAGGCTTCCTAATAAATTTGTTGCAAATGCTGGCTGTCCGTACACCACAAACTGAAATCGGTGTCAGCTAAAAGCTGGTGTAGGTATCATGTATACTTCACCCCTCATGTTAAACCCCACACACTGTTATCATCTCTTTTGAAGCGCAAATTATATGGCATGTGCCATTATGTGCAACATCTTTACCCCATCATCATTTAATGTTATCAGGCGGTCTAGCCTTGTGTCACCTGAGTTTCCACAGTGACGCAGTATGAAAGAAGTACAACCACAATGAATAGGACAAAGGGTGTATATATAGCTTTTTCGTGTAAAGGGGTTAATTATTATTTTTTTTTTATTGTGCCCAGTTTGTCTATCTCTCTGTCTAGCTATCTGCGTATCTCTTTTCTGTGTTCTATCTAATATCTATCTATATATCCTATCTAATATCTGTCTATCTATATATCTTTCTGTTCTCTCTAATATCCATCTCATATCTATTCTATCTAATATCTACGTAATATCTATATATCGCATTATCTATCTTATACACAATCATACTCAATAATTGCATAGTAAACCCTATCACAAGGAGGCTATAAAGAACACAACAATAAAGGTCAGATGGGTGATTTATTCCAGTCATTCAGCTGCTGTTCACATGCAAGAGAAGTGCCAGATTTATGGAAGTACAAGCCCATTACTACCAGCTGAATTGATAAATAGGGTTCAGGATCCGACATTATTTTGCCTTCGGCTCCAATCTCACTGACTTCCCTAATGACTCGGAGTCTAATTCCACGTTATTCCTCTTCGGTGTACTGCAGGTTTCAGGCAGATACATTACTAAGTATTCAAGGCTGTGTTTTATGCCCTTTGTTCCTTTCTTGATTTGCAGGATCTTTCTTTTAACATTTTGATTTCTTGATGTAACACACCTACCCCCCAAAAAAAGCCAGGGCTGTGCTAAGAAAGGTCATCCAACTGTTCCTCTTAGAAACCACAGGAGTCAAACACACAGCCGTTTCAAAGGTGCCTTTTGTCTCTTGGAAACTTTGGGGGGAAAAAAGAGAACAGGGTTATCCTTTATGGAAAAGGCCACATTGAAATATGAACAGCACAAGGAGGCGATTCTCCTTTAAAGGAGGAGAAAAGGATTCTTCTGGGTCTTTGTTGTGTTTTGGAACTCACCGAAAATCCTCCTAATTGTCTCCCAGACAAGTTTTATACATACTGTGTAGCACTGGAGGGTACGAAACGGTGAAAAATACCCTTGTCCTATAATAAAGAGCTTGCTCACTCCAGTGAACGTGTACCTAGTCTCAGCCACAGTGTCTTTTGTTAGGGATTGAAGCACGTGCTTCACACATGGAGATCACAGACAGTAACCCACCTGGTTGCATTGTGCTCCTCAGGGATGACAATGAAGGGTATTTACATGTCATAATGGGCAATGAAAACAGTTGCAAGAAAAAAAAGAATGCATTAGTGACTTTGCAGAAAACATATTTCATCAAATGCGCTTGCTCCATCTCTATAGTTCTAGGTATTTGCTGGTATAGACATAATTACTTGAGAGGAACTAAATGGTTAATATTATACTACATTATTTTGTGCTTTGTTTTAATCGTGCCAAATAGATTAGAACAACTTCTCAAATATAGCAGACATGCTTCAATAAAATAATAATAATGCAGCGTGTTAAAAGAGGTACAGTTGTGTTCAAAATAATAGCAGTGTGTTTAAAAAAGTGGATAAAGCTCAAAATCCTTCTAATAGCTTTTATTTCCATACACACAAATGCATTGGGAACACTACACATTCTATTCCAAATCAAAACATGAAGAAAAATAACTCAAATTTGTGTTGTTCCAAAATTGAAGAAAAGTGAATATTAGACTGTTAAAAAAAAAACAGTTTGTATTCTTCTTTACAAACTCAAACATTCACTATATGAACTGAAAAATGTTTGAAGATTTTGCTTTCCTTTGAATCACTTAACTAATTTTTAGTTGTATAACCACTGTTTCTGAGAACTGCTGTACATCTGTGCTGCATGGAGTCAACCAACTTCTGGCACCTGTGAACAGGTATTCCAGCCCAGGATGATTGGACTACATTCCACAGTTCTTCTCTATTTCTTGGTTTTGCCTCAGAAACTGCATTTTTGATGTCACCCCACAAGTTTTCTATTGGATTAGGAAAGGGGTATTGGGCTGACCACTCCATAACGTCAATCTTGTTGGTCTGGAGCCAAGATGTTGCACGTTTACTAGTGTGTTTGGGGTCGTTGTCTTGTTGGAGCACCCATTTTAAGGGCATTTCCTCTTCAGCATAAGGCAGCATGACCTCTTCAAGTATTCTGATGTATTCAAACTGATCCATGATCCCTGGTATGCGATAAATAGGCCCAACACCGTAGTATATGGCGCCGGCCATATACTAGCTGTGGTTCCAATAGTGCCTGATGAAGGGCGTATGTTAGCCCGAAACGTTGCACGCAACTGATATACCACTGTCTCTGGCTGGAATAATTTGAAATAAATCACTATTTATCATCATCACGGAGTGCTATCTAAATATTTGTGTGATATCTACAGTTCTTGAGGTGGAGCTACAGAACACAACCCGGACGTGCACCCACCCCTGCCATTGTTTGAAAAGAGTGCTGTGGCCTATTGATTTGAAACTCTACTACACCTGCTAGTAAATTATTTGCCATGTAGAAATATCATTTCTACCAAAAACAGTGATTGATCAGGTTAGTGATGTCTGATTGCTATTATTTTGAACACAACTGTATAAGGTAGACCCTACACCCACAGTCTGCAAATGCTTTATGTCCTTGCTAGACAAACTATGATCTTGTAGAAAGGCTGGCTGTATTTTGGTGATGGCTTACAGGGACATCCGAGTTTGATTTCCTGATTGCTACCCTGCTCTCAATTAATATTGAATTTGCCTAGTTATCGAATGTTCTGGACTATCAAACAATCATGGAAAAGTATATGAAATTTACTTAAAGTGGTTGTCCCACCACAGGATCGGGGATATGTCTGCTGGGACCTTCATTGATCGCAAGAATGAGGTGTCAGAGTCTCTAGAGTGAACAGAACAGTGGTAACATTACAGCTCCATTCAATTCTATGGGACTGCCGAAGAGAAGCCAAGTACATTACTCAGCTATTTCCAGTAATTCCATAGATTAGAATGGCGCTACTGCATGGATGACCACTTCTCCGTTCACTCCAGGGACTCTGGCACCTCATGTTTGTGGTTGGTGGAGTTCCCAACAGTCAGACCCTCAATGATCAGATACCTAGCCTCTATCCTGTGGATAGGGCATAATATCTTATGGTGGGACAACCTGTAGGCTATGGACACCTTTGGGACAATATTTATAATTGTATTTTACTCATTTTGGGCTAAAAAAATTTTTTTCAGTAGGTCTTTATTAAAAGACCATTTCTGATATACAGGGGTTAATTTTTTTTATTTTTTTTGTTTTCCTCTGCGGGCTCGTGTTTACCTCTTATCTCTGAACTCCTGACCTCATAAACAGTCATTATAGCTAAATTTTTATCAAACTAATAAGAATATGGCGTAAATAGGTGTTTATGAGGTCAGGAGATCAGCGATAAGAGCTACACATGAGTCGTCAGATGATGGGATTCGAAGAAAGCACAAATCTTGCAGACAGACTTATTTTAATCCCTGTATCTCAGAAACGGCTGATTTACAGGGGCTAAAATGCATTTAAAAAATGGCCCTAAGAATGCAAGTTCACAAGAAAATAGTAACCTAAAATATGCTTATGTCACTTGGTTTTGAGGAAGATTGATATTATTTTGCTTGCGACCTTGAAAGAGTCCATTTTTTTTACTAGTCTGTGCCAGATCAAAATTTATCATTTTATGTAAAATTAATAAATAATACTATAGTTTAGTCTATGTGTAAAGGAAGTTAGTTTAGTGCAAACCAAAGCTTGGTCTGGTTCTCATGCTCTTGCAAGTTTACACCATGTGAACTGGCATTATAACACTTATTGTATTGCATGTAAAGCATATATAGTTAAAGCAGCTTCTGATTTGAGGTCTATGATGGTCAATAATCTTGTTATATTCATTCATATCAGTAAATGTACCTGATAAGTTGCAAACTTTGTCCTTGTCCTTCCAACATACATGCGCTGTGTTTATATGACGCTACTGCTGTACTGCTCCATAATGCTGTACAGTGCATATCCATTGCCTAGCTGCATATTACATACTGCTTTGCCCAGAGTGCCAGTCTTTAGTGTCATATTTAGATGACAAAATGCCATATTGTGCTTAAAGGGGTTGTCCGGGTTTAGAGCTGAACCCTGATATAAGCATCAGAGCATTTCATGCTCCAAAGCTCTATTTTGCCCTTTGTTGGATTACGCAGGCCAAGGGCTTTTATGGAGTTTTGGTGACGTACCAGGCTCTCCATAAGGACTGCTAAGCGGAGGCTTTCGTCTAGCAGTGAGCCCGGTGACGTCACTGACACGAATGGGCGGGCTAGAGAATGTAAAACGGCTAGAGCAGTGCTAAAGCCCTCCCATCAGAGCCAGTGACATCACCGGGAACACTGCTGGGTGGAAGCCTCCGCCTATCAGTCCTTATGGAGAGCCTGGTACCTTACTGCCAACATACTGTATTCTGCCATGATTTATAATTGGAGAAGTAACAAATGAGTAAAATGACAAGTAATCACAATAAATTAACAATGAGAGAGATATCTGCCTGTAGATTTTTATTATCTAAGAAGTGCTGTACCATGCCCACGTGGTACCAAACAGGACCCAGAGAGCATTATACTTTGCCCAGATAACTAATGGATTCAGTTCTCATTTATTGCCTTTATATAGTACCTTCAGCCTCCATTAACACAATGCTTTATCACACAGTCTTATCTCCACAATGAGCATCAATGTATCTGCTTTGTACTGGAAAGTTATTCTGCTCTTTCCTGGCAGCAGCAGGTTAAACTAGTAATGTCTCATTGACAATTATTTTTACTATAGAGAACAGTTCTGAGTCCCAAAGGTCCACCAAGCAGGATCTATTGGATTTCGTTAGAAGGGGAAAGGGACAATGAGGACCGCACTTGAAATCCAGGACTGTCCAGTTGCATCCTGGACTTTTAGTAGGCCTGTTACATTATCTATTGCCGGGCTCAGACTCATTGTTGATGCCATTGGTTTCCGGAAGTGACACTCTCAGTAAAGACCCTTTTACACAGGTCGATTATTCACAAACGCTTGTTCCCAAAACTTGTGTTATGTAAATTTGTCACCGATCACCCGATGAACAAACAAACACTCGTTCAATGGGTAAGAGCATCATTGATGCGGCACCCAATATCATTGATTCTGGGCAACAGATCATTCTGTGTAAACAGAGATCTGCTGCCCAGAACCAATGAATCTGTATAGGGGGTGATGTTAATGTGATTGCTGCATGTAAATGCAACCCTCACCTCCACTGACAATCAGGCAATTGTTGGGATCTAATGTATTTTTCTGATAATTTCCTATTCATTCAGCTTGTGTAAAAAAGGGTTTTCCAAGATTTTTTTTTTTTAGGTCATCCGTGTTCCTGTACATTGTATAGCGGCTGAGCTTGGTATCGCTCTAAGCCCCATTCACTTCTATGGGGTTGAGGTGCACCTAGGCCATGTGACTGTTGAATGTGACGTCACTGGCCTAGGAAAAGCTGGAGAAGGCGGCGGTTTTCACGCCGGTGCCTTCTCAAACAACTGATCGGTGTTAGACCCCCACCGATCAGATACTGATGACCTATCCAGAGGATAGGTCATCAGTATAAAAATCTTGGACAGCCCCTTTAACTGTAGAAGTAAAAAAAAACATATAAATTCTCCCAAATTACCACCTCAATATCCTCTTCTCATCTATATAGTTCATATACAGGGCAATGCTGATTACCCTCAGTAAAAGTCTATTTCCTCACCAATAATACACTGCGTGCAGAATTATTAGGCAAATGAGTATTTTGACCACATCATCCTCTTTATGCATGTTGTCTTACTCCAAGCTGTGTAGGCTCGAAAGCCTACTACCAATTAAGCATATTAGGTGATGTGCATCTCTGTAATGAGAAGGGGTGTGGTCTAATGACATCAACATCCTATATTAGGTGTGCATAATTATTAGGCAACTTCCTTTCCTTTGGCAAAATGGGTCAAAAGAAGGACTTGACAGGCTCAGAAAAGTCAAAAATAGTGAGATATCTTGCAGAGGGATGCAGCACTCTTAAAATTGCAAAGCTTCTGAAGCGTGATCATCGAACAATCAAGCGTTTCATTCAAAATAGTCAACAGGGTCGCAAGAAGCGTGTGGAAAAACCAAGGCGCAAAATAACTGCCCATGAACTAAGAAAAGTCAAGCGTGCAGCTGCCAAGATGCCACTTGCCACCAGTTTGGCCATATTTCAGAGCTGCAACATCACTGGAGTGCCCAAAAGCACAAGGTGTGCAATACTCAGAGACATGGCCAAGGTAAGAAAGGCTGAAAGACGACCACCACTGAACAAGACACACAAGCTAAAACGTCAAGACTGGGCCAAGAAATATCTCAAGACTGATTTTTCTAAGGTTTTATGGACTGATGAAATGAGAGTGAGTCTTGATGGGCCAGATGGATGGGCCCGTGGCTGGATTGGTAAAGGGCAGAGAGCTCCAGTCCGACTCAGACGCCAGCAAGGTGGAGGTGGAGTACTGGTTTGGGCTGGTATCATCAAAGATGAGCTTGTGGGGCCTTTTCGGGTTGAGGATGGAGTCAAGCTCAACTCCCAGTCCTACTGCCAGTTTCTGGAAGACACCTTCTTCAAGCAGTGGTACAGGAAGAAGTCTGCATCCTTCAAGAAAAACATGATTTTCATGCAGGACAATGCTCCATCACACGCGTCCAAGTACTCCCCAGCGTGGCTGGCAAGAAAGGGTATAAAAGAAGAAAATCTAATGACATGGCCTCCTTGTTCACCTGATCTGAACCCCATTGAGAACCTGTGGTCCATCATCAAATGTGAGATTTACAAGGAGGGAAAACAGTACACCTCTCTGAACAGTGTCTGGGAGGCTGTGGTTGCTGCTGCACGCAATGTTGATGGTGAACAGATCAAAACGCTGACAGAATCCATGGATGGCAGGCTTTTGAGTGTCCTTGCAAAGAAAGGTGGCTATATTGGTCACTGATTTGTTTTTGTTTTGTTTTTGAATGTCAGAAATGTATATTTGTGAATGTTGAGATGTTATATTGGTTTCACTGGTAAAAATAAATAATTGAAATGGGTATATATTTGTTTTTTGTTAAGTTGCCTAATAATTATGTACAGTAATAGTCACCTGCACACACAGATATCCCCCTAAAATAGCTAAAACTAAAAACAAACTAAAAACTACTTCCAAAAATATTCAGCTTTGATATTAATTAGTTTTTTGGGTTCATTGAGAACATGGTTGCTGTTCAATAATAAAATTAATCCTCAAAAATACAACTTGCCTAATAATTCTGCACTCCCTGTAA
The DNA here is from genome assembly GCF_905171765.1 of Bufo bufo. Classification (NCBI taxonomy): domain Eukaryota; kingdom Metazoa; phylum Chordata; class Amphibia; order Anura; family Bufonidae; genus Bufo; species Bufo bufo. Next base: position 118,290,794 of record NC_053391.1, read on the forward strand.
TGCATTATTCAGGACAGAGCTCGTCATGCCTCAGCATCTATAGCATGGGGCAGATTTACATACCTGTGTCATTGAAAAGTCCAGTAGAGTAAGATGTACCAAATGTATTCAGTTCTCTGGAGTTAATTATGATAAATGTACCTTTCACTAAGTCCTGTCTAATTTTTTAAAGGGACGTTTACAGAATAAAGTCTTGAAAAGGTACACAATTTTGTGCAAAATACACCAGAAAACTGGTATAAAACCTTGTTAAATTCCCCCCATAGTGTCCATTTGGTGGTACAAAGATATTCCAAGCTATTCCACCTCAGCCTCAGCCTGCTGTCACTTTTACCCTTAATTATCATAATTAGGATGCCAGGTAGTTCACTGGGGAGCTATCAATGATGCTTGTCTGTATTTCATTCCGTGTGTACATCGGGCCCCCGCTACCAGACGTTATGCTTCATTAGTTTTCTAAGGGAAAAGAAGAAGACGAGACCTCTGCTGTGAAGAACATTAAACATGACATATTTGCAAATGTATTTACACATATATTCGCTAAATTTACCATAGTGGAAAGAAAAAATGATACACAGTACAGCATAGATGATAGGTGCACATCGAAATCAGTCAACCCTTAGTTGCACCACATTGGTAGAAATCAGAGGCTCCACATGCTTCTCGTTTTTAACAGTCTTTGTAATCTTACTTAAGGAATTATTTGCAACTCTTTCTTGCAGAAAACTTCTTTCGCCTTGCATGCATATTTTAGATATAGGCATACATTTTTAATAATATGTAAAGGCTCTAGGAGCCATTGAATATTTTTTTTTATTTACGTTGAATTTCCAAATGTTGAATTGATTCAGTCCTTTCTATAAAATAAGCTCTTATGTAGGAGGACAAATGTTGGCTTCTAGCGCCATCAATTGGATGAATACCCTACAAGTCCATGTCTGTGTCTTTAAACAGACTTTGGAACAGTGACTTAGGATATAAGCAAAAACCTGAATCTTTATCATTGTAGAAACATACCCATCCACACCAGGGGTGCACCTAGCCTTTCTGCTGCCTGAGGCGAAAACTGAAATGGCGCCCCCGATGACAATTTCTTAACCTAACCCCTTTGCCACAATGAAAGTGCTCATTGCCCATGACCCTTCTGCTGCCCCTTTTGCCCCTACCTGATGCTACCTGAGACGATTGCCTCACCTGGCCTCATTGGTGGTGCACCCCTTATCCACATACAGCTGTTTCAGGTTTCCTGTCCCTTGTGAGTGGCCATTAACATGGGTCTGGGAGATTAAGGCCTGATTTACATGAAGCTGTGACCGCTGTGTTCGTTTTGCAGACCAAAAACTGAGGATCTGTGAAACACAGGCACTGGTCATGTATACCTTCAATGTGCTTCCGGGTCCATGCTGCCGTGCCACAAAATATAGATTATGTCCTATCTTTGCATCACATGGCTCATGGACCCATTGAAGTCAATGGGTCTGCACCATAATATGGGGTGCACACAGCCAGCGCCGTATTTTGTGGATCCACAATTTACGCTCCACAAAACAGACACAGGCGTCACATGGTCGTGTGAATGGTTCTTAAGGGGTGGTCTCATCTGGGACTTTGATGGCATATTGCTAGGATATGCGATCAAAGTCTCAAGGGTGGAACCTGCACCTATATCTAAAATGGGCCCCCAAAACTAAAGGGGAGAGCACACCACGCATATGCAGCAGGCTCTCCATTAATTTCTATGGAAATTCCAAAAAAAGGCTAAGCAAGCTTGCTCAACTGTTTTCGGAAGTCCCATAGAAATTAATGGGGTGTGCACTGCACAAGCGCGGCCACCACTCCATTCACCTTTATGGGACTGCCACAAATGGCCGAACCGAGCTGGCTATTTTCAGAACTGGCATAAGAATGAATGAAGGGTAGAACAAAAAATGCAATGAAAGGGCAAACTTTGCACTTACACTATGTACAGTATTATGGAAATGCATTATGTACAATTACTGATAAACTTTTAGTCAGTTTGCTCCAGTTGTGGTTAAGGGGCAGTCCAAACCTAGAACTGTGCAGTTGCAACCTGCATGTCTGCTGACATGATGCAACGACATCTTTAGCAAAATATAGCCCTTAAAGTGTAACTGTCGTTCTTTTTTTTATTTTTGCAATGTAATAGGGTGTGAGCAATTGAAGCGTTTTTTTTTTTTTTGTACCACTTTTGGGGCGTTTTTTTTAAATTTAGTTTTATATATATTTTTTCTGTTAGGTTAAGGTGGGTTAGGGTAGGGTATACCTAAAAACACACCGTCCCACCACACACACACACACACACACAGACACTAAATAAAAGTTTTACACACACACACACACACTCCCCTTTAGCATTAGAAGACTCAGAGAGCCCCAGTGAGGACGAGGATGACCCCACTTTCCTGTTGTCATCCTCGTTCTCCTCATTATCTAGTGATGATGATGAGCCCCCAAGGCAGTGGACCCTGTGGCCCACACTAGTATGAGTACTAGTTTTCCGGCCCACCAGGCAAGTCCACCTGAGCCCTCGAGCGGTGAACTTGCCTGGAGTACCCCAAAGGATTTTGAGCCCGTGATTCCTGACTTTGTTGGCCAACGAGGAATCCAGATTCGCACAGTGGGCTTTACTGAATATGACTTTTTTAGGTTTTTTTTCAGCGACCACTTTGTGAATCTGATGGTGGAGCAAATGAACTTGTTCGCCCAACAGTTTATTGCTCAACACCCGGGCTCTTTTTTGACTAGGTCCGGTGGCTGGACTCCGGTCAGTGCAGCCGAGATGAGGACGTTTTGGGGCCTCGTGCTGCACATGGGCCTAGTAAAAAAAAAACAGTGTTAGGCCGTACTGGAGTGGGGACGTCCTCTTTCAGACCCCACTTTACTGTATGGCCATGACACATTGCCATTCAGAAATGCCTGCATTATGCAGATAATGCAGCATTTCCCCCCTGAGGTGATCCTGCCTATGACCGCCTGTACAAAATCAAGCCATGTAACACCATGCGCAAAATACGGGCATGGTACAAAAAAGTTGCGGTCTACTTGGTGCAGGTTGCCTTGTACAACTCTTTTGTGCTGTCCCGGAGCGCTGGAAACACAGGGAAATTCCTCCAGTTCTATGAGGCAGTCCTCAAGGCCCTAATCTTTTCTGACCAGGAAAGAGCAGGCCGGAGTACCTCGGGAACTGGAGGCGCCCGGATTGTTCCTGGCCAACACTTTCCAGATGTGGTGCCCCATACTGGAAAGAAGGGACGGTCCCCAAAAAAGTGCAGAGAGATACGGAAGGACACCACCACTCAGTGTGACACGTGCCCCGATCATCCGGGCCTCTGCATTGACGGTTGCTTCAGGGAGTACTACACTTCCATGGAGTACTAAATTTATAATCCCCTTCACCCATTTTAATTTATTTGTCCACAGTCTTCCAAATTTTAAACTCCAAAATTCTCTCTCCAAAATCCCAACAACATTGCGCCACAAAATTCGTAGCCCAATTTTGGGATTTTGGACAGAGAATTTTGCTGAAATATTTTTGGGGTGGCATGTCACATTTAGGAAACTCCCTAAACTAGACCCCTTGTTATGTACCTTGAGGGGTCTAGTTTCCTAAATGGTGTGCCATGTGGGGGTTTCTTGCTGTTCTGGCACCATGGGGGCTCCCTAAATGTGACATGCCCCCCAAAAAACATTTCAGCAAAATTCTCTGTCCGAAATCCTAATGGCGCTCCTTCTCTTCTGAGCCGTGTAGTTCACCCGCAGATCACTCTACATCCACATATGAGGTATTTTCTGACTCGGCAGAAATTTGGCTACGAATTTTGTGGCGCTTTTTCTCCTTTTAACACTTGTAAAAATAAAATAAAAGGGGCTACAAGAACATGTTAGTGTACAAAAAAAGATTTTGAATTTTCTCCTCCATTTTGAAACACTTAAAGGGTTAACAAACTTTCCGAATGTCATTTTGAATACTTTGAGGGGTGCAGTTTTCATAATGGGGTCATTTATGGTGGATTTCTAACATAAAGACCCTCAAATTCACTTCAAAACTCAACTGGTCCCTGAAAAAAATCAGATTTTTAAATTTTCATGAAAAATTTGAAAATTGCTGCTCAATTTTGAAGCCCTCTAACGTCTTCAAAAAGTATAAACATGTCAACTTTATGATGCCAACATAAAGTAGATTGAATATGTAGATTGAATAAGTATATTGAATATGCGAATCAATATATAATTTATTTGTTATGTCCATTTTTCTTACAAGCAGAGAGTCTTAAAGTTAGAAAAATGCAAAATTTTCAAATTTTTCATGAAATTTTAGAATTTTTAACAAAGAAATGAGGTAAGAAATTTACCACTAATTTAAGGTAGAATATGTCACGAAAAAAACTATCTCGGAATCAGTATGATAGGTAAAAGCATCGCAGAGTTATTAATGCATAAAGTGACGCTGGTCAGATTTGCAAAAAATGGCCTGGTCCTTATGGTGAAAATGAGCTCTGTTCTTAACTTCTTCAGGACACATGACGTACCATACGGCATGTTGTCCTGGTACTTAAGGACACATGACGTACCGGTACGTCATGTGTATTTCCAATCACCACCGCCCGGCGGGCGGTGATCAATACCCAGTGCTTGCTCAAATCATTGAGCAGGCCCCTTGGCTAAATGCGTGGGGGGGTCCCGTGATCGCTGCAGACCTGCGGTTTGCGGCTTTTACCTGCGGTTTTGGCGGCTGGCAGCGGTGCCATCGGGTCTCCATGGGGCTGTAGGGGGGACCCGATGGCATGGAAGGCAGCGCGATGCCTTCCTGAGGCATCGCCGCTGCCTTCCTGTGACGTGCCTGTGAGATCCAGCCCCCTGGATCTCACAGGCCGGAAGCTGTACGAGTAATACACACAGTATTACTCATACAGCCAATGCATTCCAATACAGAAGTATTGGAATGCATTGTAAAGGGATTAGACCCCCAAAAGTTCAAGTCCCAAAGTGGGACAAAAAATAAAGTAAAAAAAAAAGTTGAAAAAATAAAGTCCCCCCCCCCAAAAATTTTGTTTCAAGTAAAAATAATCAAAAATGTCATTTTCCCCAAATAAAGTAAAAAAAAAAATGGTAAAAAATAGGGGGGGGGCGGGAGTATACATATTAGGTATTGCCGCGTCCGTATCGACTGGCTCTATAAACATATCATATGACTTAACCCCTCAGATGAACACCGTAAAAAATAAAAAATAAAAACTGTGCTAAATAAAAAAAAATTGTCACCTTACATCACAAAAAGTACAACAGCAAGCGATCAAAAAGGCGTTTGCCCACCAAAATGTTACCAATCAAGCCGTCACCTCATCCTGCAAAAAATTAGCCCCTACATGAGACAATCGCCCAAAAAATAAAAAAAAACTATGGCTCAGAATATGGAGACACTAAAACATCTTTTTTTTTGTTTTAAAAAGCTGTTATTGTGTAAAACTTACATAAATAAAAAAAAGTATACATATTAGGTATCGCCGCATCCGTATCGACCGGCTCTATAAAAATATCACATGATCTAACCCCTCAGATGAACACCGTAAAAAATTTAAAATAAAAACTGTGCTAAATGAACCATTTTTTGTCACCTTACATCACAAAAAGTGTAATAGCAAGCGATCAAAAATTCACACACCCCCCAAAATAGTGCCGATAATACCGTAATCTCCTCCCGCAAAAATAATACCCTACCCAAGGTAATCGCTCAAAAACTGAAAAAATAATGGCTCTCAGACTATGGAAACACTAAAACATGATTTTTTTTGCTTCAAAAATGAAATCATTGTGTAAAACTTACATAAAAAAAAAAAAAAAGTATACATATTAGGTATCGCAGCGTCCGTAATAACTTTCTCTATAAAAATATCACATGACCTAACCCCTCAGGTGAATACCGTAAAAAAATTAAAACGATGTAAAAAAAGGCATTTTTTGTCACTTTACATCACAAAAAGTGTAATAGCAAGCGATCAAAAAGTCACACGCACCCCAAAATAGTGCCAATAAAACCGTCATCTCATCCAGCAAAAAGCATACCCTACCCAAGGTAATCGCCCAAAAACTGAATGAATTATGGTTCTCAGACTATGGAAACAAAAAATAAATCATTGTGTAAAACTTACATAAATAAAAAAATAGTATACATATTAGGTATCGCTGCGTCCGTGACAACCTGGTCTATAAAAATACCACATGATCTAACCTGTCAGATGAATGTTGTAAATAACCAAAAATAAAAACGGTGCCAAAACAGCTATTTCTTGCTAGCTTGCCTCACAAAAAGTGTAATATAGAGCAACCAAAAATCATATGTACCCTAAACTAGTACCAACAAAACTTCCACCCTATCCCGTAGTTTCTAAAATCGGGTCACTTTTTTGGAGTTTCTACTCTAGGGGTGCATCAGGGGGGCTTCAAATGGGACATGGTGTAAAAAAAACAGCCCTACCGTGTGCCCATACAGCAGTTTACGACCACATATGAGGTGTTTCTGTAAACTACAGAATCCGGGCAATAAATATTGAGTTTTGTTCGGCTGTTAACCCTTGCTTTGTTACTGGAAAAAATGGATTAAAATGGAGAATTTGCCAAAAAATTGAAATTCTGAAATTCCATCTCCATTTGCCAATAACTCTTGTGGAACACCTAAAGGGTTAATTTGTAAAATCAGTTTTGAATACCTTGAGGGGTGTAGTTTCTTAGATGGGGTCACTTTTATAGAATTCCTACTCTAGGGGTGCATCAGGGGGGCTTCAAGTGGGACATGGTGTCAAAAAAACCAGTCCAGCAAAACCTGCCTTCCAAAAACCGTATGGCATTCCTTTCCTTCTGCGCCATGCCGTGTGCCCGTACAGCGGTTTACGACCACATTTGGGGTGTTTCTGTAAACTACAGAATAAGAGCCATAAATATTGAGTTTGGTTTGGCTGTTAACCCTTGCTTTGTAACTGGAAAAAAATTCTTAAAATGGAAAATCTGCCAAAAAAGTGAAATTTTGAAATTGTATCTCTATTTTCCATTAATTCTTGTGGAACACCTAAAGGGTTAACAAAGTTTGTAAAATCAGTTTTGAATACCTTGAGGGGTGTAGTTTCTAGAATGGGGTAATTTTTGGATGGTTTCTATTATGTAAGCCTCGCAAAGTGACTTCAGACCTGAACTGGTCCCTAAAAATTGGGTTTTTGAAAATTTCAGAAAAATTTCAAGATTTGCTTCTAAACTTCTAAGCCTTGTAACATCCCCAAAAATAAAATATCATTCCCAAAATGATCCAAACATGAAGTAGACATATGCGGAATGTAAAGTAATAACTATTTTTGGAGGTATTACTATGTATTATAGAAGTAGAGAAATTGAAACTTGGAAATTTGCCATTTTTTTCAAATTTTTGGTAAATTTGGTATTTTTTTTATAAATAATGTACTATACAGGCCAGGAATAAGTCATCATGGCGCATGCGCGGCGGCGTGTGCGTTCAGGACATTGCGCGGCCCGGCCGGGAGAAAATCTTCAGTCTTCTGCGCAAGCGCGGCCCGGAGAAGAATCCAGGAAGTGAACTCAAGGAAGGTAAGTATATAAAGGGAAGATGAGAATACCCCTTTAAGGTGAAATAAGGCTGTGTCCTAAAGGGGTTAAGGGGTTAAGAGGGTTCTCCAGGCTTTTAATATTGACCTATCCTCATAACACCCATTACATCCCCACCTGTATCTCATGACAAGTCCGTCCTCTTCCCTCTGCACCAGTGAAAAATGAACATGCATAGGCAAAGTACAATTTTCCAAGGGTGTGATTAGCTGAAAAGAGCTCCTGCATTTTTTGTGTGATTTAACAGATGGCAGATGTTGACCTCTTCTGGAGTAAATAAACCCCACTTCCTTGTCATGTTTATTTCAGCTATGATACAGCTATCCTATGATTAATGTGAATAATTATAAATCAGACATCATACATTACATGACAGTCTCTTTCTAACAAAGCAAGAACCAGCCCTGTACCTCACATAGATCCAAAGATCTCCACATTCATTGCTCCAATTGCTCTATTGGATTTATTTCAAGCTCTTGGCTCAGGGTGTGTGTCCTTTCTCCTTTCTGCTGCAGTTGTCTCCCTGTAACTGTCAAAGCTTTTAACAGAAGATCTAAATGATGGCAGTTGAAGGATGGAACTGAGCATATGCAACTATCTCAGAGATGTGGACAGAGAAATAAGGAAAAGGACAAACAGCAGGTGGCGCTATACAGATAGATTGTATTGAATAAATCAGTGGCTATACTAAGTTTTTACTTACATGCAGTTTCAAGACTATTCAGATGCATATGCTGCTTTAAAAAATGTAGACTATTTTTCATCGGAAAATAATCATAAAAAAGCTACAAAAATATAAATATAACCAGAATTGTACCTGCGCACATGTAGTTATCATGATATCACTGGAATATCTCTTTAAATCTAAATAGTATTGTCATTTTACCAACCGGAGCACCACTGCTGCTCATTAATGTGCATAACAAATGTATAAATCCTCCCACATGTATTATATATTATACACATAAAATATATATGCAGACCTATCCGTAATTCTAGATATATTATGTACATTAATATTTTTAATTTCTAGTAAATATATATGTTATTATTTTTATAATTCTAGCAATTTTCCTGAAGATAGAAACATAATTCAATTTAGCCAAAAAACGCTAAACAATTCCATCAACCCGTGGCGAGTAAGTGGAGCTGGATGCACTCCAGATTTATAATTTAATGCTTGGCTGATCTGAAGGGTTGTAGGAAATACAGTTTTGTTTCTCTTCACATCCTAGCATTTGTTCTAGATGACCTTTCCTCACGCATCTGACTCTTTCATAGATGACTAGAACAACAGTGTTAAGTATTTCATGTGCTTGTGGTTTGATAATGCTCAGAAATTATTGTCTTTTTTCCATTTATATTTGTAAGAACAGAATGCGTGGATATTTGCAAACCCCAATTAGATGAATGGTATAGTCACAGATGATGTATGTGAATTTACTACCTAAAAGTGGACCATGACCTGCAGCAGTGATCCTATTCCCTCACAGCTTCTCCAGTCCCTCTCCCCAGCTATCATCACTCACCTTACTACAATATTTAACCTCTCTCTCTCTTCTGGTATCTTTCCATCTTCTTTCAAACATTCTGTTATAACCCCAGTACTGAAAAAAACATCTCTTGACCTGACCCGTGCTACTAACTACAGACCTCTTTCTAACCTCCCCTTCATCTCTGAACTCCTTGAACATCTCATCTACAGTACTTTTGCTTAATAAGCTATCTCTCTGCAAATTCGATAACGATCTCCTGACACCAAAAAGGAATGGCAACTATTCTCTACTGATTCTTCTGGATCTCTCTGCAGCATTTGATACCGTAGACCACAAACTACTCCTCACCATGCTCCACTCAATTGGCCTTAACTCCTGGTTCTCTTCTTATCTTTGGCTGCTCCTTTAGTGTATCATTCGCTGGCTCTACTTCTTCTCCTCTTCCTCATGATGTTGGGGTTACTCAGGGTTCTGTCCTAGGACCCCTATTCTTCTCTCTCTACACAGCCCTCATCGGACAGACTAATCAATAGATTTGGCTTTCAGTACCAGCTCTGTGCTGACGACACCCAACTATACATTTCATCCCCTGATATCACCCCTGCTTTACTACACAACACCAGTAATTGTCTGCCAGCTGTATCTAACATCATTTCTTCTTTGTATCTAAAACTGAATCTCTCAAAAACTGAACTTCTTGTCTTTCACTCATCTACTAACCCACCTAAACTTAATATTTACATTTCTGTCTGTGGCACTATCATAACTCCTGGGCAGCATGCCCGCGGTCCTGGGGTCATGTTTGACTCAGAACTTTCCTTTGTTCCCCATATCCAATCACTTGCTCACTCTTGTTGTCTGCAACTCGAGAATAGCTCCAGAATCCACCCTTTTCTTATGGTGGAAATCGCCAAAACTCTTCTTGTTGCCTTGATTCATTCTTGTCTTGACTACTGTAATTCATTACTAATTGGTCTCCCTCTCACCAAACTGTCCCCCCTTCAGTCTGTCTTAAATGCTGCAGCCAGGCTCATCTATCTATCTATCCACCCGCTATACTGATGCTACTAGCCTGTTCCAGTCACTTCACTCGTTGCCCATCCACCACAGAATACAGTTCAAACTTCTCACCCACAAAGCTCTCCACAGTGCTGCACCTCCCAAATTTCCATCTACCACCCTACTCATGCTCTTTGTTCTGTTAGTGATCTAAGATTAAAATCCTCCGTAATTCATACCTCCCACTCCCGTCTTCAAGACTTTTCTCGAGCTGCTCCTATTCTCTGGAATGCTCTGCTCCGGAATATCAGGTTAATTCCCAACTTACCTAGTTCAAACGTGCCTAAAAACAAATATTTTCAGGCAGGTTATCATGCTTCCTAAACTGACTGTTTCCCGAGTAACCCCCCCAACTCCTCAGACCTGAACTCGATCTTCTAACAGTCCACACATCTGAAGCAAATCGTCCTACACCACTGCTTTAAGTACAAAAATAGCTTGATTACTACATATCACAATAACTACCTTTTGTGTCACTCCTAGTGTTTCAGTTGTATATTAGCCAGTTACATTGTGACGTCTTTTGTTTTGTACATGAACCCTCTGAATTGTAAAGCACTGTGGAATATGGTGACGCTATATATTATTATTATTAATAAAATACAAGTCCCCACAAGCCAGATTTTTTGGCGCTCTGCCATCAACTGGGTGAGAGAAGAGCTTTCTATCAGCTCATTTACTCCAAACCTGAGGTAAGTGCACTTTAAATAACATTTTCCCCTTAAAGCATACCTGAGTTAAAAAAAAAAAAAAAAAAAAGAAGTTTGCATAATGGCTGTGCTTCTTTGTGCAATCATAACCGTAAAGGAACATTTATGTTTGGGCCATATCATTCCCTGTTTCAATTGCACATTTAGATGTATTTCACTCAGCAGCAGGGAGTGTCTCCCTTTTGCCAGCACTGTACTACTGTCACATCCTTTCCACCGTTTCTCTTTTATCAGGGCAATAAAAGGTGCCATACGCGCTGCAGCATCTATATCCCCGCTGGTCTGTTTATACCACTAACCCAGTGGGGGCTTTGTCAAGCGGCCCAGGTGATATCCATACAGGGACCACTTGCATTTTCCATCTTCTCATGAGTCCCCTGATGATTTGGGTCACACCACCCAAGGAAACGCGTCGGAACAGCACTTTATATATAAGGACCCTGGCATTTTTCCCTACATTGAGCTGGGTATTGACCTAGCAGGAGGGAAAAAACAGGGAATCCTAGGAAGCATTTAGGGGCGGCTCAGAGGGGTCTCCCTTGTCAGGGCGAGTGCTCCACTACCTGGACGTTACATGTCGTAGTTTTATTCCGACCGCCTCTCTGCATTTTTGCCGTGCTGCCGCCGGAACTCCGGCCCACCCCCATTATAGTCAATGGGTGGTGGTAGTCCGGTGGGAACATGTGCACTAGCGGCAGCACGGATGCGACAGGCCGTTCACCCGCCGGAGTTCCTTGCCGCTAGTGTGAAACTAGCCTAAGGTATCTCATTCAGCCGAGCAGTAGCCTGCTCTGTGCTGATGAAGTGCAAGAACCTTGAAACAGCTGTCCTGTCACATGAGTATTCCCATCATTTAATGTTCTGTAGCCAGGATATGCTATAACATTGTGACCTAAAAAGGACAGAGGTCTCTTCCGCACTCCTCCTCCACAGGACCAGATGGGGTTCTAGCAGTTTGATCCCTACTTCACCTTTTTAAAAAAACGTGATGCATTTGTGATTTGAAGAAATCCCTGGAATTTAAGGGAGCAAAGGGTGGGTGACAGAGCATGACAAGATTACTTTGCATAATCTCTGCTGGCTATGAGGATCGTGTCTCCGTACACTCCAACCTTCTCTAAAATGTCACATTGACAGCCAGATAAATCCCACTAAAGATATTCACTAAGTAGGAGGACGTGAACAGAACGCATAACTAAAAACATAATCAACCATATTTATTAAAATATAGAACGAAGAAATCACAGCGTTTATGTGATATTGTGGTCCCATATAATTCTATGATTCCTGGTATATTATATCAGACTGTAATGTATTAAGACTATTAGCAGCCCTTGCGTATGACTGCTGAATATTAAATCCATTTTGCGATTACATAAATGCTGCATGATAAGGATGCAGCCTAAAGGGGTTATCTCATAATTAATATAAAAAATGAAAATCAGATATCATTAGGCCTCGTTCACACGAGCGTCGTGGCTGAGGGCCGGATGCGTTGTTGGTGCATTGCGGGAAACCCGCGCGAGTGCGCACGCAATTTTAGTCAGTTTTGTCTGCGATTGCGTTGTTCAGTTTTTTTCCTCGCGAGTGCAAAGCGTTTTAATGCATTTTGCACACTCGTGATAAAGAAACTGAATGTGGTAACCAGACCCGAACCCAGACTTTTTCACTAAAGTTTGGGTTAGGTGTTCTGTTGATTTTATTATTTTCCCTTCTAACATGGTTATAAGGGAAAAAAATATCATTCTTAATACAGAATGCTAACTAAAATGTCCAATGAGGGGTTAAAAAAAATAAAAATAAACTTACTTCATCCACTTGATCGCTCAGCCGTTATCGTCTTCTTTCTTCTTCCTGCAGGACCTGCGCTGATGTCATTGTGCTCACCACGTGGTGAGCGCGGTGACGTCAGAGCAGGTCCTGCTGAATGAAGATAGAAGAACCTTCTATCTTCATTCAGCAGGACCTGTGCTGACGTCACCATGCTCACCACGTGATGATCTAGTGGATTTTTTTTAACCCTTAATGGACATTTTACTTAGCATTATGCAATGCAATTTTCACGCAGCCCCATTCACTTCTATAGGACTGCGTTGCGTTAAAACACACAAGTGAGGAGTGAAAAACATCGCTCATGTAACACAGCCCCATTAAAATAAATGGGTCAGGATTCAGTGCGGGTGCAATGCGTGCACGTCACGCATTGCACTCGTGCTGAAAACTCGCCCGTGTGAAAGGGGCCTTAGTGTTGAGTAAATCGAAGTATCCGAAGTGGACTTTGATCCAAATGTCAGGGAAAATTCGATTCACTGCGAAGCCGAATTTCCTCGTGCTTCCTGTTAACGAATCAATTTTCCCTGAAATGGAGGGGGGGAAGAGAGGGAAATCAAACTCAACTCATCCATTGGATCGCATAGAGGCCGCCACGGCCATCTTGATTGAAGATCCCGTGCGGAATAGCATGCGCAGTTATGTATTATGTCACCACGCCAGGCGGTGTGATGACGTCATCACACACTGCCCAGGATCTTCAATCAAGATGACCACGATGGCCTCTACAAGATCATATGGATCAGGTGAGTATTTTTTTTTTCTCAACGGATTAACCCCTAAAAGCCACAATGTTTATCTCAGATGTCGCAATGAATGTGGAATCTGAGGGGTTCAATGAAGGGGGTCAGCGCAATCGCTGTTTCCCGTCATTGCACCTGCTAATTACAAAGAAATGTGGGTTCGTGATTCGGTGAAGCAGCCAAATCGAATTTTCAAGAAACTTCACTCATCTCTAGATATCATATAGTACATGACAATCTCTTTCTAACAAAGCTAGAACCAGCCCTGCACCTCACATGGATCCAGAGATCTCCCCATTCATTGCTCTGCTAGATTTATATCAAGGGGAGTGTCCTTTCTGCTGCAGTTCAGGGGCTTTCTTTTCTGCTGGAGCTCTCTCCATATCATAGCTCAGGAGGCAGGTGAAGGATGAAACTGAGCATGTGAATATATATACATATTTATTTATTTATTTATTTATTTTCTGCCCTGTTTCGGATCTAACTCTATAATTTGGCTAAACACAAAAAAATATAGAATATAAAAATACTACTAGTATTTCAAAGAAAAGAGGATACAAATTGCCGAGAGTAAACTTTCTATTGAATTGAGCATGAGCCAAAACGTCTGCTGTAATCTATAGTAAGTTCAGCCTGACTTCCTTCGTACTTTAGCTCGGATCATCTCTCCAGCCATCGATGATAGAATTAAAAATTGGAAGTTTTTAAAGGGAGCATGGATCCTTTGAGATTCATAACAGTATTTTACATAATCATGCCGGGTGAATGAATGACAAGATGGAAACACTGCTTGCACTTTATTTCTCAGTTTCAGGCTATGCGCCGTCAAGAAACCAGCCCGGGCCTTCCCAGTGCGGCTCTTTAAAAAGCCCTTGAGTGCCATAGGGAACAATGATCTCTTCACAACGATCCATTAGAACTTGTCTGGTTCAGCAAAAGGGAAAAAAACACTGTAGATGGCCAATGAAGTTACACCTCGGATGATCACTTTATAGCTATATGTGAGGTTTCTGCTCCATGAAATGTTGAGCTCGATGGTAATGTCAGGAGTGTGCTGGTTGTTGGTACAGCGGGCGGCTGGCAGCTTCTGTTTTATGAGCAGCAGGGGCAGAATACATAGACGTAGTTATTAATTGTAACAGTGCGGTGATAAGATGCTCTGCATCCGGAGTGCTGCTCATCACCCAACCCAATAGTAGCTCCCTGGAGAACCTACAAATGCTACACCAGCAGGACAAGGCAACTGAAGGACAGGCATAAGGGGATTCACCAAAGCCGAGTCAACCATGCAATGCATGAAATAATGGTAAAAATAAAATCACTAGCAGGAACAAAACATCTGCAAGCTTTTCATTACTTGATGAATCTTTTACATTTTGGCATTTGCAGTGTCAATGGGGAAAGTTTAAAGAAGTTGTCGGGGTTCAGAGCTGAACCCGGAGATACCAACATTTTCACTCAGGCAGCCCCCCAAATATGAGTATCTGAGTTTTTCATGCTCCGATGCTCTCCCTTGCCCTGGGCTAGATCGCGCAGGGCAAGGGCTATTTTGTTTATGTTTTTACACTGCTAGGTGGAGGCTTACACCCAGCAGTATATTCGGTGACGTCACCAGCGCTGATGGACAGGCTTTAGCGCTGCCCTAGCCGTTTTACAGTCCAGGGCAGCGCTAAAGACGGCCCATTAGTGCCGGTGACGTCAACGGGCTTACTGCTGGGCGGAAGCCTCCTCCTAGCAGTACCGATGAAGAGCCCCGTACGTCACAGGAACTCCATAAAATGCCTTTACCCTACACGATTCAGGGAGCTGCCTGGGTGGAAATGTGGGTATGTCCTGGCTCTGAACCCGGACAACCCCATTAAGGATCTGTTCACACACTAGAGAAATTTTTCTAATGTCAAACCCTGAAAAATCTGCACGTAAATCAGTATTTCTTAACCCCAGTTTTTGCCAGGGATTTCACCCCTCGCAATAAAACAGGTACTGCTACTTTCACATATGTGGCAAAGGTATCATTCAGAGGAACATTCTGCTGGAGTTCACCATAGTTGGATAGGGTCATACACCGCTGGATGCCATTGACTAAAATTGGATCCGGCAGGGATTCGGCATTAGTCAATGGGTTTGGAGGTATCCGATGGTGAAACTAGCCTAAGGCATGTAACGGATTTCAAGTTCCTCAGTATGCCTTGAAACGCAGATGGATGGATGGATATTTTTTTTTGCTCCATGTTAATTGTTTTTCCCTGATTTACTTATCTTTAATTAATTTATCACAGGGGCTGGATGATAAATGTGATGCAGGGATAGGCACTTTTTTTCCAACTATTGGTTGGCTTACTTTGAGACAGAATTTAATACCATAATTTTGGCACAAAATAGTGCCTCTCCCTTTTTAGTGAAGCCCCTCCCCGCCACTTGACTGACAGGTTCGGACATCTCGCCCGGCCCTGACAATCTCTTGCCTGGTCCGCTGCTCTGAGTAGCGTCGCAAATGCAGAGACTCTGATGCTGCTGCCATATCAGCAACTACGCATGCCCCACAACACTTCCGGAGCAGTAGCGTAGGCGCAAGATTATCAGGGCCAGGTGAGATGTCCAGCCCTGTCAATCAAGCAGCAGAGGTGAGCCTCAAGAGCAGCGGGGACAGCCCCTCACTGCTCAAGATACGTGTTTGATGAACGAATTGATTAGTACGAAACGTTTCACTTATCTCTAGCCGCCATGTGATCCAGCTGCTGTCTGACCAGACGCAGCTTTCCGCCAGCAATAACAGCTTATTGGGTTATGATAGGTTATAGTAGCTGGTCCATTCACTATTTAAAAAGAACACTGTCCAACAAAAAATAAAAATTAAACAGATATTTTTTTAAATTGATATCAATTTAAAAAAAATGTTTGCTCCTTTTTTAAACATGCCGTTAACAAAGCAACGATTTGAGAATTTTTTTTGTGCTACAGAACAATGTGCACTGGAAGGCATCCAAGCCGTCAGTCTGGAGAGCTGCTAAGCAGCCATTAGTGTGTGTGTGTCAGAAATATCGAATCCAGTGGGAGCTAAAGTAACTATATTTGTCTGAATCGCTGTGATGCATTACTGCCACCAGTGAGTTACCTGAAGCACAGGACTTAATTAACAGAATAGCTCAGCTGTCTGAATGACGCTGCCCTTGCTGTAGACCTGCCATTACATTGTCAGGAACTGCAGCCTTGAAGAATTAAACACTTTATTATCTGGTTAAGAGTATGGCCACACACTCCGCTTTCTGCATGCAGTTCTGGAAGCCAAAATAAGGAGTGCATCATGAAAGGAGTGCTTCATCGAGAAACCTGAAATCAAGTGGCTGGACCCTAAAAGGAAATCTAACCGTGTTCCTGCCAGACACCTTCAATCTTCAGAAGTCCATAACTACATCCATCGTGCAATGTTGTACCTTTCTTACAATGTGTGTTCAAACAGAACACTACCATACAGAGAAGGAGTAAAGCTAGATATGTTCCTTGCAATGTGTGCCATATTTATTAATATTTTGCCCCATTTTTTCTATGAATTCCAAAGTTTTTTTCCTTCTAATCTGCATTGCTGTACAAAAATTGTCACCATTCACAACATTCTTTGTCCCCGTCTAATTTCCCCATCTCGTACACCTACAATAAGGGCAGTTTTCTAGGAAGCTCAGTATGTTTTTGGAGTCTATTCATTTTTTTGTATAACACATTGATATCAAGAACTCCTAATGGATCCCACTGGCTTGAAATTAAGTCTTTCATGTATCCATCAGAGATCCAGTATTTTCAACAGAAAGAACAGTCCTTAATTTTCCTACCATGAAAAATACCAGGACCTCTGACAGAAAGTGGAAAACAGTAGGTTGAAGGCATAACAATATATGTGTATTCATACGTTGCAGTCATATTACTATTATTCGTTTTGCATTGATTTTCATGGTGGACCATAGACAACCAGGGTGCTTTGTTGAGGTTTTATGAAAAAAAAAAAAATCACAGCAATAAGCACAATATGACTGCAATTTTGAACATACCCCCACACAGATATTTATGTAAGTATCACATCATATTAATTGTATGGATGTGTGTTACACCGGCAGTTCATACCCGCTTCTTCACTCCTCCCTGCTGGTACAGACGCCAGAGAGCTCACCTGTTCTCTCCACTGGCATCTTGCTGCTTTCTGCCAGTGGTCCCAGCCATCGGGGCAACTCTGCTCTGTCCACTCCACACAGCCTGAGGCCTGTGTTTTACCTGCTTCGCCTCTCACTGCCCATAGGGCACGTGCACACCCTCCCTCCAGCTCTTAAAGGGCTAGCATGCACACCCTAATCTTCCTTAGCCTACAGCTAGCCAAATCAGTGTATTTAAAGGCATTCTTCCCTGTGGAAGGGTGCCTGAGCAATAGGTTCTAGTTGTTTAGTATCCTGCGATGGTGCACTATTTGTCTTGTTTGCTCTCCCATGCTTCGACTTTTGCCCTTAGCTGCCTGACCTTTGCCTGATTTCCATTTGGATTGCACAATCTCCGCTTTCTTTGACCTTGGCTTGTCCCTAACTACAGTTTTGCCTAAGCCACTGAACAGAAACTAAGAGGTAGCGACCTGGTGGTTCCACTGCATTGGAATCCAGATCATTGCATAGGAATTAAATGGTGAAAACCAGGATACTGCTAGGATAATGCCCTAAGCCCCAAGTCAAACTCGTTCAGTAGGCATAGTGAATCCACATCCACAATGTGCATAAGCCAACAAGCATTGTCTACCCTCCAGTTGTGTTTTCCAACAGCTACAACACTACTATTCTCCTCAAAATTGTAAACACTCCCCACCACAACCATCAAATTGAGTCCTAAGGGACCAGCACATAATAAAGAACAGCAATAACAATATCTCCATCTGGAGTTGACAAGAAGTATTGCATAGCAGAGTGAAACAAAGGGTTTTTTGTAAAGAAATCTAGAACATTCAGCGCTTCTTTTTGTATACAGTTACACATCAAACAACTTACATTGTACATTCAGTTTGTTAAAAAATGTATGATGGTATGAATATATATTTCATAGATTGTGCTTTCATACAGAATATTTCTGTTCTTTCTATTCCAGCTAAAAAGACAATCATGTGCTGACCCTGAGGACTTTTTTGATTACTGGCAGCAGAAGATACAACTTAATTTTGTAAAATATAATATTATCTAATAATGACTGTATATCTTTGTTCTTAAGTGAAATTAAACCTTTTGAACCTCTAAAACCAGTCACTCGCCAAAATGAAATTGCTTTTTTCCCAGCCCCTTTCATTTAAGCCTTGGTGCATTTCTACTTCACTCATCCAGATAATAAGACATTAATTATTAATGACGAGTAAGCAATGTAAAAAAAAAAATTGTAAAAGTGCTTGAAATGACAGATCTGATGTGCACCGGTGTCCCAACCCTGCCATTTAGGAAGAGACACATGCTGAGCGTAATTATTATCTGACTCAAGAAATATGGCTGTCAGGTGCCATCTTGAATATTTTTAAATTCTGATATGAGGACCTGTGATTGTGGGGGGACAGATAAATGCCAAACTGAATGTGGTGAATTCTTAATAGGCAAAAGAAGAACACAATATACAAATGAGTGGTTTGTGTTTTCTTTTTTTTTTGGGCAGATATATACAGTTGCAAGAAAAAGTATGTGAACCCTTTGTAATGATATGGATTTCTGCACAAATTGGTCATAAAATGTGATCTGATCTTCATCTAAGTCACAACAATAGACAATCACAGTCTGTTTAAACTAATAACACACAAATAATTAAATGTTACCATGTTTGTATTGAACACACCATGTAAACATTCACAGTGCAGGTGGAAAAAGTATGTGAACCCTTGCATTTAATAACTGGTTGAACCTTGAAGATCAGATCACATTTTATGACCAATTTGTGCAGAAATTCATATCATTCCAAAGGGTTCACATACTTTTTCTTGCAACTGTATTGGAATAATTTATTTCCTGATTTATGTAGTTTTAGCAGAATTATTGGTTTACAATGGCATTTCTGTGTGCCTATTGAAATTAAAGGCTGTGGACACCTATGGGGCCATTGATAATAATAATTATTATTATTATTATTATTTTCAACTTATTTTGGACTAAAACCATTTTTTTCATTTGGTGTTTACAAAAATTTGTCAACAGTTTTATTCTACAGCTTTTAGCGTCAGTCCATCTGCAAACTAGCAGGCTTTCTGTTTCACGCTGAATCTGTCAGGGAGCTGCTCTGAAGGCTGGATCTGTAGCCCTTTTCTCTGAACTCATGACAGCTCATAAACACTCATTTAAGTGTTTTCCCCAAGTACAGCTCTGGCAGTGGGAAAAGTAGCTACCTGTTCTACCCAAGCCGGGCTCAGGCAGAAAATGGAGGGGGAGGGGGGGCTGCTCTAGATGGTGCTATCTCCTGAAACATGTAACTGGTCTTGCAACTAGAAACATGCGACTGGTCTTGTTTGAAAGCTGACATTCCAGGCTTTCATACAAGATCAAAATTACAGCATTAGCCCAAGCAACAGAGGAGAAATCACTGTTATAAATAGAGTCCGGAGTAATCGTGGGTAAAATCTGTTTTTACTTTCAGCTGCATTCACAGCATCCCGATTTCTATCAGTGATATCTTCCCCTGTACGGAATGTATTGCTGTCATTCTGGCTAGGAATGCCAGCTTTCAAACAATACAAAGCCCATATCTCTAGCTAGTACCAAACCAGAGATATGAGCAGTTCAAGCAGCCCCCCCTCTTCAGTCTGGAGGAGACTGAGGGAGCAGCTGCAGATCTGACAGCTGTAAAAAAAAAATATAGAAATGTGGTACTATTATCAATGTACTGATCACATAATAAAATTATGTTATTTTTACCACACAGTGAACACCGTAAAAAAATTCCACAAAATAATGTAAAAATTTCAGTTTTTTTTATCTTTTCCCCTAAAAATAAAATAATAAAAGTTATTTACTACATTATATAACCCAAAATGGTTCCTAAAAAACCTACAATTAAGGCCTCATGCACACGGCCGTGCCGTTTTTTGCGGTTTGCAAACCGCAGATCCGCAAAAACGGAAGCCGGCCGTGTTGCCTTCTGCAATTTGCGAAACGGAACGGGCACCGGCAATGTAAAAGCGTATTCTTGTCCGCAAAGCGCGGACAAGAATAGGACATGTTATATTTTTTTAACGGGGCCGCGGAACAGAGCCACGGATGCGGACAGCACACTAAGTGCTGTCCGCATCTTTTGCGGCCCCACTGAAGTGAATGGGTCCGCATCCGAGCCGCCAAAATGGCGGCTCGGATGCGGACCCAAACAACGGCCGTGTGCATGAGGCCTAATCCCGCTGAAAAAAAAATTAGAAGAAAAAATTTAAAAGTTATGACTGCTAGAACACAAAGAGGGAAAATATTATTGGTTCCTAAGGCTAAAATTAATGATGTCACTAAGGGGTTAAAAATGCAATAGTGTCTCCTGAGTTGTGCGCCAACAAGATTTACTGCAGACGCACATTTAAAATGTACAATAAAAAAGTGACATTTTTGGGAGGGTTTTTCCAATTTTAACGTAACTGACATCTATTTCTGGGGTATCCACTAAGGTGTTAACTCCGTTTCTTTCTGATTTTTCGGACGTATTCTCGGAGGTGGAGATCAGTTGCCCCCCCCACCGAGAGTATGATTGTCCGATCAATCTTATTCCCGGAGCAAAATTGCCAAAATCTCGGTTATACAGTGCTGCCCATAATTATTGACTTATGTGGAAAATTTTGACTTAAAGTTACTTTTATTCAACCAGCAAGTAATTTTTTGACGGGAAATGACATAGGTGTCTCCCAAAAGATAATAAGACTATGTACAAGAGGCATTATTGTGGAAAAAAAACATTTCTCAGCTTTTATTTACATTTGAGCAAAAAGTGTCCAGTCCAAAATTATTCATACCCTTCTCAATCAATAGAAAAGCCTTTATAGGCTATTACAGCAATCAAACGCTTCCTATAATTGCAGACCAGCTTTTTGCATGTCTCCACAGGTATTTTTGCCCATTCATCTTTAGCAATGAGCTCCAAATCATTTAGGTTGGAGGGTCTTCTTGCCATCACCCTGATCTTTAGCTCCCTCCACAGATTCTCAATTGGATTCAAGTCTAGACTCTGGCTGGGCCACTCCAAAACGTTAATGTTGTTGTCTGCTAACCATTACTTCACCACTTTTGCTGTGTGTTTTGGGTCATTGTCATGCTAAAATGTCCACTGGTGCCCAAGGCTAAGTTTCTCTGCAGACTGCCTGATGTGGTCGTTGAGAATCCTCATGTATTGCTCTTTTTTCATGGTGCCGTTTACTGTGATTAGGTTCCCTGGTCCATTGGCTGAAAAACACCCCCAAAGCATTAGGTTCCCACCACCATGTTAGACAGTGGGGATGGTGTTCTTTGGGTTGAAGGCTTTCCTTTTTTACGCCAAATGAAGGAAACATCATTCTGACCAAACAATAAAATTTTTGTTTTATCTGACCATAACACAGAAGACCAGAAGTCTTCTTCTTTGTCCAGATGAGCTTTTGTAAAGGCCAAGCGAGCTTTTGTGTGCCTTTTTTGGAGAAGTGGCGTCCTCCTTGGTCTGCATCCGTGGAACCCAGCAGTGTGCTGTGTCCGTTGGATTGTTTGCCTTGAGACATTGTCACCAGCAGTGCCCAGATTCTCTTTTTCACCTAACTATCCTACTGGCCAGCACAGGTGTCAATTTTTTTTGCTTCCGACCACGTCCTCTGAGATTTTCCACAGTGCGGAACATCTTGTATTTTTTGCTCAAATGTAAATAAAAGCTGAGAAATTGTTTTTTTTCCCCACAATAATGCCTCTTGTACATCGTCTTATTATCTTTTGGGAGACAACTATGCCATTTCCCGTCAAAAAATTACCCGTCAAAATTTGCCAGTGGTATGAATAATTATGGGCAGCACTGTATAATCTTTCCCAACCCAAAAGAGTAGCTATGCAGGAGTATATTGCCGAGAGTTTGGCAAAAGGACATATTAGACCTTCTAAATCACCTATGGCAGCGGGTTTCTTTTGTGTAAAAAAAAAAAAAAGACGGGTCCCTTGACTGTGCCTAGATTTCCAGGAACTGAATCTCATTACTGTCCGTGACCCTTATCCCATTCCCTTGATTCCGGATCTATTTGATCAGATTGTCGGTGCCAAGGTGTTTTCAAGAGAAGATTCAAGAGAAGCTTATAATCTGCTAAGAATCAGGGAAGGGGATGAGTGGAAGACGGACTTCAATACCCCTGAGGGTCACTTCGAGAACCTGGTTATGCCCTTTGGTTTAACTAATGCCTTGGCAGTCTTCCAGCACTTTATCAATGACATTTTTCATCATTTGGTGGGGAGGTTTATCGTTGTTTACCTCGATGACATACTGATTTACTCACCCGATATAGAGACTCATCAGGATAATTTAAGACAAGTATTATTGATCCTTCGGGAGAATAAATTGTATGCTAAGTTGGAAAAATGTGTGTTTGCTGTTCAAGAACTGCAGTTTCTGGGTTACTTACTTTTTGCCTCAGGTTTTCGCATGGATCCCGAAAAGGTCCGTGCGGTACTTGATTGGGACCGGCCAGAGAATCAGAAAGCTCTGATGCGGTTTTTAGGATTTACTATTTACTACAGGAAGTTCATCCTGAATTATTCCACTATTGTCAAACTTTTGACCGATATGACTAGGAAGGGCGCTGACCTCTCTGTCTGGTCGGAAGAGGCATTACAGGCTTTTTCTGCAATTAAGGAATGTTTTGCTTCCGCTCCCATTCTGATGCAACCCAATGTGTCTCAGCACTTCATTGTGGAGGTTGACGCGTCAGAAGTGGGAGTCGGAGCAGTTTTGTCGCAGGGCTCCCCTCCTAGCAAATGGCGTCCGTGTGCTTTATTCTCTAAGAAATTCTCTGCTGCTGAAAGAAATTATGATGTTGGGAAAAGAGAGTTGTTGGCCATCAAATTGGCCTTTGAGGAATGGCGTCTTTGGCTAGAAGGAGCGATTCATCCCATTACGGTAATTACTGACCATAATAATCTGGCTTACCTTCAATCAGCTAAGCGTCTGAACCCTAGGCAGGCCAGATGGTCATTGTTCTTTACCAGGTTTAATTTTGCGGTCACTTATCGTCCTGGGATCAAAAACGTCAAAGCGGATGCTTTGTCACGTAGCTTTCCTAGGGGGGGGAGATTCGGAGGATCCCGCTCCAATTTTGTCTGATGGGGTGGTGGTATCTGCTCTTTATCCCGAGCTGGAGGCGGAAGCGCTGGGGGCTCAAAGTGAGGCACCTGATTCCTGTCCTCCAGGGAAGTTGTTTGTTTCTTCAGAACTGCGACACAAGGTGTTCAAGGAACATCATGATGCTGTCCTTGCGGGACACCCTGGGAGTAGATCCACGGTGGATCTTATTTCCCAGAGATTCTGGTGGCCGGGTTTGTGTAAATATGTTGAGGGCTATGTAGCAGCTTGTGAGACCTGTGCACGCGCTAAGGTAGCTCACACTCGGCCATCAGGATCCGTTGTCCATTCCATCTCGTCCTTAGACACATTTGTCCATGGACTTTATCACTGATTTACCAAGTTCCTCTGGGAAAACTGTGATTTTGGTGGTGGCGGACCGCTTCAGTAAGATGGCTCACTTTGTACCATTATCAGGTTTGCCAAATGCTAAAACTCTCACTCAGGTGTTTATTGATAACATCGTTGAATTACACGGCATTCCCTCTGATGTGGTGTCAGATAGGGGGACACAATTTGTTTCCAGGTTTTGGAAGGCGTTTTGTACTCGTCTGGGTATTCAGTTGTCTTTCTCTTCTGCTTTCCATCCTCAGTCGAACTGACAAACTGAGCGCACTAACCAGAACCTGGAGACTTATTTTAGGTGTTTTGTCGCTGAGAATCAGGAAGAATGGTCTCAGTTTTTGTCCTTGGCTGAGTTTACCTTGAATAACCGTAGACAGGAGTCAACTGATAAGTCACAATTTTTTGGCGCATATGGTTTTCCCCCTCAGTTTGGTACTTTTTCTGGGACTGAATCTTCTGGTATACCTGAAGAGGAGAGATTCTCTTCTTTATTGTCTTCTATCTGGCAGAAGATTCAGGTTAATTTGAAAAAGATGGGAGAAAGATATAAACGGATGGCTGACAAGAGACGTATGACTGGTCCGGACCTGTGTGTGGGTGATTTGGTGTGGTTGTCCACTAAGAACATTAATTTGAAAGTACCCTCTTGGAAGATGGGCCCAAGATTTATTGGTTCTTACAAAATCTCGGCCATGATTAATCCGGTGGCGTTTCGTCTGGAACTTCCGCAGGCCTGGAAGATCCATAATGTGTTTCACAGGTCCTTGTTGAGGAAGGATGTTGATCCTGCTGAACCATCTCCTTTTCCTCCTCCTCCTGTCTTGGTAGATGGTAATCTGGAGTTTCAGATCTCCAGAATACTCAACTCGTGGGTTCTTCGAGGTTCCCTTCAGTACCTGGTGCATTGGAGGGGATACGGTCCTGAGGAAACAATGTGGGTTCCGGCTAGCCGCCTTGTGAACGCCTTTCACAGGGCACACCCGGATAAAGTTGGTCCTGGGTGCCCAGAGATCACCCGTAGAGGAGGGGGGGGGGGGGTACTGCCATGCCCTGCCCTGTGAGTGATCTAAAAAGATCTGTCAGACTTGCTGCACATGATTCTATCTGACAGATTGCTTTGTTGTGGCTTTGGGCAGGATCCCACCTCCTCACAGGTTCTGCTCATTAGTGATGCTATTTAAATCCACCTCTCACTAAAACCCTTGTGGTTTATAGTTTCTCCTGGAGTTTGCTGCTGGTGTTTTGTGGATCGCCTGCTCCCAGTTAGTCTTCAGATAAGTCCTCCTTCCTTCCCTTCTGTTGTTTGTATGGGCTAGGCCTTAGGTAGACACGGGTTCCTTCATCTGGTGCAAGGAACCGGTTGTCTTTTCACCTGCTCCCTAGCCTAGGGTTTGTATCAGATGCAGCAGGACTTAGGTTCGAGTGCATGAACTTCTACCATTGAGATTTGTTCATGTTTGTAGCAGCCAGGGAAAGGCTCAGGGACTATCAGGTGGTGACCTTTCCCTGTTCCCTAGCTGTGGGGGCCTAGCCTGCTGTTTTGTGTAATTTTGTTGTGTTTTGTTTGCTTCCCTTCCCTCACCTTCCATGACAATCCATTAGTGTAGACGGGAAGCCATGTTTTATTAATATTTCATGTCTGCCAGCTGAGTAAGAGAGGTGGAGCTTGCACAGGTAATGAGGGCCTTCCCAAAAGGCTGGGACAGAATAGGAGGGAGACTTCTTTCAGCTCCACCCTCTGCTGAATGGGGATAAACATGAACGATTGGGAACATTTCATTGACACAATTTGGGGATCTGATCAACATTGGGTTGTGTTCTACATCTTCCTGTCCCCGGAAGTCAGAACGGATGCTTATCACACAATTTGTTGTGTAAGAACCGTTGTTTTTATCCTTTTTATTTTTATAACAGTTTTGTGCACGTTTTGTATGTCTTACAAACCGGATTCCAAAAAAGTTGGGACACTATACAAATCGTGAATAAAAACTGAATGCAATGATGTGGAGGTGCCAACTTCTAATATTTTATTCAGAATAGAACATAAATCACGGAACAAAAGTTTAAACTGAGAAAATTTACCATTTTAAGGGAAAAATATGTTGAATCAGAATTTCATGGTGTCAACAAATCTCAAAAAAGTTTAGGACAAGGCCATTTTCACCACTGTGTGGCATCTCCCCTTCTTCTTACAACACTCAACAGATGTCTGGGGACCGAGGAGACCAGCTTCTCAAGTTTAGAAATAGGAATGCTCTCCCATTCTTGTCTAATACAGGCCTCTAACTGTTCAATCGTCTTGGACCTTCTTTGTTGCACCTTCCTCTTTATGATGCGCCAAATGTTCTCTATAGGTGAAAGATCTGGACTGCAGACTGGCCATTTCAGTACCCGGATCCTTCTCCTACGCAGCCATGATGTTGTGATTGATGCAGAATGTGGTCTGGCATTATCTTGTTGAAAAATGCAGGGTCTTCCCTGAAAGAGATGACGTCTGGATGGGAGCATATGTTGTTCTAGAACCTGAATATATTTTTCTGCATTGATGGTGCCTTTCCAGACATGCAAGCTGCCCATGCCACACGCACTCATGCAACCCCATACCATCAGAGATGCAGGCTTCTGAACTGAGCGTTGATAACAACTTGGGTTGTCCTTGTCCTCTTTGGTCCAGATGACATGGCGTCCCAGATTTCCAAAAAGAACTTCGAATCGTGACTCGTCTGACCACAGAACAGTCTTCCATTTTGCCACACTCCATTTTAAATGATCCCTGGCCCAGTGAAAACGCCTGAGCTTGTGGATCTTGCTTAGAAATGGCTTCTTCTTTGCACTGTAGAGTTTCAGCTGGCAACGGCGGATGGCACGGTGGATTGTGTTCACTGACAATGGTTTCTGGAAGTATTCCTGAGCCCATTCTGTGATTTCCTTTACAGTAGCATTCCTGTTTGTGGTGCAGTGTCGTTTAAGGGCCCGGAGATCACGGGCATCCAGTATGGTTTTACGGCCTTGACCCTTACGCACAGAGATTGTTCCAGATTCTCTGAATCTTCGGATGATGTTATGCACAGTTGATGATGATAGATGCAAAGTCTTTGCAATTTTTCGCTGGGTAACACCTTTCTGATATTGCTCCACTATCTTTCTGCGCAACATTGTGGGAATTG
Organism: Bufo bufo; assembly: GCF_905171765.1. Lineage (NCBI taxonomy): Eukaryota > Metazoa > Chordata > Amphibia > Anura > Bufonidae > Bufo > Bufo bufo. The sequence goes on from NC_053391.1 coordinate 118,318,093, forward strand.
GTGATCCTCTACCCATTTTGGCTTCTGAGAGACACTGCCACTCTGAGAAGCTCTTTTTATACCCAATCATGTGGCCAATTGACCTATTTAGTGTTAATTGGTCTTCCAGCTCTTTGTTATGCTCAAATTTACTTTTTCCAGCCTCTTATTGCTACTTGTCCCAACTTTTTGGGGATTTGTTGACACCGTGAAAATTGGAATCAACGTATTTTTCCTTTAAAATGATACATTTACTCGGATTAAACGTTTGATCTGTCATCTACGTTCTATTACAAATAAAATATTGACATTTGCCATCTCCACATCATTGCATTCAGTTTTTATTCACAATTTGTTTAGTGTCCCAACTTTTTTGGAATCCGGTTTGTATTTCTTATTGCCTTGAACCCAGTAATCTCCTTTTTTAAGTGTATGAGTGCAGTTTGCGTTACTGTGTATTTGCTATAAGTGTGGTCTGTGCTACTGTGTGCCTGCTTACAAGTGGGGCGCTGTGGGGTTTTCTATGAGCCCCTAATTAATTGGTGTATTAAATTTAAATGTCATAGATAGTGGCAGCGTGTTGGGATGCATGAAAGGCTGTGTCGGGGTGTGATCGGTGTTCAATCTGAGGCCTGTGTGTAGGGGCGCGAGAGATTGGGTGCATGAAATAGATCGACCCTTGGCAGTCGCACCCAGTTCAAGTGACAGGGCAGTTCCTGTATAGGACACCCTTTAAGCTAAATTCTAACTGATAAGATTTTACCTTAAACGAGTGTTTATGAGCTGCTAGGAAAGCACACATAAGGGCTGCAGAGAGCCTGTTAGTCTGCAAATGCATTGAAAATGAAAACAGTAGAAGAAAAACTGTTACAAATGTTTAATAAAGGCCAACTGAAAATACTACCTTTAGTCTAAAATGAGTATAATGCAATAATAATAATAATAATAATAATAATAGTCCATAGCCTTTATACAAGAATGTATAGAGTTTCATTCTTTTCCTCACATAATTTTATTTGTGAGGAAAAAAACTGCTGCTATTAGACCACATTCACAGACCCATATTTGCTCCGCACAGGTAGAGAAGGGTTTTCTGATCTAAGTGGTGGGATTCAATGCCATCCCTGTCTCTAAATATGAATTTCATGCACAGAGCCATAATAACTCATGCATGAAAGTGTAACCTAACAGCAGTATATAAAGATACTCTTTGGATACTACATTTTGCTATGAGGGCAAGTAAAGCATTTACAAATAGATGAATGTCTTTTTCTGGCCAGTAAAAATTTAACTGGAATTTTCTTTTTTTCAGCTGCAGTGGGCTACCATGGGAACCAGTGTGGAGGATGGGAGTGGTAGTGCGAATGGGAGTTGTAGTGGTTACGGTGTCCTACCTTAGGCCGTCGCTCCCTGGGCTCTGTTGCAGAGAAAATGGAGTAAACTGTATTGTGGTGTGACATAATGACGAGACAAGTTTCAGTGTAACAGATCCACAGTACTAGTATAGTACTTTATACAGTCGAATAAAATAATTCCTAAAGGTTTTATATGGAGGCTAGTTTCTTTCTTACCAGACTGGTCAATCGCTCCATTCCCCAGCCTAAACGAATGTACTTTTTTATCATCAGATATATACTGTAAGTATATGATATCCACAGTATCCTTAGGGGAATACAGTGTCTGAAAAGGGGCGCCTTCCTGTCCTTTGTTTATGGTGGGCAGCTTGCAGCTTATAGTGTCCCCACTACATGCAGAGGAGGCTATAGCCAGATTAGCGGCGGTTACCTTCCTTGCCAAAGTAGTCCGCAATCCCTTTGTGACAGCTAAACCTTTTGTAGAGCTTCTCCCTTCTAAGGATTGGTACATAAACTGCTTGTAGAATCTGCTCCTTGCTACTCTGAGGCAGGCAGCCATAAACCCCTCGTAGAGAGGAAGGGTGGAGTCAGCCCTTTCTAGCCACATAAGACTTCCCACTCCCTATACAACCTTACGTGGTATGTAGTGCATGCACATAATACATGAAATACAGTGATATTAACACTTTAAGTGCTTTGTAGTGTATTTTGGGACACTGCAACCACCCCTACTGTAAGGAAAGCCATCCCCGATGCACTTATGCCACGAAGATGGGTCACCTGGAAGACAGAGAGAGCATGCATATATATGGTACTATATTTTATTTTTGTATACTTATGTCTTCTTCCTTGCTGCAAAAGAAGTTGGTTAGGTACATATATATCTACAGCAGTCAAACAAATATATATAGCAGCATGGGTGATACTTATGTCTTCTTCCTTGCTGCAAAAGAAGTTGGTTAGGTACATATATATCTACAGCAGTCAAACAAATATATATAGCAGCATGGGTGACAAGGGCCGTAGTAGTCTCTCATATGGGAACCTGGGGGGCTGGCCTGGTACATCGACAGTAAAGTCCAGGACAGTCCATTATAATATAAACAAAGGCAACTTGGAACATCTCAGGACCTCAAGAGGGATAAGTCTGTTCTCTGGGCATGAAGCTTGATCGTTTCAAAACATCACGGAGGGCTCAGATACATTAAAGTCCATCTCCGGGGCACATGGCTTAACATTTCAAACAGGGTAAAGGAGTCTTTAGAGAGTCCTTAAGGCAAGGTTGGTGGTAGCCAACAAGCAATTGAAATAGCAGCAAGTCTCTTACCCTGGCTCTGTAGCTCCAAATTGTTTGTAAAAAGGTAGTCACAGTTCAATCCAGGTATCGGGCAGGTAGTTACCTGTTTGTATTCAAGTCGGATAATCAGAGTCGCTGTGGTTTTTTCTCAAGTATTGGCTCTGGGCAACTTGGTTCCTCGCTATCCACAGAAGACTCCTCATAGGATGGCACTTCTAGTTGACATGGAGATAGAGTATTTCTAACATGAATGAGGAAGTTAAAGGGATTCTGTCATAAGATTTAACCCCTCTAACCTAAACATATGCTCATGTCCAGACTAATAAGAAGAATTCTAAGCTGGCCTTATTAAACCTCACTGTGGCTCTATTTGCCCAAAAAACTGGTTTTTATAACCTGTCAATCACTTACTTAAGGTGCCCAAGGGGAGGCCCGGCACCGCCTTCCCTGTCTTCAGCGCTGCCTTCCCTGTCTTCAGCGCCGCCTTCTACAGATCAGCGCCGCCTCTGCAATCCTCCCCGTCCCTCTGCACCTTAAGTAAGTGATTGACAGCCTTTAAAAAAAACTGTTTTTTGGACAAATAGAGCCACAGTGAGGTTTATTAAGGCCAGCTTAGGATTCTTCTTATTAGTCTGGACATGAGCATATGTTTAGGTTAGAGGGGTCAAATCTGATGACAGAATCCCTTTAAGGAATGGTGTAAGAAACCAATGTAGGTGATCTGAGTCCAATAGTTGTTTCCTTATAGACATCAGTGGTTGCACTGGAGCATATGGCATATGGATTTCAAGGTTCTTTAATTGGTGAAGGTTTTTCTGAAACAGACTCTTTCAGGCACAGCTTTAGCCGATTACCACAAGTAGTACACCGTATTCTGTTCACTTTGGTAATATCATAGACATCTGTCCCAGGATAGGGGATAGCTGTGATGCTCAATTGCTCTCTTTCCCATTCCCTATCCAGTTTGCTGGTATGATGGTTATATTTCAGTCATATGTGGTCACCAATTTGAAAGGCTTTGTTGTTTTTGGCATGCATTTCCCATGCAGATTTAAGCCATCTCTTGTGTATCAGCTAGATGTTTTTGATGTTCACTCTCCCAATCTGTTTGTGGTAAAGGGTTGATGGTGTCAGGGACTCAAACGTCCAAGATGAGGTCTGCTGGTAGTTTACCTTGATGGCCAAACAAAAGGTAGTATTATGTGTATCCGGTGGAACAATGGATTGTGTTGTTATAGCGGTACACCAGCTCAGGTAGAAAGGTCGGCCAGTCAGTTCTTTGGTCAGGTGGTATAGATCTCAGCATCGTAATGAGAGTTTGATTTATCTTTTCACAAAGTCTATTACCTTGATGATTATACGCTGTTGTTCTGAGCTTCTGATAGTTGTAGGGAGAGCATAATTCTTGGAAGAGTTGGGACTCAAAGGCAGATCCCTAGTCTGTTAAGATCTTCTCAGGGCATTCGTAAGGCAACATAAACTTCTTCCAAAAGACAGATGCAGTTGTCTAAGCGGTTAGGTCTTTCACAGGTAAATGTCACCGCCAGACATCTGAGAAGCTCTGACAGACGTACTTCAGAACCTCCTGCTTGAGGTTCTTTTGTTTTGCTTTCGTTTTGTAATCTCATTTCCCTCTCTCAGCTGTCATCTAGTTGCACTGATTGCATCCCTTTAAATCCCCTCCCATACTGCATCACTTTGCGGTTTATACAACTTCCTGGAGTGTGTGCATGCTGGATGCTACAACTGATGCGTCTACAGATAAGTCTGTTCATTTATCTATGTTTTCCTGTTTGCTTGATCATAGGTGACCCTGACTCCCTCCGTATTAAGTGTAGGTCGTGTCCCCTCACTATTATAGGGTGTTCAGGTTTCATACAGTCGAGGAACGAGGGTATGCAATTATCTACCATAGAGATTTTTGCATAGGCTGAGCAGTAAGGGAGAGAGCTAGGGCTGTTGCAGGGTTACCCTTTGGTTCCTTAGTTTTGGATCAAGTCACTCGGATCTTCATTTGTGTCTTCTAGTTTTCTGTAACACCTTCCGTGACAGTAAAGCACCTACGAATTTGGTGTAATGATCGATTATGGTCATGGCATAGGTATATCCTTAGCGGTTTTGTTCTAACTTGACATGGTGGATGGCCACTATCTCAAGAGGTGTATGGCTCACAATGGGATGTAGAGATGCTCTCTGGTCATGTTTCTCACCTCTTCCACTGGCACAAGTGGAACATTCTAGACACCAGTTTTAAATGTCTCCTCTCATTCCAATCCAGTAGTATCTTATTTGAATGGTGGCTTCTGTTTTCTGTACTCCAAAGTGTCCGGATCGGTCTTGATATATCTCAAGAACAATTCTGGCATCTTGGCGAGGTATCACAATTTGATGTAGTCGATCACTGTTAATGGGATCTAAGGTTCTTCACAACATCAGTCTTTGTTGTACGAAGAGCTGTTTACTCTGTCTCCATAACTTGAGTAGCTCTGGGTCTGTAATTTTCCCTCAGGTTTCTTTGACATTCTTCCGCTGGTGAAGAAGTCTTGTAGTTCTCCTAACATTCAGCTTTCAGCTTGACCCACCTTTCTTTCTCGACTTGTGGTTCTGGATGTTTCTGCTGTTGAGAGCTTCTTTATTTTTTGCCCTTGATGGTGATGGCATCTTGCTGGGCAAATGATTGTAGAAAGCAGGCATCTATATCTTCCCAGATGTCTTTCTACGCAGTAGAGTCTTCTCTAGTAGGCAGATGAGATAAGGCATCTGCATTTTAATTTGACTTGCCTGTTCTGCACTGGACCACAAACTTATAGTTGGCACGACGTGAGGCCCATTTCTGTTCTAGAGCTCCTAATCTGGCTCTGTTCAGGTGTGCCAGAGGGTTTTTATGAGTATAGTCCACAAATGGTGTTGAATGTCTCAGTGATGGCCTATACGAGTGCAAGGAATTCTAGCTTGAAGGAACTGTACTTCTGGTCATTTCTTTCAACTTCTTTCAGATTGGCTGGTGTAGGCAATCACTCTCTCATTACCATCTTGCACTTGAGAAAGGACAGCTACTAGACCTTTCTTGCTTGCATCCATATAGAGGCAGTATGGCTGACTGAAGTCAGGATAGCCTAGGACAGGTGGTTCAGTCAACTTCTTCTTCAGAAGTTGAAAGGCAATTTCTCTGTCTTCATTCCAATCGATGGGTATTTGGGTCTTTTGGTACTTTTTTGGATGTGCTTTCAGGAGTTATTGCAAAGGTTCAGCAATCTGGGCAAAGTGAAGGATGAAGTGTCTGTCGTAGCCTGCAATACCAATAAAACTTCTCACCTGCAGCTATCTTCTCTGGATCAGGCTTAATACCTTCAGAGCTGACAACATGTCCCAGATACTTGACTTCTGGTTTTCAGCAGATGACATTTGAAAGGCTTGACCTTGAGACAATGCTTGATAAGGACTTCGTAGACTTTGGCCAGATGATATAGATGGTGTTCATAGGACTTGGAGTTTATGATGACATCATCCAAGTACAGCGGAACAGTTTCAAAGTTCTTGTGACCCAAACAGTGTTCCATTACTCTCTGGAAAGTTCCTGGTGCATTACCAACGGGCATGTAGTTGAATTCAAATAAGTCCATGTGGGAGTGAACGCTGTCATTTCACAGTCTTCTGGAGCTATGGGTACTTGCCAGTATCCACTTGTTAAGTCCAGAGTAGAGAAGTAGGTTGAAGAGTCTAATGCTGTTAAGGGCTCTCTATATGTGGCAAATGATAAGCATCCTTGTGGGTTATGTTGTTTATTTTTCTGTAATCCACATTATCTGATATTACCATCTTTCTTTTGGACAAGGACTAGCATGATTTTAGCATCCTTCATTTCTTGGATCATCTTTTTGACAGGTTGGTTCATAGCTGGTGGTATAGGCCTGTACTTTTACTTTATTGGAGAATGAGAGCCGGTACGTATGGGTTTGATCAAGCTTACTTCTCCATAGTCTGAAGGATGTTTGGTGAAGGCTTGATGATGTTCTTTTACAACCTTAAGGACTCCTTCAGTTTGATCAGCAGGCATGAAAGTATCTCCCACATGGAGTTTTGTCCACCATGGTGTAGTTGGAGTATGTTCTTGAGTGGTCAGCTTCTGAGTAGACTGTTGGGCAGTGGCTGCCGATACACTTACAGTGTCTTGGAAAGTGACTAGGAACAGTTGAGCAACAGTGTAGTGCTTTGTTAGTGTCAACATACGAATTGGCACCTTGCCTTGGGAGGCAGTCACTATGCTTCTTGCTGCTCGAACAAGAGGAAGGTCTTCCGGGTTGATAGGATACCTGGACTGGCTTCGCACCACAAGAGTGTCTCAGTACCGGATTTCAGGATCACTGGGTGGTTTTCTCTAATGAGAACATGGCAGATATCTTCCTTTTCATTGGCAAATTTCTGTTGAGCACTAAGTACACATCTGTTGGATCACCTTTTTAGTGGCAGGTGAAGCTGTAGGCATGCTTCAAGTATCTCTACATAACAGTTTCTAAGGACATTTATTCCAAGCATTAATAAAGGATGTTGGCTTCTCTGACTTCCACTACAATAATGCTTTGATGAGGTAGAGTTGTTCCTCCTACTTAAATGGTTGGTTCCCAGTACCCATGCAATTACCCTTTTTTGCCATTACTGGCTACAATGCTCAGCCAGGATTCTGGTGGCTACATCAGCAGGTGGCTGTCCCAGTATTTCTCAAATGCGGCTTGCTGAATTGTGGTAACTTGCAGAGCAACAAAAGGAACCCCAATAATTCAGAGAATTGCTTCAAGATGGGGTCCTATATACCTGGGCATCCAACTGGGTTCTTCTGGACCTACTGTTTTATCACCCGAGGGGTGGTCCTTCACCTCAGGGGCTGCCCTTTTAACTGCCAGCACATCCTGTCTGTATTGCCTTGTCTGTGGCAGTACCTGTTCATCAAAACGGTCAGTGCGCCGTCTGCCAGATCTTTTGTGGTAAATCTCTTTCAGATCAGGAGGGAAACGCTTTCTGGGCAATGGGATCTCATCCACAAGTTGTTTTTTTAAAAACTGTAGATTTCTATTAGTACAAATGTACCTCATCCTCAAGTTTTTGACACATTTTCTCCATACTTTTAGACAGAGGATTAACTTAATCTGTTAGGACAGCAACAGCATCTGGAATTAGAGCTTCTTAGCTGGCCAGAAGACTAATCTTTTGAGGCATGGAAGGCCTATTCACTGGCATTACAGCATATTTGGCAGGTTCTGGTTGGTGGTCTTTCCCCAGAATGCTGATAGCTAGCTCTTTAAAGTCTATGAAGGTGGAGTTTGTATGTTGAATGGCCAGTATCTTTAAATGGCTCCTTAAAGGCCATGTACTTCTTCGGAGGTAATTTTTGTTTATGATTTTACTCATTTTTGGCTAAAAATCATATTTCAATTGGCCTTTATTAAAAATATTGAGCTGTTCTGTCACAAAGGGTTAACAGTTTTTCTAATCGTGTGACTGGTACTTTCACTTTCATTTTGTGCTGGTCATCTAATAAACCTTATCTCTAAACTATTAAGAGGATATAAACACTTATTTAAGGCACATTCTTATCTGTAAGATAAGAACTGAGCTATAATGAGTGTTTATAATGTCAGAGAGCAAAGATAAGGAGCCCGTCAGCTCCCCAACTGACAGGAAAGAGAGAAAATCCAGAGGCTGCTACTAGAGCATCTCAGCTATTTACATAAAAAAGGGCTCCATGTTTTTAATAAAGACCAATTGAAAAAATATTTTTTGTCTTAAAATGAGTATAATGCAATAATTTAAAAAAATTGCCCCCAAACATGTACATATCCTTTAAAGCATCTGTACTGGCACCCTTGATGAATTGCTCTCTCTGAGTTTTGTCTTGTCTACTTGTAAAATATACTTCAGGGTTTCCTGTTGAGATAATGCAAAGTTTCTTGCTGAAGAGACTCATCTTTACCTCGAACCCATTCCTGGGTTTAAACATAGCATAGAGTCTTTCAAATATCTTTTCTACAGTCCTTTTCTCTGAGCTTGGCCAGGATTTCACTTCTCTTAGTATGGTATCTTCTAATTGACCAATGAGGATTCCCAGCTGTTGTTCTGTAGACACAGGGTACAATCTGAATATAGCGAGCATTTTCTCTTTAAAATCTCTCAGAGCATGGGCTTCTCCGGCATAACATGTAAACCAGGGTGCCCCAAGGAAGTATGGCATAGTTAAAGGCATCATACATGGTGCTGTGGCGATAGGTGATCCGCTAAGATTAGCTGCTGCAGCTATGGGGAACCCGCTAGGGTCGGGCTGCTTAATATCCCTGTTATAAGACATAGTTGTGATAGTCTTTCAAAGTAATGCAGGTTAAATGCAGTAATGACAAACTTTTGCTTTCCATTGCTATGGGCATCAGCCGTTTTTTATATGGGTGTAGGTCCCTTTAAGAAATTAGCAGTACTCACTTTTGCTGGATAAGAGCTCTTTTCTTTGCTTTTGTGGCTGTGTGCAGAGCGATGCTGCAGCGCTGGTTCCACAGACACTTCCAAGATGGCGGCTCCCTCTTCACTTCCAGCAGGGTACAGTCAGTATTCCTGTCCCCCAGGCAACAACAGGTAGGAACTTTAGTTTCAGGCAGCACATTGTAGCATTTTATTGCTTTGAGTAGGTGGCCTTGTCCTTTTCCCACTCTGAGCAGGACGGCAACAACAGTTTGGGCGGTGCCAGGAATAATTGCACAGCCAGAAATTCAGAGTTAACCCCTTGTGGGCTGGTTAGCAGCAATTTGTGTAGAACGACAGTCAATTCACTGACAGCAACCATTGGTAGTGACACAGAAAGTTTGGAATTTTCACTTCAAGTCTTGTAGATGATCTGCATACAGTGAAATACACCATGATTACAGAGGTGTGTTATTTACTTATTTTTTTTAAGTAGTCTCAATAAAATCATAATTTATTAGGTACAGTGCAAACTGAGAATTAGCCAACATATCCTGCTTGGAGGACATGTCTGCAGGATCTGCCCCCCCTCCTCCCTGTATAGATGCACCACTGCATATGGGGTTGAGCACTTCCTGCTTTTTAATACCACGCCAATTTGTAGTTTGTATTTTGAATTTTTTGGAGGTGTAGAAACTCCTAGTCTGAATGTGCCTTTATTTCCATCCACAGGCAGCATTCTGGTGCACATGTGAGGCCCGGGCTATATCAGCCAGTCTTGGGTGGGGCTCAGAGCTCTCTGCCTCCTCCCATTGTATGCATGGTCACATGCTGGAGGTTACTGGGAGATTGCTTTGAGTCGGACCTTGCGCTCCTGTAATTCGCCCACTGGCTCCTGGTATTGCCCATACGGCCCAGGTAGGTTAAGCGTTAGGTCCCGAGCTACTTGAGAAACCTTGGCGCGGCGCTCGTGCTCAGACATGTCCTCCAAGCAGGATATGTTGGCTAATTCTCAATTTTACACCATTACGAGGGTTAGTAAGACCGCAGAGTGCACCTGTCTTTGTTTTTGTTATATTTTTTTTACTGTTTATCACATCCACACATTTGCTATCCTGTGTAGGATGTCCACTGTGGTACTCGTGGTCCGCTGCAGATATCCTCCATTGTATGCATTTTTGCTGGGGATTGCCATTAGCAGCGGGCCACAAGTGCAGGATCTGCCCCCCCGGTATAGATGCACCACTGCATATGGGGTTGAGCACTTCCTGGTTTTTAATACCACGCCAATTTGTAGTTTGTACAGTGCAAACTGAGCCAAGTACCGAGCCAGGAGTCTTCAATATTCATGAGCTTCTGGCCTCCCGCGGCTGATTGACAGCTTTCTCCCTACTAGTGAGCCAGCAGCTCATGAATATAACGGACTCCAGAGTTTGTGAGGACTCCTGGATCGGCTGCCACTGCATGAAATATAGTGTGATTTTTATGGAAACTACTGCAAGAAAACCTGTCACACCGCTATAATCTGGGTGCCCTCAGGACATCATATTTCTGGTGACAGATTCTCTTTAAATAATAAAAGGTTGGCTGCCTGCAGACAATTTCCTAAATTAATCTCTTAGAATCTCTTGAGGTTTCAAGGAGGCATTACTTATTCAGTGTGACTGCACACAGTAGTATTAATAGTTGTGCAATATCATTGTTAAAAAAGCATTCTTTAAAAAAAAAAAAAATGTTTTGCCATATAGTGCAGGATAGGCTATTATTAATGAATATGGTAGAGGCTCCTGTGTTTGCCTTGTGTACACCTGTTTTATTCAATATCGCATTTGTGGGTTTTCGGTCATCCTGATTCCTTCTTCCACTCTAATATAGTTTTCCTAATGCAACTTACACTTCCTATCATGCATTTGGCTTTGCAGAGATAGGGTAGGAGTCTCATAACACTGCTCTACTCCTGTCTATGGGCAGTAACAGATCTGTAACTATAACTTTTGTCCTCTTACACTGCAGAGTCACATTGTATCCTATTTAATGGAGATACTGCCTGTCCATCCTATCTCCCCTGTCAGCTATTATAAGCAGGCAGCACGGCAGAGCAGTGTGAAGCTTCATCACATAGAACTACACTGGAGAGTCAGCACCCACAGATAGTATAGACAGGCAGTCAGGAGAATTAGGGGGTCATTTACTAACCAGAAATACGCCTATATTAGGCATATTTCTCGCATAGCTTGCAACGCAAAGCCTCTTTTTTGCATCAATCTGTGACTTTTCCTCTCTCACGCCAGGTCTAAAAAAGTGGGCGTGGCGGGGAAGCGGACAGGCCAGCATGTCCATCTCATTTCCCATTTTCTACACCTGGTTTAGCCGTAGAAAATTGTCTAAATATAAGAAAGCTAGGAAGCTGTTTTACATTTAAAAGTGGCGGTGGACCAGCCGAAGTTATGCAGAGGCCAGTGCTCCGCATCCCAGGACGGAAGGCGAACTACAACATGTTGCGGTTTGCTCTCCGGTATGGGAACACAACTAAATGGAACAGATCACAGAATGCATTTCGGAGCATTCCGTTTAGTTCAGTTTTGTCCCCATTGACAATGAATGAGGACAAAACTGAAGCGTTTTTTTTCCGGTATTGAGCCCCTATGACGGATCTCAATACCGGAAAACTAAAATGTTAGTGTGAAAGTAGCCTTAGGGTCCATTCACACGTCCGTAATTTGGGTCCGCATTTGTTCTGCAATTTGCGGAGCCATTCACTTTCAATAGGGCTGGAACGGATGTGAATCCGCATTTTCGGGATCCACATCCGCATTTTTCGGGATCCGCATCCGTTTTTTCGGGATCCGCAATTTAGTTCCTGACAAAATAGAACATGTCATATTCTTGTCCGCAATTGCCGACCAGAAAAGGCATTTTCTATTATAGTGTCTGTGATGTGCGGTCCACAAATTGCGGCTCACACATTGCAGGTGTCCGTGTTTTGCGGATCCACGAAACACTTACGGACGCGTTAATGGACCCTTAGTTTGTTGTTTAATGCTGCTATATAAATACATTCACTTTATTATTATATTTGTAAATACATTACTTTCCTGATCCCAAGTTAGAGATTGTGTTATAGTCCTGAGCTGCAATCCTTGTTCCAAGTTGCCCACTGCTATATAAAACCTCTAGAACATATGCATGCTACACTCTCCAAACTGTTCTGTTTAAAGAAACCCCTATAAGTTCATTAACATAATCAAAATAATTTTACATGTTCACTAATGCAATTGAAACATTTTATAATTTTTTATTCTTTTATGTTAATGGTCTTTTAATGCAAACCTTTTTCTCTGTCTGCAGATACCGCAGGTCCAGAGCCAAATTACCTGATGGGAGCAGCAACATCTGCTTGTTATTTGGTTCTCAGAAATCTACATTGTAAAAGAAGGCAGCATAGGACAGACTGGCTCCAGGCGTAGATTATTTTAACACAAATTTTAAGCAGCGCAGAGTTTCAAATGATGTGATTTGATTCTCTTACTACTGATTGCCAAACACCAGTCTTCGGGGATGTGGTGTGCGGAGCCAGTTGCTGGCCAACTTCCGGCTCCCACCTGTTCTGTTCAGATGTTCAATATCTCGCCTCGTGCAGGAGGATGGATAGGATGGATGGTTTTAGCTTGACAAATCACTTGTGTGAGCCATAAGCATTACTCATTATTCTACACTGTCTCATTCCAAATGAGAAAATCCAAACCATACAGAGAGTAATGTGAGATCAACGTGACAGTAATATCAAAAACACAATCGAAGGTTCAAAGTTTTCACAAATTTGTATAAATTATTTAGCTATATAAAACTATTTCCCAAGATGTGTCACATATGGCCCTGCAAAGAATGTCATTCTCTCCCAACTAAGGGCACACCAGGGGCTGTGACAAGGCTGAGATGTAGCGTTCAAGAGGCTAAGAGCCATGCGGTGACCAGTAAAACCGCTTGCCCATTAAAGGCATTATGTCACAAAACATATTCCACATTTTTCAATCCAGCACCTGGATCTGAATACTTTTGTAACTGCATGTAATTAAACATTTAGCATAATCACTGAGCTATGCAATAAAATGTATCTGTATAGCGCCGCCTGCTGTTTGTTCTTTTCCTTATTTTTTTGTCCGTCTCACTGATCTGGTTGAACGTGCTCAGTTTAAGGCTAGGGTGTGTCACGCAACAAAAAGGGCACAACTACATTGCGACATGTGTCGTACGATATTCATGTCGCACCAAAGTCGAGCAACATTTTTTGAAATGATTGTCTATGGTGTCGCAATATGACATGCTGCAACTGCAACATGACAGTTGCACAAAAATCTAACTTGGATGGATTTTTTGCGACATTCATGTCGCATTATGTCGCTTGTCACAGTGCGACACCGTTATAAAAAATGTTGCGCGACTTTGGTGCGACAGGAAGTCAGGCGACACATGTCGACGTGTAGCCCTAGCCTAAATCTTCAACTGCCACCAGCCATATGTTCTGTTATAAGCTGTGGCAGTTAGGCCCCTTTCACACGAGCGAGTTTTCCGCGCGGGTGCAATGTGTGACGTGAACGCATTGCACCCGCACTAAATTCGGACCCATTCATTTCTATGGGGCTGTGCACACGAGCGGTGATTTTCACGCATCACTTGTGCGTTGCGTGAAAATCTCAGCATGTTCTATATTCTGCGTTTTTCACGCAACACAGGCCCCATAGAAGTAAATGGGGCTGCGTGCAAATCGCAAGCAAGTGCGGATGCGGTGCGATTTTCACGCACAGTTGCTAGGAGACGATCGGGATGGGGACCCGATCATTATTATTTTCCCTTATAACATGGTTATAAGGGAAAATAATAGCATTCTTAATACAGAATGCATAGTACAATAGGGCTGGAGGGGTTAAAAAAAATAAAAAAATAATATGACTCACCTTAATCCACTTGTTCGCGCAGCCCGACTTCTCTTCTGTCTTCTTCTTTGCTGTGCACAGGAAAAAGACCTTTGATGACGTCACTGTGCTCATCACATGGTCCGTCACATGATCCATCACCATGGTCAAATATCATCTGATGGACCATGTGATGAGCGCAGTGATGTCATCAAAGGTCCTATTCCTTAAAGAAGAAGACAGAAGAGAAGCCAGGCTGCGCGATCAAGTGGATTTAGGGGAGTTAAATTATTCTTTATTTTTTTTAACCCCTCCAGCGCTATTTTACTATGCATTCTGTATTAAGAATGCTATTATTTTCCCTTATAACCAATAAAATCTACACAACACCTAACCCAAACCCGAATTTCTGTGAAGAAGTCCGGGTTCGGGTCTGGGTACCAAACATGCCGATTTTTCTCACGCGCGTGCAAAACTCTCTAGTCTCATGTGTGGTACAGGGCTGGTCCTCGCTTTGTTAGAAAGGTATTGCCATGTACCGTATGATGCTTGATTTTAATTTTTTACATTAATCATGGCATAACCCCTTTTAAAAAGGTTGTGCAAAGAATGAAAATTCTCCCCTGTCCATAGGATAGGGGATAACTAACTGATCAGTGGGGTCCAACTCCTGGGGCTGCCACAGTTCCCGAGAATGGAGGTCCTATGTTCCTATCTTGATGGAGTAGCAGGCAAGCATGCACGATGACACTCCATTCGTTCTCTATGAGTCTGCTGGAAACAGTCGAGCGCTGTACAGTCCCAAAGAGAATGAATGGAGCAGCAGGTCGCAGGCCTTGCAGAGAACAGGATGTCAAACAGATGTGTGAATAAGGTCTAATGCATATGAACATCTTTAAAATTAGTATCCAACAGTCCAAAAATGACTAGGTTTCCTAAGAACCTTGGTGTTACACTTGATCTCAGGCATGTTGCTGCAGTGGGAGCAGCTGCCTGTCTGCGAGCGATCAATATTTATGACAAACTGCCATCTAAAACCTATGGAAAACCTGGTTATTTTGTTTATTATTTTTATCTTTTTATACAGGTTGTATATAATGCAAATGGTTATTTACAAGGGACCTCCTGATAGGTCCCATTGCATCTCCCAGATACATTTTTAATCATAATACACTTGCACATGCCCCTTTATTAAAGTCATTTGTTATAGCTGCTGACTGATGGTTGCAAAATCTCATTCATTTAATTTGATTTATTTTGATAAAAGGATCACGGTTTTTACTTCCAGGAAAGTCACAAAGTCCAATTATAACAATCATGGGCATTTGTAAAAACTGTCATTACTGTTTCTATGGACGTGGCCATTTCTGCCCATACATGGTCAATACATTACATTTTGTGCCCAGATTATTATAAATATACTCAAAAGGCCTGAAAAAGAATTATATCCAGTTGGAGAAAAGATAAGGTTTAAAACATCTTGTGTTCTGTTCAATTTTGCATTCCTTGGACACAGCATCAATTTGCATGAATATAATCCCAGTGTTTGATTCTTGGAGTCACAAAACCCCCAACCCCTAGGATTATATGGCTTGACACTGTCTCCATTTTAAGCTTTGCAAACAAATGGCAAAGAATCTGCATAAATTCTCTAGAGTTGTTAAATGGTTTGAAGCAAATTTAAAACTTACAAAATACAGCCAAATTAAAGTTTTGCTTTCCTTCCATTCAAATTCAGAAAATTATAAATTTACATTGCAGTGGCAGAAGGCGAGACGACATCCTTGGGCACAATATGGCTGACTGATAAAAAAAAAATCACATAAAATAATTATAAATGAAATAAGTTGACATACTAGTTTTCAGCAGTTTTTTTCAAAATGCAATCATAGTAAAAGGCTTGATGCACATGACTGTAGATTTGGTCCACTTCTGATCCCCATTTTTTGCTGTTCGGACGTGGACTTATTCATTTCTATAGATGTCATCAGTGTGCTGTCTGCATCCACGTGTCCATCCAGCAAATATAGAACATGTCCTATTCTTGCCTATTTTGTGGACACAAATAGGCATTTCTACTACTGGACAAAAAATGTGGCATGTGTGAAAATGCCTGTGCATGCCCTTATCATTACCTGCTTGGACTACTGCAGCATCCTCCTCTGTGGCCTCCAATCTATCGTCAGCTCTGCTGCCCAGTTAATCCACCTCTCACCTCATTTCTCCTCTGCCAATCCCTTTGTTGGTTCCCCACTGTTCATTAAAATCAGTTAAAAAAATACTAACAGCTACATACTGTGTAAGGCTACTTTCTCATTAACGTTTCTCTTTTCCGGTATTGAGATCCGTCATTGGTTCTCAATACCGGAGAAAAACGCTTCTGTTTTGTCCCCATTCATTGTCAATGGGGAGAAAACGTAACTGGACAGTACGGAATGCTCCAAAAAGCATTTCGTTCCGTTCCCATACCGGAGAGCAAAACGCAGCAAGCTGCGGTTTTCTTTCCGTCATGGGATGCAGAGCAAAACAGATCAGTCATGACCCACAATGCAAGTCAATAGGGACGGATCTGTTTTTTCTGAACAGAAACGGATCCGTCCCCCACTGACTTTCAATGGAGTTCATGACGGATCCGTCTTGGCTATGTTAAAGATAATACAACCGGATCCGTTCGTAACGGATGCAGATGGTTGTATTATCAGTAACGGAAGTGCTTTTGCTGATCCCTGACAGATCCAGCAAAAACGCAAGTTTGAAAGTAGCCTAAGACCGTCTACAATCTGTCCCCGCCTTCCAGATGCATCCCCACATGTAATCTTTAATCCTCGCAAGACCTACTTCTTTGTTCTCCTCTCGTCTATCTCTTGCACAATTGTCTACAAGATTGCTCACGTCACGTGCATCCCCCATACTCTAAAACTCGCTACGTCAGAACATCAAACTCTCCCCCAACATCCAAACCTTCAAAAGCAACATAAAAAACCCACCTCTTCCGGAAAGCTTACCACCTGCAAGAAGTATGCTGCCACCACACATCCAGATGAGCCTCATCCACTGTGTTCTTTCACTTTCCCTTGTAGATTGTAAGCTCTCTTGGGCAGGGTCCTCTTCCCCTCTGTACCAGTCTCCTAATAGTTGACCCCCTTTTGATATATAGCTCCATGGAACTAACACGCTTTCAAATAAATAATAATGCTGCCATCTATATTTTGCAGATCAGCGTTATGCAGACCACAAAATACATACAGTATGGTCATGTCCATGGGCCTAACTGGATAACTGTCTTAAAATGAAGATGCCCTGGTGAACAGTGATCACTGAGGATCTAGTGCTCCCCTAAGCCCCATCAAATGGCTGCCATTGCCAGAAAGGCAGCTGCAGCCACTAAATGTAGTACTAAACAGCATCCATGTAGTACTAAACAGCCACCTTCTTTTCAGATGGGACCCCCCTCCATGATATCCATAAACCTTATCAGTGGGTGTCGAGGTGGGGCGACACCTTTAAAAAGGGTAGTGAGGCAGATGGAGATGGGAAGACACTGCAGATTTAGGGTACAGCCACCAAATAGTGCAGATTTTACTGTGGATTTCGGTATAGAAAAGCTACAGATTAGCCGCAGATTTTAGCCTCTGATTTTACCTTTTGTTTTATGGCAATCATTTGTATTTTGATGACTATGTAGTGAACCGATTCCGGGATATAACATTAATGGCCTATCCCTAGGATAGGCTATCAGTATACAATTACCGGGGGTCAGACTCTCAGAAACCACACCAATCAACTGTTTGAAGGGGCTGAGAGTCAGACTCTGGATGTGGCCACAATATTATTTACACTGCCCGCTCTCTACTTAGTAGGGTCTGTGCAGGGAATTGCAACCCAGAAAACCCCTTTAACGGCATAGTCCCACTAAGGTTTTCTCTAAGGCTGGATTCCCACACTAGTCCACATCTACTAATGTGAGTGCACCTGGACGCTGTCAAAATAAAAATCCACTGTGCCTAGCTTACCAAGGGGTGTGGCTTAGTAGAAAAGGGGCATGGCTTAGTTGGAAACAGGTCGTGGCTTAAGAGAAGACTTTTTGAGCCAAAATTGCGGCACAACTCTGGCGTAAACTTCTGTTGCAAAGTAAGGCATAGAGAGTCCGAGAAAAGGGTCTATCCTGCACCAAATTTATCATCCAGCCTGAGCCCCCCGTGATAAATCTGACGCAGGTCCAGACAGCCTCGGTTTACGCCATCTATAGTAGTTATTACTATATTAGTAAATCTGTCCCACAATGTTTTGTTGAGTTTTTAGTAGCCATAGGTCAAAAATACTTGAACATCTATAGCAAAATATTGTAACTGTAAAAGAAAAATACTGTACAAAATAAAAAATCATGACCATGTTTAAAAACGATAAAAAAAAACAGTATTGAGAGTAAAGGAGACATAAAGACCGTTTCCTGTATTATGGCGTGTTGTAGTATTGAATTCTATTCCATTTACACCAACCACAAGAGCAGTCTTAGGGATCATGCACATGGCCATAGGCATTATAGTGATCTGCAAATTGCAGATCCACAAAATATGGATACCGGACGTGTACATTTCGCGGAACACCCTGCCATCTATAGAACAGTTTTATCCTTGTCTGTAAAACGGGCAAGTATAGAACATGTTCTATTTTTTTGCAGGTGCTGAAGAACGAACATACGGATGCAGACAGCATCTTTTGCGACCTCATTGAAGTGAATGGGTCCGCATCTGACCCGCAAAAAAAGTGGGTCGGATGCGGACAAAAATACACAGTCGTGTGCATTAGCCCTTAGGCTTCCTGCACATGTTATGGATTACCCACGGTTTTTCCGCACAGATATTGGTGTGGAAGAACAGCAGTGTAAAACAGTACCAGCAAAGGGAATGTGAGATTTAACAAATCATTGTACACTTTGTGTACACTTTTTGACGAGGATTTTGAAATGAGATTCAAAAACCGCAAGTAACCCATGTGGATTTTGATGCAGAAAAGCAAAGAAAATCGGCACAAAAATCAGTACCTAGGGTAACCGTAAAGGGTGCGCATGCAGATTACCGCTGATTTGAAACAATAGCGAGAACAGGTGAAATCTGGCAAATACAGATGTGGTTCGGCAATTAGGAATTGGCCTGCATGACGGATCCGTCCGTTTCCGTTATACAGGGGAGTCCTCTCCTGCATAACGGAAACGGAACGGATCTATTATGTAGGCCATAGACTTCTATTATGACGGAATGAATAACGGAATGCTTCCAAAGGCATTCCGTTATGCATTCCGTCATAGAATTGTGTTATGGTCCGTGGTAACGGAATCTATAACGCAATTCTGCTTTTACTACTAAACGAAGCGCAAACGAATTTCATAACATGAAATTCGCTCATTCCTATTCATAATGTAGAATTACAGTTCTTTTACTCAACTGTTCCCTCGTGAACGAGGCAGCTCTGGGTGAACAGTGCTACGGGTTTCTCCCAGATGGAGGAGTAGTGCATTGTATACAATTTACGGATGACATCAGCACATTGAATTAAATGATACGATGAATATATGTTAAACGTGATTATCTTTAGTGAGTACTGGTGAATGTGTGTATAAATGTTGTAAGAGAGGTTTACAGTAATTATTATAAATGTGTAAAAAATATTAACATATTTAGGCTGGTATATGCTGTATTTAGTGCAGCCTTGTATGTGCTTGATCAATACGGAATAGGATTGCTAGGTTTAATTGGGGATAGCAGTCAGCAGGGCACTAGCCAATGGTCAAGCTGAGAGTGGCAGACGCTGCAACAGAAGCTCAGCACCGGGGGCTTTATTAACAGACCGTTAAGCAGCTTTATGTGACTAGCAGTTGGGCAGTCTGTGCTCAGCTCTGATGTGGTGGATGCCCTTTGTGTAGAGAAAATGCTGTTCTATTCCAAAAAATATAAAACGCAACATTTCTTCTTTTTTTACAGATGTTTTATAGCAGCTGAGGGGACTCTGTGGTTACAGGTAAAGCAAAACTTAAAATATTATTTTGCCAGCTGCAAAACCACCACCAAAGACAGGCCAGTTTACATACAAAAATGCTAGTTTGAGATCTCCTGGCGGATGCTTATGTATGTATATTTAACCCCTTAAGGACCAGGCCATTTTTTGCAAATCTGACATGTGTCACTTTATGTGGTGACAACTTTAAAATGCTTTTACTTATCTGGGTCATTCTGAGATTGTTTTCTTGTCACATATTGTACATTATGACACTGGTAAAATTTAGTCAAAAAAATGTATTTAGATTTTTTGCAAAAAAATTTTTCTCTACTTTTATAATAGATAGTAATACCTCCAAAAATAGTTATTACTTTACATTTCCCATATTTCTACTACATGTTTGTGAATGCTATTTTTTTTTGGGGGGGGGGGGGGGGCTTAGAATTTTATAAGCAAATCTTGAAATTTTTCAGAAAATTTCCAAAACCCACTTTTTAACCACCTCCCATCTGGGCCATTTGCCCCCTTCCTGACCAGGCCAAATTTTGCAAAACTGACATATCTCACTTTATGTGGTATTAACTTTGGAACGCCTTTATTTATCCAAGTCATTCAGAGATTGTTTTCTCGTGACACATTGTACTTCATGATAGTCATAAATTTGAGTCAAAATATTTCACCTTTATTTATGAAAAAATCCCAAATTTACCCAAAAATTTTAAAAATTCGCAATTTTCTAAATTTCTATTTCTCTGCTTTTAAAACAGAAAGTGATACCTCATAAAATATTTATTATTTAACATTCCCCATATGTCTACTTTATGTTGGCATCATTTTGGAAATCTCATTTTATTTTTTTAGGACGTTAGAAGGCTTAGAAGTTTAGAAGCAATTCTTCAAATTTATAAGAAAATTGCCAAAACCCACTTTATAAGGACCAGTTCAGGTCTGAAGTCACTTTGTGGGGCCTACATAGTGGATACCCCCATAAATGACCCCATTGTAGAAACTACACCCCTCAAGGTATTCAAAACCGATTTTACAAACTTTGTTAACCCTTTAGGCGTTCCACAAGAATTAAAGGAAAATGGAGATCAAATTTTTAAATTTCACTTTTTGGGCAGATTTTCCATTTTAATCAATTTTTTTCTTTAACACATCGATGGTTAACAGCCAAACAAAACTCAATATTTATTACCCAGATTCTGCGGTTTACAGAAACACCCCACATGTGGTCATAAACTGCTGTATGGGCACACGGCAGGGCGCAGAAGAAAAGGAACTCCACATGGTTTTTAGATGCCATGTCCCATTTGAAGCCCCCTGATGCACCCTTACAGTAGAAACTCCCAAGAAGTGACCCCATTTTGGAAACTAGGGGATAAGGTGCCAGTTTTATTAGTACTATTTTTGGGTACATATGATTTTTTGATCATTAATTATAACACTTTATGGGGCAAGGTGACCAAAAAATTGGTTGTTTTAGCACAGTTTCTATTTATTTATTTTTACAGCGTTCACCTGAGGGGTTCAGTCAAGTGACATTTTTATAGAGCAGATTGTTACGGACGTGGCGATACCTAATATGTATACTTTTTCTCATTTATTAAAGTTTTACACAATAATAGCATTTTTGAAACAAAAAAATAATGTTTTAATATGTCCATGTTCTGAGAGCTATAGTTTTTTTATTTTTTGAGAGATTTTCTTATGTAGGGGCTCATTTTTTGCGGGATGAGGTGACGGTTTTATTGGTAGTATTTTGTGGGACATACGAATTTTTGATCACTTGGTGTTGCACCTTTTGTGATGCAAGGTGACAAAAATTGCTTGTTTTGACACAGTTTTTTTTTTTTTTTTTTTACGGTGTTCACCCGAGGGGTTAGGTCATGTGATATTTTTATAGAGCTGGTTTTTACGGACGCGGCAATACCTAATATGTATACTTTTTTTTATTTGTTTCACTTTAACACAATAATAGCATTTTTGAAACCAAAAAAATGATGTTTTAGTGTCTCCATGTTCTAAGAGCTATAGTTTTTTTATTTTTTGAGAGATTTTCTTATGTAGGGGCTCATTTTTTGCGGGATGAGGTGACGGCTTTATTGGTACTATTTTGTGGGACATACGCGCTTTTGATCACTTGGTGTTGCACCTTTTGTGATGCAAGGTGACAAAAATTGCTTGTTTTGACATTTTTTTTTTTTTTTACGGTGTTCACCCGAGGGGTTAGGTCATGTGATATTTTTATAGAGCTGGTTTTTACGGACACGGCAATACCAAATATGTCTATTTTATTTTATTTTTTCTATTTTAAATTTTTTTTTTTATTCCTAACTTGGGAACTTTTTTTTTTTTTTTACATGTGAAACTTTATTTTATTTTTTCAACCCTTTATTTTTTTTATTTTTTTTTACACTTTTCGTCCCCCATAAGGTCATACAAGACCTCTGGGGGACATTTGCTTCACTTTTTCTTTTTTTTTTCACAGTTGATTTCTCCTGTAACTGGGGCTGACATAGTAGCCCCAGTTACAGGACAAATGCACCCCTATAGAGGCTGTACAGCAGCAATCCTGCGCTGTACAGCCTCACAGCAGGGCTGATCGAGGTCTCTGAGAGACCTCACACAGCTCCTGCACACTCCGGTCACATGACCGCCGGGCCGGAACAGGAAGCGCACAGCGCTGTGTCTGCAGCGATCGTGAAGGCAGGGACACCTGGGAACTGTCCCTGCCTTGTCTTAGGGTTGCCCTGCTGTCACTGACAGCGGGCAACCCGATCAGCAGCTGCACGATTAGCGTGCAGCTGCTATTTCTGACAGGACGTTTTAAAACGTGCTGTCAGAAATAGACGTCCACCCATAGGACGTTTATAGTCTATGGGTGGGCGTGAGGCGGTTAAGGACCAGTTCAGGTCTGAAGTAACTTTGTGAGGCTTACATAATAGAAACCACCCAAAAATGGCCCCATTTTAGAAACTACACCTCTCAAGGTATTGAAAACTGATTTTACAAACTTTGTTAACCCTTTTGGAGATGAAATTTCAGAATTTAACTTTTTTGGCAGATTTTCCATTTTAATAATTTTTTTCCAGTTACAAAGTAAGGGTTAACAGCCAAACAAAACTCAATATTTATGGACTTGATTCTGTAGTTTACAGAAACACCCCATATGTGGTTGTAAACTGCTGTATGGGGACACCGCATTGCGCAGAAGGAAAGGAACGCCATTTGGTTTTTGGAAGGCAGATGTTGCTGGACTAGTTTTTTGACACCATGTCACATTTGATGCCCCCCTGATGCACCCCTAGAGTAGAAACTCCAAAAAAGTGACCCCATTTTGGAAACTACGGGATAAGGTGGCAGCTTTATTGGTACTATTTTTGGGTACATATGATTTTTGGTTGCTCTTTATTTACTCTTTTTGTGAGGCACCGTTTTTAATTTTTGTTATTTACAACTTTCATCTGACAGGTTAGATCATGTGGTATTTTTTATAGAGCAGGTTATTACGGATGCGGCGCTACCTAATATGTAAACTTTTTTTCTATTTATGTAAGTTTTACACAACTAAATCATGTTTTAGTGTCTCCATAGTCTGAGAGCCATAGTTTTTTCAGTTTTTGGGCTATTGTCTTAGGTAGGGTAGGATTTTTGCAGGATGAGATGACCGTTTGATTGGCACTATTTTGGGGTGCATATGACTTTTTGATCGCTTGCTATTACGCTTTTTGTGATGTAAGGTGACAAAATAATGGCTTTTTTGACACCGTTTTTATTTTATTTTTTCTACGTTGTTCATCTGAGGGGTTAGGTCACATGATATTTTTATAGAGCAGGTTCTTACGGACGTGGCGATATCTAATATGTCTACTTATTATTATTTATGCAAGTTTTACACAATAATATCATTTTGGAAACAAACAAAAAAAATCCTGTTTTAGTGTCTCCATATTCTGAGAGCCACAGTTTTTTTTCAGTTTTTGGGTGATTGTCTTAGGTAGGGTATCATTTTTGTGGGATGAGATGATGGTTTGATTGCCTCTATTTTGGGGTTAGGTCATGTAGTATTTTTGTAGAGCAGGTTATTATGGACGCGGCGATACCTAATACGTATACTTTTTTTTATTTACTTAAGTTTACACAATAACAGCATTTTTTAAACCAAAAAAACTATATTTTAGTGTCTCCATATTCTGAGCCATAGTTTTTATTTTTTGGGCGATTGTCTTAGGTAGGAGCTCATTTTTTGCGGGATGAGATGACGGTTAGATTGGTGCTATTTTGGGGGATATATGCCTTTTTGATCGCTTGGTGTTGCACTTTTAGTGATGTAAGGTGACAAAAAAATGGTTTATTTAGCACAGGTTTTTTTTTTTTTTGACGGTGTTCATCTGAGGGGTTAGGTCATGTGATAGTTTTATAGAGCCGGTCGATACAGACGCGGCAATACCTAATATGTCTACTTTCGTTTTTTTCCCTATTCTTTACAATTTTTTTCCCCTTTATTTTGGCAAAAGGATATTTTATTTTATTTTTTTACTTGAAACTTTAAATTTTTTAGGGGAAAACTTTATTTTTTTCACTTTACTTCTGCATTGTCATGCATTGTCTGTAAGTGTATTACTCACTGTAATACACTTACAGCCTTCCTGCCTGTGAGATCTAGGGGGCTGGATCTCACAGGCTCTCCCAGAAGGCAACCTCGATGCCTAAGGAAGGCATCGTGCTGCCTTCCATGTTATTGGGTCCCCGTCACAGCAGCGCGGGGACCCGGTGGCTGCTTTCTTCCTGCACTGGCATCACACGTGCCGCGGTCAGAGCTGACCGCGGCTGTGCAGCGGTTAATGCGCCGGCATCTGTGATTTCACCGATGCAGGCGCATGCAGCAGGGGTCCGGCTATCGGTGACTGCCGAACTCCTGCCGCTGATCGGGCGGGTGTAGCTCCTGCACCCGCCCGATCACCATGACGTACATTTACTTCTCTGGTCCTTAAGTCACGGCCAGAGATGACATACATGTATGTCATGGGTCCTTAAGGGGTTAAAGGGTAACTGTCATGTTTTCATAAAACAAAATCTATTTTAGCATATGTTACTGCTGCAGCAGCATTATGCATAAAGCAGTCTTTAGTTTCTTCACATACCACTGTTTTCCTTGAGTTTTTCCCTTATTTACGGCTGTTTAAACATTTACAATATGAGGACCTTCTCAAGATGGCTCCTCTGCCATTTCTGAGGCCAAAACTGCTTTCCCTCACTTCCCATACACACTTGCTGTAGCCAGCAGCTCCCTGCCAGCCAATCATATTGGATTATTGAGAGACACGCCTCCTCACTCTGAGGCTGGGTTCACACCTGAGCGTATTGGGTATGCGCATTTTACAGGCGTTTTTATTAGGCGTTTTTGAGGCGTTTTTGTATTTAGGAAACGCTCGTAATACGAGCGTTTGTGTGGCGTAATTATGGGGGACCTGTGGATGACGCTGTTATGGGGTGGATCTGTGGATGAGACTGTAGGGGATGTGTGCTATGACACATAGGGCCATGAGGGGGGCCAGCATAAGACACACATATAGCATCTTGTGCTGGTCCCCCTCATGGCCCTACGTGTCCCCTCATGTGTCCTAAACTGCGCACATAACTGGCTTTGTTTTACTACTGGCTTTATTTTACTACTGTCTGAAACAAGCTCTCTCCTATTGATAAAATGGCCAGCCTCTGTACTCACTTTCACGATGAATGCACTGCAGCGAGCGTGAGCGACGTCACTTAGTAACGCTCCTCCCACTTAATTCAGGAAGCAGGAGAGTTACTAAGTGACGTCAGTCACGCGCCGGCCGGCAAGCTCGCTTCCGCTCGCTGCAGTGCATTCATCGTGAAAGTGAGTACAGAGGCTGGACCTGTTATCAATAGGAGAGAGCTTGTTTCAGACAGTAGTAAAATACTTTACACACAAAGCCAGTTATGTGCGCGGGGCCCCTTCATATAAATATAATTTCGCAGCATTTTCGGCGTACGTACGCACTTTTTGAATGAGCAAACAAGCAAACGCCCATTGTCGCGCGTCCCCGCTGAAGTCTATGGGCGGGAACGCGCGACAATACGCCCCAAAGAAGCTCCTGTACTTCTTGGGGCGAAGGGCGTTTTACAGCGCGTTCGTACGCGCTGTAAAACGCTCAGGTGAGAACCATGCCCATAGGGAATCATTGGTTCTTGCCTGTCGAGCGTTTTACAGTGCGTAGGAACGTGCTGTAAAACGCTCAGGTGTGAACCCAGCCTGAAGCCTAATTTAGGCATGCAGTGTGAAGGACCGCACCTCCATCTTCCTGTCTTCTTAGCCAGAGACAGACAAGCCATAGCAACTGTCTTTTAAAGGGTAACTGTCATATTTTTTATTTGCTAGTTTATTAGAGCTATAGCCATAGCAACTGTCTTTTAGGGGAGCAGTGGAAAGGGACAGAGGACATTAATGAAAGCTCTAGAATTCTCTAGTTGCTAAAGAGGCTGGAATTTCTAGTTCTGGAATAGGGAATTCAAAGAGTGATGAATGGGCAATTCCCACAAGGAACCATATGGGAGGTCAGGAGGAAAGGAAGTGGAGGTTTAGTTTAGTTAGAGTCAGAGGTAGGGTCTTCATGGAAAATAGCACTGGCCACATGAGTAGTATGAGAGGAGCAGGTGAAAAAGAGGTTGTCTAGGAAAGGCCACTTTTACACCCTCTATTGTGGCCTGTGGTATAATGTCTGCCGAACGGGAATCCTGACATTCAACTGCCAGGTGGCGGACCTGTGTCCTGGACTCACCTTCCATTACATTAATATGCGTTTATACATTGACACCCTGAGGTAAGAACACATTCTGCCCTTTTGGCCTTTGCAGAACCATAAATGGTCCCCTTTGCTCTTTCCCACCATGTCACCCCCATAACCTTAAATGGCTCATTTGCCTTTTTGCTGCCATGTCATCCTGCTAGGAAAAAATGTGAAAATTAAAACAGATGCTTCCATTTTTTTTCTAGATTCCTGGAGATCGGAAACCCTTTTTATATCATTGCTGCCTGCTATCCATCAAGATCTTTGCTCAGGTGACACGATGACTGCGCTGGGACACTGACATCACCAGTGAACTCCCGGTCTCTAGTAGCTACAGGCCTGAACCAGTCTATGACTTACTAGAGTAAATGACGTCTTGGTGAGCCAATGGCTCTCTGCACTGCCATACCATTCAACTGGATCCGACTCCTGAGGACTCAGATTCAATTGAAAATGGCACTGGACATCGGCAGTCCCACTTCCACTGTGTGCCCTATTGCTTTTGCAGGGCATTACGCCTCTATGTTTTAAAGGAGTTATTCGAATAAAAGTCCCTAAGTAGAAACTTGCATTTTGTCTGTGGTTTTATTTAGTTTGGCAAAAAAGCTAATTCATTTGGAAAATCCAATTTAGTTTGTCCAAAAATAAATTGTTGGTGCTGTTTTAGGCATAGAAAATAGTCTAAATGTAAGCCAGCTCGGAAGCTGGCTTACATTTAGATGTGGCGCTGGATGCGCCGAAGTTATGTAAAAGCCTGTATCTCTTCATAACTTCGGCATATCCACTGCCAGCTACAGGCCTTTATTAAGACCGCCGTCTAAAACTCCAGGGTTTCAATCACTTCGTATCACATATTTAGGTGTCAGACACTAGCGATCCGCTAGTGTCTGCTCTACCGAACCATCCTAATATAATAGGTTTTGGGGCAGCCGTTTTGCTAAAATAACAACTTATATCTATATGCTAATGAGCCTCTAGGTGCTATGGGGGCGTCATTAGCACCTAGAGGCTCCGTCTACCTTCCTAAACTGTCGCCGCCCAGCGCGTCCCTCCAGCCCGCCCATCTCCTGCTGAATGCGATCCTCTCCGTGCGCGTCTCTGTTCTGCGCATGCGCAGTGAATGTCTGACCGCTTCCCTGCTCAGACATCTCCACTGCGCCTGCGCCGATGACATCATAGTGCTCTGAGGAACAGGCGCAGTGGAGCTGTCTGAGCAGGGAAGCGGTCAGGCATTCACTGCACATGCGCAGAACAGAGATGCGCACGGAGAGGATCGCAGATCATCGCATTCAGCAGGAGATGGGCGGGCTGGAGGACGCGCTGGGCGGCGGCAGTTTAGGAAGGTAGACGGAGCCTCTAGGTGCTAATGACGCCCCCATAGCACCTAGAGGCTCATTAGCATATAGATATAAGTTGTTATTTTAGCAAAACGGCTGCCCCAAAACCTATCATATTAGGATGGTTTGTTAGAGCAGACACTAGCGGATCGCTAGTGTCTGACACCTAAATATGTGATATGAAGTGATAGAAACCCTTTAATAAATATGTCCCATAATGTCCATATTCCCATTAAGATAATCATATATTTTTCTAAATTAATGTTTGCTTGTGCTATATAACCAGACAGTAAACCGAGACTGCCTCCAAAGCTCCATATCATAGGCACCACCATTCCCATGAACGCTTGTCTCTTACCTAAGAAATCATCTATATGCAATAGCCTAATCTGCATCTTCATCTACTTCATCACATTAGGAATTCTGCCTGTTTTGTCATGGATGGCAAGTAGGATTTCTGACAAATGAGGAAAAATGTCCAACCTAGTTAGCATTTCTCCACTGCAAACTGGGTTGGTCCTTGTACCCCCAGCAATCGACAGAACAGGGGCCTCTGTACCCCACAGGGGCCCAAATTAATGGTGCAGCAGGTCAAGCAAGCACACTTCCACTTAATATATCTCTATGGGACTGCTGGAGATAGCAGAGTGCAGTTATGGACTGTCTCTAGCAGTCCCATAGAGATGAATGGAGCACCAGTGTGTTTGCTTGACCTGCCGTTGCGTTCACTAATTTTATACTGCTTTCACATGCATGGGAAAAGCCGCATTTTACCCCAAGGAATTATGTAACACCCCCGAGTGGTGTTGCCACTCCTACACCCTGCTATGTTCCAGGTCCTCTCCATAATGTGCATCTATAATAATGTTTGTAACTGTTTATAACATGTACTATGCCTGGTTCACCATCAGGTGGCAGCAAACGGGGCAGAGCTGTAATTATGTAGAATGGAGCTAACCATTCCATTCTAACCCCCCTCTGGAGATAAGTGGCCTAGTCCTATTTCCTGCAGGAAGGGTGGGGACCAGTAAGAACTGTTTCTAGTGCTAGTATGAGTGGTAGTGTGTGTGCTGGTTAGGACTTCATGTTGGAGCTCACCGGATTCTACCACATCCCTTGGCAGAACATCAGAACATAAGCCCGACCAAAGAGTGAAGCAGAGCATCACGAAGAAAGCAAAGACACTAATTAAGCTTGTCAGGACAGCAGAGTCAGATATAGCAGAGTTGAGTTTGCCTGCCATTTTAATGCTAAAGCCTGCTGGAACCAAGATAAAGCCTGAAATCTGTTTTGGAAAAACATTTACTCAAGTAAATTTGCCATTGAACTTCATCTCAAGGTCTGGACTCAAGTTCTTTCTTAATCCCTCAATTATTCCCTTTATTTATTGCTTCTGGGCCAAAGCCTGGGGTCCAGCCGTATCCAGGTAGGAGCACTGTGACACATAAAGAGACAATTGGGCCGCACCATTACACCACTCGGCATTACCTACACCTGGTACGCGTTACATAGAGGGCCCTGGGGGAGGCGGCCTTTTGTAATTACAACAGGGCTATACCAAATCTGCGTGATGTGGACATGGCCCTATACACAATGACAAGTCTCTGTTGGATTGTATGGACAATGGACTGTTAATAAATATGAAATGCAGTTTATTTTACTATAAATTAATGAATGTCATTTATATACTTACATGAAGTAAGCAAATGACGATATTCTCTTAATTTTCTCATAAACCATACACTGAGCTCCTGTGGACTTGTTATATTTCTCTCCCGATATGACAGGGCAGACTGTGCTCCTCATACAATTCATGAATCCTGTGACGGACTGAACCGTCAATGAGGCTGCTGGAGAAGCCTGAGGGCTAGCCTCCTTCCTACGGACTATGGACCCAGAACTATGGAGACCCCCCTCAGACCTCTTGGGGTTACAAGGAACTATTAACCCTGATTTGTGTGTGGAGTTATAGGCCACATCTTTCCTATTGCCCATTAAAGGTGAAGGGTGTGAATCCCGCAACACAAAAAGGGTTAACTCTGCAGTGAGACTCCCAATGAATGTGTTAGTTTATTTGTCCCTTTGTTCTATTGTGTTAGTGATAGAATTAAGATAGCTGACTCTAGGAGTAGCCGACTCCGGTGTAGAGGGGTAGATCACCCTATGATACACTCAGGAGATAATCCCCTCACATGTGTCTCCTCTCTCCCTATTCTTTCATTAAGACACTGGGGAGGGGATGTCTGTTTGCATGCTGTTCATGTTTGATTGAGTTATGTTGTTAGACTTCTTGAACTGTATATATACTGAGTTGGTCTTCAATAAAGAGTTCTTGATTTGTTTCACCCTCAACATAGAGTCTCATCTCATGTGTGGGGGGGGGGGGGGGGACAGCTATACAGGGAGTGCAGAATTATTAGGCAAGTTGTATTTTTGAGGATTAATTTTATTATTGAACAACAACCATGTTCTCAATGAACCCAAAAAACTCATTAATATCAAAGCTGAATATTTTTGGAAGTAGTTTTTAGTTTGTTTTTAGTTTTAGCTATTTTAGGGGGATATCTGTGTGTGCAGGTGACTATTACTGTGCATAATTATTAGGCAACTTAACAAAAAACAAATATATACCCATTTCAATTATTTATTTTTACCAGTGAAACCAATATAACATCTCAACATTCACAAATATACATTTCTGACATTCAAAAACAAAACAAAAACAAATCAGTGACCAATATAGCCACCTTTCTTTGCAAGGACACTCAAAAGCCTGCCATCCATGGATTCTGTCAGTGTTTTGATCTGTTCACCATCAACATTGCGTGCAGCAGCAACCACAGCCTCCCAGACACTGTTCAGAGAGGTGTACTGTTTTCCCTCCTTGTAAATCTCACATTTGATGATGGACCACAGGTTCTCAATGGGGTTCAGATCAGGTGAACAAGGAGGCCATGTCATTAGATTTTATTCTTTTATACCCTTTCTTGCCAGCCACGCTGTGGAGTACTTGGACGCGTGTGATGGCGCATTGTCCTGCATGAAAATCATGTTTTTCTTGAAGGATGCAGACTTCTTCCTGTACCACTGCTTGAAGAAGGTGTCTTCCAGAAACTGGCAGTAGGACTGGGAGTTGAGCTTGACTCCATCCTCAACCCGAAAAGGCCCCACAAGCTCATCTTTGATGATACCAGCCCAAACCAGTACTCCACCTCCACCTTGCTGGAGTCTGAGTCGGACTGGAGCTCTCTGCCCTTTACCAATCCAGCCACGGGCCCATCCATCTGGCCCATCAAGACTCACTCTCATTTCATCAGTCCATAAAACCTTAGAAAATATCTTGAGATATTTCTTGGCCCAGTCTTGACGTTTCAGCTTGTGTGTCTTGTTCAGTGGTGGTCGTCTTTCAGCCTTTCTTACCTTGGCCATGTCTCTGAGTATTGCACACCTTGTGCTTTTGGGCACTCCAGTGATGTTGCAGCTCTGAAATATGGCCAAACTGGTGGCAAGTGGCATCTTGGCAGCTGCACGCTTGACTTTTCTCAGTTCATGGGCAGTTATTTTGCGCCTTGGTTTTTCCACACGCTTCTTGCGACCCTGTTGACTATTTTGAATGAAACGCTTGATTGTTCGATGATCACGCTTCAGAAGCTTTGCAATTTTAAGAGTGCTGCATCCCTCTGCAAGATATCTCACTATTTTTTACTTTTCTGAGCCTGTCAAGTCCTTCTTTTGACCCATTTTGCCAAAGCAAAGGAAGTTGCCTAATAATTATGCACACCTAATATAGGGTGTGGATGTCATTAGACCACACCCCTTCTCATTACAGAGATGCACATCACCTAATATGCTTAATTGGTAGTAGGCTTTCGAGCCTATACAGCTTGGAGTAAGACAACATGCATAAAGAGGATGATGTGGTCAAAATACTCATTTGCCTAATAATTCTGCACGCAGTGTATTTACTCTGGGGACTGCTATCTGTATTATACTCCCCTGGGATTACAACTCGGTTCTACCCACTGGAAGCTGGATCCTGGTCTTGGGCCCAGGGTGGGTGGAGGACAGCGAGACCCCAGCCAAGCTGTAACGCTGGAAGTGGGGTTATGATGCTCATACAGTGCTGATGGTGTCCGTTGGAGTGCTTGGAAGTACTCGGTGAGCACTAGGAAGCATCGATTGGCGGAGGCACCCATTCTGGGTGCCAAGCGGTCCATCACATTGGTGGCAGCAGTGGGATGGCTTCCTAGGAGTATAGAAGCATGGAGACACAGTTCATGGATTTATATTTGGGGCAACGCTAGTACCCATACAGCTCCTCTGGCTACAGCAATATGGAATCAGCTAGTTCCCGAACAGCGTTCCACTACGAGGAGGAGGATGACCCGGACTGGATGGATGTAGTCCGGAAAGGCGTCTGGCACGAGGCCCTGGAGGACGTACAGCGTCGGCGGGGCGAGAGTCTCCCCAATGAGGAGCAGCGGTTGCAGCTATATTTACTCTGGGGACTGCTATCAGTATTATACTCCCCTGGGATTATAACTCGGTTCTACCCACTGGAAGCTGGATCCTGGTCTTGGGCCCAGGGTGGGTGGAGGACAGCGAGACCCCAGCCAAGCTGTAACGCTGGAAGTGGGGACTACAGTGCTGATGGTGTCCGGTGGAGTGCTTGGAAGTACTTGGTGAGCACTAGGAGGCATCGATTGGCGGAGACACCCAGTCGGGGTGCCAAGCGGTCCGTCACAAATCCTATTCAGCTAACTTAACCTACAGATATAAGATTATGACTGTACGACATATTGTACTGGAGGAACAACATGGCAGCTTTCACAAGTGACACTAGAAGAATAAAGGGTGAGAACTGTAAAGACGACTCTAACAGCATGTACTTTCCCTTTAAATTCAATCAAAACTCCCTTTAAGGCCTCTTTCACACGGCCGTTTTTTTTTCCCGTTTACTGGCCGTTTTTTGCGGTCCGTATACGGTCCGTATACGGAACCATTGATTTCAATGGGTCCGCAAAAAAAACGGAATGTGTTCCGTATGCATTCCGTTTCCGTTTTTCCGTTTTTCCGTTCCGTTTTAACATAGAACATGTCCTATATTTGGCCGCAAATCACGTTCCGTGGCTCCATTAAAGTCTATGGGTCCGCAAAAAAACGGAATGCATACGGAAGTGCATCCGTATGTCTTCCGTATCCGTTCCGTTTTTTGCGGATCCATCTATTGAAAATGTTATGCCCAGCCCAATTTTTGATATGAAATTACTGTATACTGTATTTGCCATACGGAAAAACGGAACGGAAAAACGGAACGGAAACGGAAACACAACGGAAACAAAAAACGGAACAACGGATCCGTTTAAAACGGACCGCAAAACACTGAAAAAGCCATACGGTCGTGTGCAATAGGCCTAAAGGGGTTTTGCACTTGGCCAGCCTATAAAGAGAAGATTATGTGGATATGTGATCTGCACTCCAATTTGGTGGTTTGGGTGCTCGTGAGAGAAGACTATTTTGCGAGTAGGAATATCCACAGCACTCCAATTTAAGGTATATGCAATTCTTTTAAATAATCAAAGAAAGTGTTCACATCACTTATTATTCCATACAGTGTTCATATCCAGGAGTAGAAAAAAAGTATTAGGCTTATTGGACACGAACGTGTGCGCTCCGTGGGCGTATTGCGGATCCGCAATACAAGGGCACCGTTCCGTGTGCATTCTGCATCACGGATGTGGACCCATTCACTTCAATGTGTCCGCAAATCCGTAGTTGCGGAATGATGCGGAACGGAAGCACGGAACGGAACCCTACGGAAGCACTACGGAGTGCTTCCGTGGGGTTTCGTCCCGTACTTCCTTTTCGCAAAAAGATAGAACATCTTTTTGCGGAACGGCAGGATTGCGGACCCGTTAAAGTGAATGGGTCCGCGATCTGCTGCGGCTGCCCCAAGGTGGGTGTTCGTGCATTGCGGCCCACAATTTGCGGGCTGAAATACAGCCACAGAGTGCACACGTTCGTGTGCAAGAGGCCTTAGCCACATAGTATTCCCCGGACGTTTCGGTCTAAGTTAGACCTTTATCAGCGGGATCTGTAAACAATATATTGTATCTTAAATATTGATCTAGTATATACTGTACAGAAAAATTAAGTATTAAAGACAAAGAATATACTGTAGGTGGGGGTCCAGAAAAAATGAATCAAAATGGTGGGTGTAAAGTAGAAAGAGGTGGGCAAGACAAGGACAGGATGTGTATGCACATGCAAGAAAGAAATGTGTGGTGTAGGTGGACTTAAGAGGAGGAAATAGGTCTAGGAAAGAGAGGTATAATAATGATAGCCGTAATGAGAGACAATATGGTAATTGGGAATGATATTGTGACATAATGAAGAGTTATATAAAGGCTGAGTATAATAAATGGAAATAGGAAACACTAATAGATCCAGTATTGTAAATCAATTATAGTAATGTGGTAATATAAAGGAAAATAATGAAGTAATAATTATGATGATAAAAGGAAATCTTAAAGGGAACCTGTCACCTCCCAAAAGCATCCCCGGTACTGCTGGCGGCTTGGGATGCTTTTGGGAGGTGACAGGTTCCCTAAAAACATAATCAATTGGAAGAAAAATTAAATGATGAAAAAGAGAATAAATGATGAAATAAAAATAAAAAAATTGAAAAAAATATAAAGAACATTTTTATTCCTTTTTTATGGACCCCCACCTATATTTCTGGTCTTTAATACTTTATTTTTCTGTACAGTATATACCAGACTAATATTTAAGATACAATATATTGTTTACAGATTCCACTGATAAAGGTCTAATTCAGACCAAAATGTCTGGGGAATACTATATGGCTAATACATTTTTTCTACTCCTGGATATGAACAACACTGTATGGAATAATAAGTGATGTGAACACTTTCTTTGATTATTAAAAAGAATTGCATATACCTTAAATTGGAGTGCCGTGGATATTCCTACTTGTATAGAAGATGACGTACCTGCTTCCCAGCAGCGGCTCCCCACTCCTTCTCCTCCCAGCCTCCACTGGGCTCCCTCACGGAAAACATCCGGTTTAACATGGCTGCAGCCAATCACTGGCTGGCGCGAAGACCGGATCCCCTTGCATCATGTGACCATTCAGTGTGATTGGCTGCAGACGATGTCAAACTGGAGAAGAAAGCCAGGAGAGGAAAGAGCGGCGAGGGCCAATAGGGGATTCTTGCACAACCCCTTTAATGGCTGCTAAGTAGATAGACTGGATGGATAACAGACAGACATCACACATGTACAGATACATTATCACATTCCCACATATTTATATTGTTTTCTCTTCAAGGAACGAAATGAGGAAGAGGGAACCGATTGCCCTTTATGAAGAGGAGACGTAAGTGCAGGAATGTTCCTCACTACATCCCTTCTTGGGTTTGTCTTGGACTGGAGTAACGGTTCTGATTTCTCTTCCACAAACAGCGCCACACCAGTCCATGGGCTGTGTCACATATTGTAGCTAAATCTCCTTCACTTGAGTAGGGCTGAGCTAAAATACCAGACTCGTCAGTCAGATAACTGTACCTCCAATTATGGGGAGAAAATCAGACCCACGCTGCAATCTCAGATAACCCTTTACCATATACACCAGAAAATCCATGCTTAGCATTAGGACTCTATACTGCACGCGTTTTCAGATTTACGACGCAGAACTACTATTAGATTGGATTCACTACTATCAGGAGAACATCCTATCAGGATGAATGTGTCACACTGCTGACATTCAAGTGAATGGGAGGAGTGGTTGTAATCACACTGCACCCCCACTAAAATGTTGACGGCTTAGGCTACTTTCACACTAGCGTTCGGGGCTCCGCTTGTGAGTTCCGTTTGAAGGCTCTCACAAGCGGCCCCGAACGCATCCGTCCAGCCCTAATGCATTCTGAGTGGACGCGGATCTGCACAGAATGCATCAGTCTGGCACCATTTGTCCTCCGCTCAGCAGGCGGACACCTGAACGCAGCTTGCAGCGTTCGGGTGTCCGCCTGGCCGTGCGGAGGCAAACGGATCCGTCCAGACTTACAATGTAAGTCAATGGGGACGGATCCGTTTGAAGTCGACACAATATGGCTCAATTTTCAAACGGATCCGTCCCCCATTGACTTTCAATGTAAAGTCAAAACTGATCCGTTTGCATTATCATGAACAAAAAAAAAAAATATATATTTTTTTTTGTTCATGGTAATGCAAACGGATCCGTTCTGAACGGATCTAAGCGTTTGCATTATAGGTGCGGATCAGTCTGTGCAGATACCAGACGGATCCGCACCTAACGCAGGTGTGAAAGTAGCCTTACAGGTAGACATTGAAGAGAACATGGTGCTCGCATGAGCATCATAACCCTTCAAACAGCTGATGGGCAGGCGTGCTGGAAATTGGACCCCGCCAATCTGATATTGATAGACTATCAATATCAGAAAACCAAACAACCCATTTAATAGGGCATCTGAATATGGCACTATTTTTTTTTTCTCTCTTAGATTTTATATCCCGGAGTAAAAAGAAAACCTTCATATGTCTCCATATGAAATTATAGGCAGATTGTGGTACAGTATGGTTCATTATACTATCATGGGTGCCATATTATGGCCTTTTGCAATCTGAATGGACTGTAATATGGTCATGATTTCACTGTCTGCCATCCAAGAAGACTCCAAGAAGATGGATGACAACGGGCTGCTTTCTTCAGACTCCTTGGTGAAATTTAATGAAATCGAACCTATCACATTTATCACAAAACATTATAAATTAATCCATTTAATATTTAAAAGTCTACAACGTGATGAGAGACATATCGTCTACTATTTAAAAGGCTAGACATAGTTTGCGAGTTCCTCAAAATAGTAAGCCTTTTTAGTTCTATTAAAGGGGTTTTCAGCAGAGTTATTAGATGATAAAAAAAACATTTACTGACCGGTTAAATCCCCCATGGCTCTAGTGCTGCCACTCCAGTCCTGGCTGCAGTGGTTATGTAGCTGTATACCCCCACACGGTCCTGTATACTGTTGGGGCCAGTGGTTGGCAGCAGATATAAGGACTGGAGTGGCAGGGGTGGAACCATGGGAGAATTAACCAATGAGCAGACCTTCTCGCACCCCTTCCCCTTGGGCAAATTTTTTAACAATGTGGAAAACCCCTCTAAGCAAAACAGGTATATAGTATACAATGTGCCAGTAACAGTATACACACATTGTAAAATAAATTGCTCTTTTACTATGTATTTTAAAATTAAATTAATATGGTTATTTAGGAATGTAATAATTCAATAGATTAAATGTAAATAATCTTATGTCTGTTATTTTCGTAGAAGATGAACACATGAAGTTATTCCTAGCCAGGGACAGCTGTTTTAAGATATCGGACAAGGTATTATTATATTGAGGGAAAGAATATAACATTTTCCAGATTTCTGCACAACTTGACCTAGTGGCATCATGCAGGAATATAATAAACACACATACATACATTATATATATATATATATATATATATATATATATATATATATATATATATATATATATATATACACACACACACACACACACACACACACTGTCTAATATCATGTATTTAGGTAAGAAATCTAATTAGAAGCTTCTCATCCCACCAGTATCTCCTGGCCATGGTTCTCACATACTACAGAAGAGCAAGACTAAGTACGGAGGAATATAGCACCTTTTTCTTTCCATGTCTGCAAGTTTCTTTTTGTCTACTTAACTAAATAGTCTACCCTGTAATATTACCATTAACGAAATATATCAGCACTTGTAATTTAGAATATTAGTAGGCACTCATGCAAATGGAGTAACGTATTTATTATTGAATACTAAAATATTAATATATTCAAAATCTTTGTAAAATGCACACATGTAAAATGGTTCAAAGGTTGGACAGTAGCAGCATAGATTGATAATGCACATTATCTTTATATTATCTCACCAATAGAGACGACGCGCACTACCTCACTCCACATGGGACGCCGGAGACTGGTGCACAGACACATCCAGCGCATACAGCGGACGACATATATGGGACTGCGAAGGGGGAATACCAATACATTGAAAGGTAAGCGCCGTAAAGTACCAAAGAACACGTAGGACGCCGCGTCCAGGTACACCGGCCAGAAACCTACTTACCCCTGCATGTAAGTCCTTCATATTATTCTTTTGAATCTTGGTGCCAAATTTTTAAACCGCGCTGGTTGTATTGGACATAGTGACCCTGAACTGAGTGGTCTCATTGACATTTCCTACTATCTCATTATTGTTTTTGCCTTCGGTACCGCTGTTGCATATTTCGCTACGTT
Organism: Bufo bufo; assembly: GCF_905171765.1. Lineage (NCBI taxonomy): Eukaryota > Metazoa > Chordata > Amphibia > Anura > Bufonidae > Bufo > Bufo bufo. Next base: position 118,356,602 of record NC_053391.1, read on the forward strand.
TACAGTGGTCCCATTGACATCAGTTACTCTATTTTATATTTTTTTAGGAATGACTAATATTCTGCTGATTCACCTGGATTTGGAAAATTAATAACTAGATAATGCGCATTATCAATCTATCTATGCTGCTACTGTCCAATCTTTGAACCATTTTACGTGTGTGCATTTTACAAAGATTTAATATATTAATATTTTAGTATTAAATAATAAATACGTTACTCCATTTGCATGAGTGCCTGCTAATATTCTAAATTACATTTACTTATTAGACTGGCTGTGTCTTCAGCAGTTAGCACCTTTATCATTCTACATTTTGGTTGAGCAACCTAATACACTATCCCTTATTCATATATCATATATATTTCATTTTTTTCTTCCAGGTTCTTAGCTAACCAGTATGAAGGGGATGTCCCATTTCGATAGGAGATCTACCCCTGGGCCCCTGCATGGAAGTGGACTATGACAAAGAGACAGCTGCTGCATTAACGCGACCCCATTGCTCCTCAGGATGGGATTCAGAGCTTGGGTGGACCAAGCCACCTGTGATCTGGTGAGGAACATAAAAGAGACAAGAACTGTTATTAAAAGTCTGTGTTGATTATAATAATTTATATAATGTATATCTCTAGATCATGGCACAAGACTCTGACCACTGGGCATGGAAGAGAAACAGAGCAGTCCATCATAGCTGGGCAGTACGCTGGTTCAGGAGCGATGATGAAGAGATTAGCATGAGAGGTCCATGGATCAGCCCTTTCTCCTGCTCTCTGTGTAACACCATTCTCCATCAACATCCATTGCCAGGCAGACACAGAGGAGGAACCTGGAATAGCAGACTAAGGCTACTTTCACACGGGCGAGTATTCCGTGCGGATGCGATGCGTGAGGTGAACGCATTGCACCCGCACTGAATACCGACCCATTTATTTCTATGGGGCTGTTCACATGAGCGGTGATTTTCACGCAGCACTTGTGCGTTGCGTGAAAATCGCAGCATGCTCTATATTCTGCGTTTTTCACGCGACGCAGGCCCCATAGAAGTGAATGGGGTTGCGTGAAAATCGCAAGCATCCGCAAGCAAGTGCGGATGCAGTGCGATTTTCACGCATGGTTGCTAGGTGACAGTCTATTCACTGTATTATTTTCCCTTATAACATGGTTATAAGGGAAAATAATAGCATTCTGAATACAGAAGGCTTAGTAGGTGATCAATTGAGGGTTAAAAAAAAAAATAAAAAAAATTAACTCACCTTCTCCTCTTGTTTGCATAGTTCCCGGTCTCTTCTTTACTTCTTAAAAGATGAACTACCGGCTAGGACCTGTGGTGACGTCAGATCACATGCTCCAATCACATGTGATCTGACGTCACCAAAGGTCCTTTAGCCCACAGCTCATCATTAAAGAAGTAAAGAAGAGACCGGGAACTACGCAAACAAGAGGAGAAGGTGAGTTAATTTTTTTATTTTTTTTTAACCCTCAATTGATCACCTACTAAGCATTCTGTATTCAGAATGCTATTATTTTCCCTTATAACCATGTTATAAGGGAAAATAATAACATCTACACAACACCGAACCCAAGCCCGAACTTCTGTGAAGAAGTTCAGGTTTGGGTACCAAACATGCGTAATTTTTCTCACGCGAGTGCAAAACGCATTACAATGTTTTGCACTCGCGCGGAAAAATCGTGGGTGTTCCCGCAACGCACCCGCACATTTTCCCGCAACGCCCGTGTGAAAGGGGCCTAAGGCTACTTTCACACTTGCGTTCGGGGCGGATCTGTCTGGTATCTGCACAGACGGATCCGCACCTATAATGCAAACAATGGTATCCGTTCAGAACGGATCTGTCTGCATTATATTTCAGAAAAAAATCTAAGTCTAATTGTTAGTCAGACGGATCCGTCCTGACTTTGCATTGAAAGTCAATGGGGGACGGATCCGTTTGAAATTGCACCATATTGTGTCAACGTCAAACGGATCCGTCCCCATTGACTTACATTGTAAGTCTGGACGGATCCGTTTGGCTCCGCACGGCCAGGCGGAAACCCGAACGCTGCAAGCTGCGTTCGGGTGTCCACTTCCTGAGCGTAATGGAGCCAAAGTGATGCATTCTGAGCGGATCCTTATCCACTCAGAATGCATTGGGGCTGTACGGATCTGTTCGGGGCTGCTTGTGAGAGCCTTCAAACGGAACTCACAAGCGGAACCCCGAACGCAAGTGTGAAAGTAGCCTAAGGCCTCATGCACACGACCGGTGTGTTTTGCGGTCCGCAAATTGCGGATCCGCAAAACACGGATGGCGTCCGTGTGCGTTCCGCAATTTGCGGAATGGTACGGACAGCCATTGATATAACTACCTATTCTTGCCCGCAAAACGGACAAGAATAGGACAGGTTATATTTTTTTTGCAGACCACGGAACGGAGCAACGGATGCTGTCCGCATCTTTTGTGGCTCCATTGAAGTAAGTGGGTCCGCATCCAAGCCGCAAAAACTGTGGCTCGGATGTGGACCAAAACAACGGTCGTGTGCATGAGGCCTAACAAACATTTTTAGTCAGTGTAACATTGTGTGGCAAAAAGGTTTTAAAAAAAAAGAAATGCTGAAGGGTCACCTGTTCCTTCATTCCCCAGTCTGGACGTTGGGCTCACATGACTGAGAATACTATGCATATCCTACAGATGCCAAAACATTCCTAGATTGGAATACCTCTACATGAGAAGATCATATATAAGAGCTTGATAACACTGATCTGTTCTTTCCTATAATAAACATGTTTCTCTTATAATAAACTATTTATATTCAAACCTTAGATGTACTGCTGTCCAGATGTGTACCATAGCTGCCGGACCTTCAAGGAGAAGAACATCTAGAAGACATGAAGGATGAAGAGCTGGAGAAAGAGGAAATATATCCTTTACAGTTATATATCCAAAAACACACACAAATACACAAAGTCACTACACCCATACACACAATCACTACATACACAAACACACACCAAAACTTATGTTATAGCGGTAACCTCCCTCAGTATGTCCGGAGGGAGGGCGGCACAGCAGCCATGGTTTCCCTGTCCTGAGTGCTGCTGTACGCTCTTCCTGAGTGATGGGAGGTGACCAGCACATATAAAAGATACATATAAAAGATACATTTTTTATATTCTATGCTTTGTCTGTGTTATTTCTTCTATTTTATGTGTGAAAGTAAAACATTACTTACAGAATATACATGGTGCGAGATTTGTCTGACTGGGATCCTGTGATACAAGTCACATCATAGTTGGGGGCCTTGGTACAGTTTGCATTCAGGCCTTTGCTTCATGCATTGTGTCATTTTAGACAGTTCTATTTTATTATTTTAAGGTTTTGTCATTCTGATTTGTATGTGTAAAATAAATGATATCTAAATAACAATCAAGTCAACATTATGATTATTCATTTTTTACACTGTATATGTCCACTGTAAGTGGAGCTGCCCCTGGAGCCCCAATTATAGGGAAAAACAGCCTTGTTACAGTGACATTTGTTACAATAATATCTTTATAAGCATCTCTTGGTGATGACGTTACCTGATGACTGGCAGCAGTGGTAGTGGCACTGTCACAACCTCTATTCTCTACATAGCTTTATCTCCTCGGAACGACTTTCTTGTACTAGGTTTGTGTGTGTGTATATATATATATATATAATTATGTGAATTCCGGCAGCACTCACTTTAGAGATTATCCGGTGCAAGCGTCTCGCCTTTGACAACAGGCTTGTATATTTATAGAAAATCAACGCAGCACTTGGACTGCTCCCTGCGCCGTAAGCGAAGGGAGACAGTCACTGCACCTGCGCCGAATACAGAAGTACACAGCGCAGGCGCGAGTAGGCTGTCAATCTAGAGGAGAGGGGCGGGCTGGAGCGCGCTGGGCGGCAGAAATGGTGAGTGGACAGAGCCTCTAGGGGCTGAAAAGACGCCCCCATAGCACCTAGAGGCTCATTTGCATACCAATAAAACTACGTTTTTTAGGGTAACCGCTGCAGAGAAAGGGATTACAATAGCATGGTTAGGTAGAGCAGACACTAGCAGATCGCTAGTGTCTGACAGCTAATTAGGTCAAAATGTGGTGGTAGAAACCCTGCAGTAGGTGGGCCACGGAGTATGAAGTGAGGAAATATGGAGTTACATTTATGGACGGCATGTTCATATAAGGATTGTCTTCTATCCACAGCACAAATCTTTTTATTTTTGTTTGCTTCTGTATGAATTTGGTACTTCTGTAATTACAGTCCGTTGTGTACAATGGCAGGTATCCACGAGGAGATCCCTCCCTATTAGATGACAATGGGTGGATTTTGACCATGGATACAGTGTGACCCTACACTAACGTGTTGGTGCGCAACTGATCTTTGGCCACGGATGTGGGCTGCAGCTTTGATATTGTGGCATCCCGGATCCGAACTCACCCAGTCACCAGTATAGGCCATAGAGCACTAATATGTGCCATTACCTTACTTTGTTACACACCGGCTGTTTATATCAGAAGTATCTGGCAACAAAGGGACGTTGTCCTTAAACAAGATGGCGTAAGATACATCAGAAGATCAACACGCAGTTGCGGTATTACAGGGATATCGTAACCCGGAAGTACGCAATATACGTCATGGAGACATGCGCAGTTGCGCTACAGGAACGCCGAACCGCATGGATTATGACAGCCGTCCACGCTATACATCCTCCTTCACCCTCCGTCTGCTTGACCTACGCAGTAAGCATTAAGCACTTTATCAGCACGCACAGCTGACATTCTTCACTAGATGATTGATAATTATGAATCTTTGTATACATTTGTGTATTTCACAGGATGATATATCCATTTTTATAATTGATTGTTTATTATATGATTATGCACTGAGGCTCACAATGAGATGTACTGTAAATGTGACACATGTAGTGTATTTTTAACCTAATTAATGTGTTTATTATGAATTGATCACACCTGTATCACATATTGATTGTATTCACCCCACTGGTATATATATCCAGCATTTTGTCTGTACTCACTGCTTGAGAAAGGCTCGTATACTGAGCCGAAACGTCGCTTGTCCCATATGGGTAAATAAAGTATTTTTTCATTTTTTACTTCCTGGAGTGCTGCCCTTTTTGTTATTTTTTTATATATATATAATGTGAATTCCGGCAGCACTCACTTTAGAGATTATCCGGTGCAAGCGTCTCGCCTTTGACAACAGGCTTGTATATTCATAGAAAATCAACGCAGCACTTGGACTGCTCCCTGCGCCGTAAGCGAAGGGAGACAGTCACTGCACCTGCGCCGAATACAGAAGTACACAGCGCAGGCGCGAGTAGGCTGTCAATCTAGAGGAGAGGGGCGGGCTGGAGCGCGCTGGGCGGCAGAAATGGTGAGTGGACAGAGCCTCTAGGTGCTGAAAAGACGCCCCCATAGCACCTAGAGGCTCATTTGCATACCAATAAAACTAAGTTTTTTAGGGTAACCGCTGCAGAGAAAGGGATTACAATAGCATGGTTAGGTAGAGCAGACACTAGCAGATCGCTAGTGTCTGACAGCTAATTAGGTCAAAATGTGGTGGTAGAAACCCTTTAAGCTGCTAGTTTGTTAGGGGAATCCTTAGAAATTGGTAGGATCCAAAAACATATTGAACATGTATGTGGCACTTTAGTATCAAATTAGCTCTCCGCTGTCCGCTCCTTGCTTCACCATTCAGCTGCAGGCACTCACCAGCAGTAGAGGGATGCCCTCACACATCGCGCTGCCAGACTATATAGGAGGAGCGGTGGAATGAGCCTCTGTGCTCCTCCTCCTCCTACACAGCAGCGTGATGTGTGACAGTATCCTGCTGGGGAGCGCCAGCAGCTGAGCTGTGATGTGCATCAGAGGAACTAGGTGAATATTTACTTTTTTTACTTCATCTAAAGGGGGCACATGTCTGGACATAACTACTGTGATGGGGCACATATCTGCCCATAACTACTGTGATGGGGCACATATCTGCCCATAACTACTGTGAGGGGGCACATATCTGCCCATAACTACTGTGAGGGGGCACATATCTGCCCATAACTACTGTGAGGGGGCAATTATCTGGGCATAACTACTGTGAGGGGGCAATTATCTGGCCATAACTACTGTGAAGGGGGCACAATGTGGGTAAAACTACTGTGAGGGGGCACATATCTGGGCATCACTACTGTAAGGGGCACAGTGTGGGCATTGCTACTGTATGCTGGCACAAAGAGGGAATAATTACAATGGTCCCTCAAGATACAATGGCCTCAGGATACAATATTTTTTAACATACAATGGTCTTTTCTGACCCATCGTAAGTTGAAACTAGACTCAACATACAATGCCCGAGACTCACAACCAATCAAGACCACTTCTCTTGTAAATGGCTGTATTAGTTGCTAGTTAGCAGCTATTCCTGACTGTTATATGTAAGGACTTGCTTTATGTTTTAGTTCAGTGGCGTAAGGATCGCCATAGCAGCCATAGCAATGGCTATGGGGCCCTACACCACTGGGGGCCTGGGCCGCCGGCTGAGGATTTAAAAAATATAGAATTCATGTGGCGAGTGGCGGTGCGATAGGGGGCGGCCGGAGGCAGAGAGGGAGTGGTCCCGCAGTCTGGGAGGCAGTTCTGACTAGTCCTACTGGCCGGAAGTGGAGGAGGCGGACTCGGAGCGTGGGCGGCTGGCGCACAGACGTACGGTTCAAGTGGCTGAGGTGAGGGCTGGCTCCGGCTGACTCTGGCTGGGGAGTGGGGACTGTAGTGGTATGTCCGAAGGCCATGTACGGTATTTAGCCAGGATACCAGCTGGCAGCTGCATTATTTAATAGTGTGGTTGATGGCAAAGACACAGCCACCTATCTTCACCTTGCGCAGAGTCCCCTTCCGTTCTTCCCGTTGTTTCACGGTGGTCGCCGTTCTGCTCAGTTCCACATCTCGACCGTCACTGTCACTGGCTGCTCCTGTTTCAGCACGGCCGGCGGCGTCTCCCTCTCGCTCCTCAAGACCGGGGTGTAGTCCCCAGCAGCTCATAACCTGATTTACCGGAGCCGTTCCTGAGCTGTTTATTTCTGAAGATAGCTAACAGATGGTTAGTACATTTGTGCCAGTGTAGGAAATGTATGAATCTAAATGTCTGTGTATTAAAGAAGATTGTTAAATTGTACAGGGGTCTGTAACACAAGAAGGTGAAAAGTACATATCGTGGGGTGTGTATGTGTATTAGACCTCATGCACACGGCCGTTGTTGTGTTCCGTTCCGCAAAATGGGGTTCCGTTGTTCCGTGATCCTTTTCCGTTTTTGTTTCCGTGTGTCTTCCTTTATTTTTGGAGGATCACCAGACATGAAGGAAAGTCAAAAAAAAATCTAAGACAGGTTTGCCATGCAAATGATAGGAAACAGACGGAAGCGGGTGACAATCTTGTGTGCCTCCGCGTTTTTTCACGGTCCCATTGACTTGAATGGGTCTGCGAACCGGTTTCCGTTAAAAAAATAGGACAGGTTATATTTTTTTGACGGACTGGAACCATGGATCACGGACGCGGATGACAAACGGTGCACTAGCAGAGTTTTCAACGGACCTATTGAAAGTCAATGGGTCCGCAGAAAATCACGAAAAACGGAACAACGGACACGGAATAAAACAACGGTCGTGTTCATGAGGCCTAAGACAGAGGGTAGGGATATGTATCTTGTGTAGTTTGGGTATTAGGGAGAGTAAGGGGTATATATCTAGTGCTGATACACGTGTAGGTGAAGAACCTTCTGTCTAATACACATACACACCCCACGATATGTACTTTCACCTGCTTGTGTTACAGACCCCTGACAATTTAACAATCTTCTTTAATACACAGACATTTAGATTCATACATTTCCTACACTGGCACAAATGCGCTGCCAGTGACCAACCGTCTGTGCTCAGTCCTACGCGTAACCGTCGCAAGTGCATGAGGAGGTGCGGATGTGGCGGCGAGGTCCGAGAGGTATGTGGGGGTGGCATAATTTTTTTTGCTATGGGGCCCAGTCATTTCTAGCTACGCCCGTTTTAGTTATCTGCTTATTTCTCTTAAATCTTCATTTTCTCTCATCTTGAATAACATTTTGGGGCTTTAGAACCAATTACTCAACTTACAATGGTTTCAACATACAATGGTCGTACTGGAACCAATCCATATTGTAACTTGAGGGACCACTGTACTATGTGGGAGCATTAAAGGGACTGGGTGCGTATAGTTATGCTGTGGGCGGAGGTAGAAGCATGGCCTAGTACGAAAAATATTGCTGCGGCGCGCCGCACATATTATCCCTCTTTATGTTATTTAAAAGTTGGGAGGGATGGCGGATAATTTTTTTATTACGCATTTGGAAAAAAAAATAATGTTCCTGTCACACACGGAAAAAGTTGAAGACTTGAGATACTGATGATTAGTTTGCAGATATCATTGCATTTCACTTCTGACCAAACTGCCTATCTAAGCTAAAAGTCTGCTAATGCATTGCTTCAGGATGGAAAATTACAGCTGTAGATACTCATATGCTGATGCAACGCCTGAAAGAACGCGGTATGAGGACGTTTGTCCCAAATTTCGCGCCGTACAGTACCCTCCTGGTCATGTGATCGGACCGAGCCTGCTGCGAGCAGTTTAGCCGCACACGTGGAGCTGGCAGAGCACAGCGCGGAGACGGGAGAGAGTTGTACAAGTGATGTGAGTGTGTACCGTATCCGCCGGCTGCGTCATGCTCTCCGGTGTCCTCCGCCGACAGTCTGGGTCATGTACAACACTAATGCCGTCCGGAAGTGAAGTAGTTGCACGTAAAGTAACCAATCAGAGGCCTTTTATCATTTCAGTGCAGGTTACATCATGACAGCAGCGAGGTGATTGGTTGCTATGGGCAACTGCTCTTGCAGAATTGTTTTTATACTTCGGGTTAGTTGTGCTTATAATGCAAAAAGCCAAAGGGGCGGGTGATGTATAGGGGGGTCTCCAGCTGCTCCAAGCTGGGTTTAAAAATAATAATAATGGCGCGAATGTGTTCATTGGGGGCAAAACAAATCCATGTCTTAATTGTGTCTGCTGTTATGTCAGCAGCTGCCACTTCCCCCCCCCCGAAGAGTGGTGAATATTGGGGTATACTTAAAGGGGTTGTCCAGCGGCAGGAAAATCCAACTATTGTTTATGAAATCTAAAACATTAATAAATGTACTAATGACCTTTATTTATTAAGTGTGCTTGGATCATCCCATTTCAGACGCCGTCTTCTGGTGCTGGAGCCTCCACATCTCCGTTCATAATGACAGGGTTTGTGGATGACGTGATGGAGGGTCTTGCTGTCTCGGTTCTGTAGCTAAACCCCCGTCTGTCCCAGCGTCCGCTGAAAAAGTCATATCTACAGCATAGCCTGTGTAATAAAGCACATAGTAAATGTCTCTGTTACAGTTCATAAATGGTATACAAAGTTTTCTGCCACAGGACAAGCCCTTAAAGAGGACCCATCACCCATCCTGACATTCCTGTTTCGTTAGCTTCATGTATTCCTCATGTAATAACAATTCTGGAGCATCTATTCTTATGGCTCTATGTTGTGTCATTCCTTTATTATTCCTGCTAGAAGTTATGAATTAATTGCTAGCAGTCTGCAGTAAGGGTACAGAGGGGAGGTAATCAGTTTGGGGGGGGAGGGGGTGTACCTGAACAGTCTCACTCTATCCAATCAGCGCTGCCATTTTCAGACTGTGCAGGTACCTAGTTACCTCCCCTCTGTACCCTTACTGAAGACTGCTAGCAATTCATTCATAACTTCTAGTAGGAATTATAAAGGAACGGCACAACATAGAGCCATAAGAATAGAGGCTCCAGAATTGTTATTACATGGGGAATGCATGTAGCTATTAAAACAGGAATGTCAGGAGGGGTGAAAGGTCCTCTTTAACCCCTTAAGGACTCAGCCCTATTTCACCTTAAGGACTTGGCCATTTTTTGCAAATCTGACCAGTGTCACTTTAAGTGCTGATAACTTTAAAACGCTTTGACTTATCCAGGCCGTTCTGAGATTGTTTTTTCGTCACATATTGTACTTCATGACACTGCTAAAATTGGGTCAAAAAAGTTAATTTTTTTGCATAAAAAATACCATATTTACCAAAAATTTTGAAAAATTTGCAAATTTCAAAGTTTCAGTTTCTCTACTTCTGTAATACATAGTAATACCCCCAAAAATTTTGATGACTTTACATTCCCCATATGTCTACTTCATGTTTGTAGCATTTTGGGATTGATATTTTATTTTTTGGGGATGTTATAAGGCTTAGAAGTTTAGAAGCAAATCTTGAAATTTTTCAGAAATTTACAAAAACCAAATTTTTAGGGACCACTACAGGTCTGAAGTCACTTTGCGAGGCTTACATAATAGAAACCGCCCAAAAATGACCCCATTCTATGAACTACACCCCTCAAGGTATTCAAAACTGATTTTACAAGCTTTGTTAACCCTTTAGGTATTGCACAAGAGTTATTGGCAAATGGGGATGAAATTTGAGAATTTCATTTTTTTGCCTAATTTTCCATTTTAACCCATTTTTTCCACTAACAAAGCAAGGGTTAACAGCTAAACAAGACTGTATCTTTATTGCCCTGACTCTGCCGTTTACAGAAACACCCAATATGTGGCCGTAAACTACTGTACGGGCACACAGTAGGGCGTAGAGTGAAAGGTGCGCCGTTTGGTTTTTGGAGGGCTGATTTTGCTGGACTGTTTTTTTGACACCATGTCCCATTTGAAGCCCCCTGATGCACCCCTAGAGTAGAAACTCCATAAAAGTGACCCCATCTAAGAAACTACACCCCTCAAGGTATTCAAAACTGATTTTACAAACTTTGTTAACCCAGGGCTCGACAAATCCCAGGCGCCAGGTCGCCATGGCGACCAGGAATTTAGTCCTGGCGCTTGGGTATTTGTCAGCCCGTTTTCAAAGGTGCCCGGGCGATGGGTGCGGAGCTGCCGTTCTGTCCGGAGGCAGCACCGTGTGAAACAGCTCCGTCACAGCACACAATAGCAGAGACGCTGGCAGCAGGAGCCTGAGGGAGGGACTCGGGAGGAGTGTAATCTGATCCTAGAGTGGAAGCTGCTTCTGCTAGCCCCTCCCCTCCCCGCCCACCAACCAATCAGAGCTGAGGCAATGCAAGCACCAGCAGCTCTGAGTCTGAGTCACTGACACAAGTACAGGGAATCGAATGAGTCACAGGTTAAGAATCTAAAGATCCGACTCAGTTAGTGACTCATTCGATTCTTTGAGTTAAAAGAGCCGGGAGTCAGACTGTAGAACAGGTTACACTGAGGCTGTGGCTGATGCTTTCGCAGCAGTGATAAGATTAAGGGACAGGAGCAGAGATATGGGAGAAGTGACAGGACACAGTTTAGATTAGTTTGAATTAACCCTTTAGGATCAAATTGGCTTCTCAAGGAGATCTATATGTTAAAGGCATCCCCCCTTCTGTCTCATTCAGTAGCTATAGAACTAAGGGTACTTTCACACTTGCGGCAGGATGGATCTGGCAGGCTGTTCACCCTGTCGGATCCGTCCTTCCGCTGTTTCGCCGGACCGCAGCTCTGTCCCCATTGACTATAATGGGGGCAGAGCTCTGGCGCAGCACGGCAGTGCATGGTGAAAGGCCGCCGGACTAAAAGTACTGCATGTCCAACTTTAGTCCGGCGGCCTCTCACCGCGAACTGCCGTGCTGCGCCGGAGCTCCGCCCCCGTCCCCATTATAGTCAATAGGGGACGGAGCGGCGGTATATGTAACATGGTACAGCATTATTGGGGGGGCTCTATGGAGAAGTGGGGGGGGGGGGGGGGCACTATGGGGGCACCTACTAGGGGCTTTATGACACTGCTCCGCCTGGCTCCTAACTTTTTTAGCTGGCTCCTAGATTCCAAGGAAATTTGTCAAGCCCTGTGTTAACCCTTTAGGTGTTGCACAAGAGTTATTGGCAAATGGGGATGAAATTTGAGAATTTCATTTTTTTGCCTAATTTTCCATTTTAACCCATTTTTTCCACTAACAAAGCAAGGGTTAACAGCCAAACAAGACTGTATCTTTATTGCCCTGACTCTGCCGTTTACAGAAACACCCCATATGTGGTCGTAAACTACTGTACGGCCACACAGCGGGGCGTAGAGTGAAAGATGCGCCGTATGGTTTTTGGAAGCCAGATTTTGCTGGACTGTTTTTTTGACACCATGTCCCATTTGAAGCCCCCTGATGCACCCCTAGAGTAGAAACTCCATAAAAGTGACCCCATCTAAGAAACTACACCCCTCAAGGTATTCAAAACTGATTTTACAAACTTTGTTAACCCAGGGCTCGACAAATCCCAGGCGCCAGGTCGCCATGGCGACCAGGAATTTAGTCCTGGCGCTTGGGTATTTGTCAGCCCGTTTTCAAAGGTGCCCGGGCGATGGGTGCGGAGCTGCCGTTCTGTCCGGAGGCAGCACCGTGTGAAACAGCTCCGTCACAGCACACAATAGCAGAGACGCTGGCAGCAGGAGCCTGAGGGAGGGACTCGGGAGGAGTGTAATCTGATCCTAGAGTGGAAGCTGCTTCTGCCAGCCCCTCCCCTCCCCGCCCACCAACCAATCAGAGCTGAGGCAATGCAAGCACCAGCAGCTCTGAGTCACTGACACAAGTACAGGGAATCGAATGAGTCACAGGTTAAGAATCTAAAGATCCGACTCAGTTAGTGACTCATTCGATTCTTTGAGTTAAAAGAGCCGGGAGTCAGACTGTAGAACAGGTTACACTGAGGCTGTGGCTGATGCTTTCGCAGCAGTGATAAGATTAAGGGACAGGAGCAGAGATATGGGAGAAGTGACAGGACACAGTTTAGATTAGTTTGAATTAACCCTTTAGGATCAAATTGGCTTCTCAAGGAGATCTATATGTTAAAGGCATCCCCCCTTCTGTCTCATTCAGTAGCTATAGAACTAAGGGTACTTTCACACTTGCGGCAGGATGGATCTGGCAGGCTGTTCACCCTGTCGGATCCGTCCTTCCGCTGTTTCGCCGGACCGCAGCTCTGTCCCCATTGACTATAATGGGGGCAGAGCTCTGGCGCAGCACGGCAGTGCATGGTGAAAGGCCGCCGGACTAAAAGTACTGCATGTCCAACTTTAGTCCGGCGGCCTCTCACCGCGAACTGCCGTGCTGCGCCGGAGCTCCGCCCCCGTCCCCATTATAGTCAATAGGGGACGGAGCGGCGGTATATGTAACATGGTACAGCATTATTGGGGGGGCTCTATGGAGAAGTGGGGGGGGGGCACTATGGGGGCACCTACTAGGGGCTTTATGACACTGCTCCGCCTGGCTCCTAACTTTTTTAGCTGGCTCCTAGATTCCAAGGAAATTTGTCAAGCCCTGTGTTAACCCTTTAGGTGTTGCACAAGAGTTATTGGCAAATGGGGATGAAATTTGAGAATTTCATTTTTTTGCCTAATTTTCCATTTTAACCCATTTTTTCCACTAACAAAGCAAGGGTTAACAGCCAAACAAGACTGTATCTTTATTGCCCTGACTCTGCCGTTTACAGAAACACCCCATATGTGGTCGTAAACTACTGTACGGCCACACAGCGGGGCGTAGAGTGAAAGATGCGCCGTATGGTTTTTGGAAGCCAGATTTTGCTGGACTGTTTTTTTGACACCATGTCCCATTTGAAGCCCCCCTGATGCACCCCTAGAGTAGAAACTCCATAAAAGTGACCCCATCTAAGAAACTACACCCCTCAAGGTATTCAAAACTGATTTTACAAACTTTGTTAACCCTTTAGGTGTTGCACAAGATTTAATGGAAAATAGAGATACAATTTCAAAATTTCACTTTTTTGGCAGATTTTCCATTTTAATATTTTTTTTCCAGTAACAAAGCAAGGGTTAACAGCCAAACAAAACTCATTATTTATGGCCCTTATTCTGTAGTTTACAGAAACACCCCATATGTGGTCGTAAACCGCTGTACGGGCACACGGCAGGGCGCAGAAGGAAAGGAATGCCATACGGTTTTTGGAAGGCAGGTTTTGCTGGACTGGTTTTTTTGACACCATGTCCCATTTGAAGCCCCCCTGATGCACCCCTAGAGTAGAAACTCCAAAAAAGTGACCCCATTTTAGAAAGTACGGAATAAGGTGGCAGCTTTGTTGGTACTAGTTTAGGGTACATATGATTTTTGGTTGCTCTATATTACACTTTTTGTGCGGCAAGGTAACAAGAAATAGCTTTTTTGGCACGTTTTTTTTTTTTTTTTGTTATTTACAACATTCATCTGACAGGTTAGATCATGTGGTAATTTTATAGAGCAGGTTGTCACGGACGCGGTGATACCTAATATGTATACCTTTTTTTTATTTATGTAAGTTTTATACAATAACTTCATTTTTAAAACCAAAAAAAGTTTTAGTGTCTCCATAGTCTAAGAGCCATAGTTTTTTCAGTTTTTGGGCGATTATCTTGAGTAGGGTCTCATTTTTTGCGGGATGAGATGACGGTTTAATTGGCACTATTTTGGGGTGCATATGACTTTTTGATCGCTTGTTATTACACTTTTTGTGACGTAAGATGACAAAAAATGGCTTTTTTTACACAGTTTTTATTTTTTATTTTTTACGGTGGTCACCTGAGGGGTTAGATCATGTGATATTCTTATAGAGCCGGTCGATACGGACGCGGCGATACCTAATATGTATACTTTATTTTTATTTATGTAAGTTTTACACAATGATTTCATTTTTGAAACAAAAAAAATCATGTTTTAGTGTTTCTTTAGTCTGAGAGCCATAGTTTTTTCAGTTTTTGGGCGATTATCTTGGGTAAGGTATGATTTTTGCGGGATGAGATGACGGTTTGATTGGTACTATTTTGGCGTACATGTGACTTTTTTGATCACTTTTATTACCTTTTTTGGGAAGTAAGGTGGGCAAAATTTCAATTTTCTCATAGTTTTTATTTTTTTATTTTTATGGTGTTCACCGTGCGGGGAAAGTAACATGACCGTTTTATAGATCAGGTCGTTACGGACGCGGCGATACCTAATATGTGTAGTGTATTTTTATTTTTATTTTTTTTTATTCAGTGATGAATGTTTTTTTTTTTAATCTTAACTTTTTTCACTTTTTTCAACTTTTTTTTTGACCCAGACCCACTTGGTTCTGGAAGATCCAGTGGGTCTGATGTCTGTATAATACAGTACAGTACAATATATATTGTTCTATACTGTATTTTATTACACTGAACAGATCTATGCTTTCAGCATAGATCTGTTCAGCACCATGGACAGCAGGACGCCTGAGCAGGCGTCCTGTTGCCATGGGAACCTTCCCCGTCTGCTCAGAACTTCGCAGACGGGGAAGGGTAAGCACAGGGCTGAGGGGGGCTCTCTGGGGGCTCTCTCCCTCTCCATCGGGGGGCTGCAAAGGCACAGCAGCCCCCCGATGGAGAGGGAGGGAGCTCCCTGACCGACGACAGTTAACTTTTTCCATACAGCGGTCCGTACGGACCGCGGTATGGAAAGGGTTAAACGGCTGACATCTGCACAGATGTCAGCCGTTTATACCAGGGTGCCAGCAATGTGCTGGCACCCTGGTATAACCACTAGAAGCCAACGATCATTCATGGGGAGGCGGGCGGGGGATAGCGATCCCGCCTGCCGCACCGCCCGCCTCCCGCACCGCCCCCACCGCATGCGACACCCCCCCCGCACCACCCGCCGGCATAAAATCGTGCAGGGGGGGGTGAAAAATATTGATTATAGGCACTCAAAAGTTTCTGATCCCCGCGGTCAGGGACCGCGGGCATCAGAAACTGCAAAAAGCGCAGCAAACCGCAGGTCTGAATTGACCTGCGGTTTGCTGCGATCGCCGACACGGGGGGGTCACATGACCCCCCCTGGCGTTGTCACAGGATGCCGGCTGAAGGATTTCAGCCGAAATCCCGTTCCGTTTAACCCCTCGGGCGCCGGAATACTGAGTTCAAGCTAGGACGTACCGGTACGCCCTGAGTCCTTAAGGACTCGGGAAATAGGGCGTACCGATACGCCCTGCGTCCTTAAGGGGTTAAAGTGGTTGTGAACAAATGGGTTTTTTGGGCAACTCACTAGGCCAGACCTGTAAAGGGAATCTTCCTTACCTGCTTCCTGGCACTGGCTCCCTGCTCCTTCACCTCCCAGCTCGGGCTCCCACACTGAAAACATCCCGTTTGACATTACTGCAGCCAATCACTGGCTGTAGCAGAGACCGGATCCCCATGCTTCATGTGACCATTTGTCCTATCGTAAGGGGAGCCGGTCACTGCCGCGGCCAGTGATTGGCTGCAATAATGTCAAACCAGATGTTTGCATCGAGGAAGTCCAGGCCATTGAGGAGAAGGAACGGGGAGCCAGCACCTTTACAGGTCCGGCCAAGTGGGGCAGGGGGTTGCCAAAACTCCCCCTAACCCCATTCTAGTACAACCCCTTTAAAAATGCAAGTCAAGGATTGCCTTCTTTTTTTAAATCCACTTCCTGCCGGTCCTGTAAAGGGAAGCATACTTTCCTGCTTTCTGTCGTCTAGTTCTGACTCCCTGGGTCCACCGCTGCCTGCTCTGCACTTCAGTCCTCGCATGTAAACTTCAAGCATAGATAAGCCAATGATTGGCCGCAGCAGTGATGTGGCCCACAAGCGGTACATGACTGCTGTGGCCACCCATTGACTGCAGCAGTACACGTGACCCCATCCATGCTAAAAAGTTTACATGCAGGTAGCGACAAAAGTGCAATGAAGACGGCGATGGAACAAATAAAGGGGTTATCTGACTCTTTGTAACAGTGACTTTTCCTCTGCATAGGTCACCAGCATCTCATGGGTGGGGGTCTGAAACCCAGGATCCCCCGTCTATCAGCTGTTTGAGAAGTCCCTGAGCTCCACGGCCTTCTTACTGCTGACCCTCGGCCAGTGACGCCATGAATATCAATCAGGTGGCCTAAGCACAGCTCAGCCCCATGGGGCCTAGGCCACGTGACCGTTGGTCATGATGACACTGGCCTAGCGTAAGCAGTGACAAGGCTGCAGCACACAGGGCCTGCTAACACAGTTGATTGGCAGGATCCTGTGTGTCGGACCCCACCCATCAGATGCTGATGACCTATTGAGGGTAGGTCATCAGTTACAAGGAGTCAGATAACCCCTTTGTATTACAGTGAATTCTGAGAACCAGGAATAAATAGGCTTAACAAGACTTAGGTGCATAAAAAGTCTACTAAACTATGATAAAGGATATATACAAAAGATAACGTACAAAATAAAGTAAGTAACAGTAACCAAAGACGTGAACAAATGAGCCAGCTCCCCAACATGGCACATGGCCAATGCCCATGTGATAATAAGAGAGGTAGCAGTAACAGGACACTTACCCTGATGATGTGTTCAATGGAGCTAAGGTTTTTGTTACATAACTAGCTCACTGGCCTTCTCGCCCCTCCTAAAGGTTTTCAGTGTTCAGTACGCATGTACAGTTACTTCAGGCCACAGTAACGTGACCATGTACCACTAACCAACTACATTACAAGGAATTAAAGGGGAAAGAACCACTAAAATACCTTGCTACACACCCTTTAATTGTGCTGTAAATAGCCATAAAGCTGACAGACGCAGGTCTGATCAACGGTTCATATTCAGCCATTTTACTGACCTATGTAACCATATTTCATATTCTGTCATTTCAGATAAGGAATGGCCCTTAACAAATCGATGCACCCAAGAAACCGCTACAAGGATAAACCTCCTGACTTTGCCTTTTTGGCTTCCAAGTATCCTGAATTTAAGCAGCATGTCGATGTCGGCCTGTCTGGAAAAGTTGGGTACGTGTGTAGACCTCCCCTCCAGATTGGTACATGGGAGAAGAGATTGCTTTTGTCACTGAGTGTACTCAGAAATAATATTTCCAATGCACAGTGCTCCATATTCCTCCATTTGGAAACGCTCATACGGTGGACACCCCAGAAGCTCCCCATTCTTGTACAGTCCCTTTCAAGTCCGTTTTTCCATAACAGACGACTCATTTAACATGAAATTTGCAGTCGGCTGCTCCTTTCCCTTGCTGTGGCCACTGCAGAGAAGATGTCGTTTTAAAAGGGGTTTTAACTGTTGACCTAGGTCATCAGTATCTGATTGGAGGAGGTCTGATACCCGGGACCCCCGCTGATCAGCTATTTTGAGAAGGCAGTGGCGCCATACATTGTATAGCGGCTGTGCTTGGTATCGCTCTCAGCCCCATTCACACCCTACTGTGTATGAGGCTAAGGCCTCATGCACACGACCGTTCCGTTTTCTGCGGTCCACAAATTGCAGATCCACAAAACACAGAAGCTGCCCTTGTGCTGTCCGCATCTTTTGCGGCCTTATTGAAGTGAATGGGTCCGTACCCGAGCTGCAAAAACTGCGGCTCGGATGCGGACCACAACAACGGTCGTGTGCATGAGGCCTAATAAGCAGACAGATGGTCACTGCACCTCTGCTGACAAGGTTGCATCAGCAGAAAAGGCTTCAATTGTCACAGCGGTATCAGAATTGGACTTTCACTGATTGGCAAAGGTTTGCCTTCCCCTATAATTCACGATCCTGCTTTATTGAACTGATAGAAGTTGTCATATCAGGCGATAAACATCAGAAGCCATTCCTGATGGTGGCAGTGTTATCGTCTGGGGAATCTTTTTGTGGCATTCTCTGGGCCCACTCATCTACTTGGAAGGCTCACTCAACCGATTTTGGATATGAATCCATCCTTGCAGATCAAGTACACCCATACATGCTAGTTATCTTCCCTGGAGTGGATGGGAACTTCCAGCAAGACAATGTAACATGTCACACAGCTAGAAATGGCCGACATTGGTTGGAAGAGCATGACCATGACTTCCAAGTACTACTCTGGCCCCCCAATTCCCCGGGCTTGAACCCAATTCAGCATCTGTGTGGTCACCTTAATCGTGTTCGCCACCATGCCCCCTCCAGCAGCTGTAGGATACACTGCAGTCAGCATGGCACAAATACCTGTGACAACCTACCAGGACCTTCCAGCCTGTCAAGCTGTTGTCTGTGCTGCACACAGCGGTTACTCTGGATATTAGATGGTGGTCATAATAATGTGACTTGACTGTGTATGTGTCTATATTATCTGCTTACAGTTTGAAACTGATTTACTAAAATACATTGAAAATCATAGCACTATACTTTCATTTACAATTATTAATTTTTTTCTCATTTTTAAATTTAGCTTGAACTTCAAAGACCCTGGAGCTGTCCGTGCATTGACCTGCACCCTACTGAAGGAAGACTTTGGTTTGACTATCGACATACCCCTTGAGAGACTCATTCCCACGGTACCACTCAGGCTAAACTACATTCACTGGGTGGAAGATCTGATCAACTTCCATGATTCTGACAAAACAACAGTCCGACGAGGGATTGACATAGGTAATGTGGTGCTTAGATAGAACTGAGAATAAACTTGTGCTGTCTTAGAATTGAACACATTAAAGGGGTTATCCAATGTCATGAACATGATGCTAGGGGGGCTCGTCCCCGCCTGCCATTGGCTGCTCCCCCCCCGACACTGGATGTTTTCATCCGTGTACAGGGAGAAGCAGCAGCGGCGGTGCGGGGACCAGGAGCGGCGTGGGGTAAGTATATTCCGTGTGAGGGGCCCAGCAGATGGGGGGCTGTTCATGACATTGGATAACCCCTTTAACAATAGCTCACTTTCTAATAGATGACCACTGGGTAATTTGAGCTTTGCAGTCATTTGGGGCTTTGCTCACTTTTCCCAGTTTTCCAGCGAATGGATCTTTTTGTTGTGCTCATTTGGCCTATCCATAGTGACTTTCATTCATGCGCCGTCCTGCTGTGCTGTCTACACTGGGTTGCTGATGCTTCTACTTGCTTCTACTTCCACCATCTGCTGCAGGAGAGGAAACTGTGGATCGCTGTTGCTTTTGTTGAGTCGACAGTTGTTGCTGTAACTCTTCTAATTGATGATTAGCGGCACCGATATGTTTGCTGGGTCTGAATATTTGGATTTTTTTTTTTGCTATTAAGCTTTATAGTTGTGTGATTTTCATGTCATTATATTACCAGGCCTGCTGTTTTGGGATAATCTGAGCTTCGGGGAAGCATGATCTTTGCTTCAGTAGTTATATAACATTTACTGACTAACGAGACTAAACAATATTTTATCAAATGGGATAAATCTGTTCTTAACTCCTTCCAGCCAAAGCCATATTATCAAACGCCAGAGCCCCATTTTCCATCTCATCCCTCATGACCGCACAACAGGAGGTTGTTCCCCTTTGACCTTCTTGGGACAGGAAACAGAGAGGTTAAAAGGTCCCTCCCACCTCCACCCACCAGTGTTCTTCCTGTCCCTACAGGGGATAGATGCAGAGAGGTTCCCTGCTCTAGGGTTGAAGAGATTTTACAAGAACTTTTAGGGCCTAAGGCTGGGACTAGGATCAGGGGGTGTCCTGCCTCTCCTTCCAGGTCTCGAACAGCCTTGCTAACACCTCTCAGGGTAGAGGTCCCTTAGCAGCCCGGAACCCACCTGGCAGAGTCCGAGCCTATAGGTGGGTTCTCTGATGGCCTGGGTTCGATCATTTGGGTTCATCCTCATCCTTCCTTCCCTGTAAGTGGCTATGCCAGTACCTCTTATGTGGAGTTCCCCTGGCTTGCTCCTAACCCTGATAAAGTGGGTAATGCAGCTGGTGGTTGCCTCACTATGAACGGCTATGGGTTCATGGTGCTTAGATCCGCTGTTCCTTAATGGAGTTCAGCAGGATCGCGCCTCAGTGCGTCTGAAACAGTCAGCAGCTGGAATGGGGCCTCCGTGCTGTGGCCTTCTGCCATCTGCCTCGGAGATGACGCTAGTGGAGATGAGTGGTAGTTCAATCTATGCAATCTACTATCATTTGGGGAGTGGAGTAGCCTACAGTGCCTATTCACAATCTACAGTTTAGCGCAAAGCTATATTTGGAGCCACATTCCTCCTTGGACAATGTGGACAATATTAATGGAAATTGTATGTAATTTGAGAAGCGCAAGACATATGTGTACCGGCCATGTGATTTTATAGGGTATAGTATACTCTACACCTGGAGATAGTATGTGTCAGCCTGAAGTCAAAGGAACATTAATGTGACCACTCCAGAGCACTGAAATTTAGTAAAGATCCTACCCAGACCTGTTATAATGGGAGGCAGCACCATCCTGGGTGGGAATTCGTCTTGTATGGATTATAGCTGTCCCAACTAAACTCTTCTCTATGTTGTTCTATCTATTTGCACCGAAGGGTACTGATGTCACGAACATTAGGGACCCTGCCTTCATTACACCTAATACCCATAACCTCAAGGGCACCTCTGTCGCTTCGGGGACACCAGATCCACCATTCACAATAGATGATATCACAGCTTGTCAGCTCATTCCTGACCTCTGCACAGATCACAGAGCATACCTAGAAATCTCTCCGTTAGAAGTCATTGAGATCCCCTCCAGACCATTGTGACTATAGCCCACTGTGGCTGCTGTAAAGCATATCTCTTAGGCAAGATGGCTGCCCCATAATCATGTGCAGGTAACAGAATTAAAAAATCTACAATCAGGAAACAAAAATAAATTAGAAAAAGGATATGTATCGCTATCTGGTTTTAACTAGCAGAATTTTTTTTCGGTGACACATTCCCTTTTAAGACAGAAGTGATAAAAATTGACACATTTCTTTAGGGACCAATTCAGTGCTGTGGCTGATATGCAGCTCAGCCCCCTTTAAGGGAATGGCCCTGGGTTGCAATACCAAGGTCACTGTACAATGCACTGCGCTGTACTTGGTAAGCTCTGCTGGAGCACCACTGCCTCTTTAAACAGCTGATCAGCAGAGGTACTGGGGTTCGCACCCCCACAATCAGATATTGATGGCCTATCCGGAGGGTAGGTGATCAATGTTCTACTCTCAGAAAACCTCTTTAACCGGTTCAACATTTATTACCCTGTTTCAGTAGTTTAGTGTGACTCAAATTCCAGCCTTATATATGAAGCTGCACCTTGTGGATTTGGGGGCCTCCATTTTTAGGATACTTTCTCGGCACCATTTCAGGTTTTCATAGGACTAAGGCTACTTTCACACTAGCAGCAGGACGGATCCGACAGGCTGTTCACCCTGTCGGATCCGTCCTGCCGCTATTTCGCCGTTCCGCCGTACTGCCGCTCCGTCCCTGTTGACTATAATGGGGTCCTGCCATAGCAATGTGCTTCTGTGGTTTGGTATGTGCTGACTGACCCCCTTTTTTGGTTTTCCTTTATAATGGGGTCCGTTAGGTTTCGGCTCAGAAGATGATTTTGGAGCGGAGACAAAAGTCCTGCGCGCACAACTTTTGTCTCCGCTCCAAAATCATCTTCTGAGCGGAAACCTAACGCACCCCATTATAGTCTTTGGGGTCCGTAGGCTCCGTTCGGCTCAGCTATGTGCCGAATCCGTCCTTTCCGTTCTCCTGCTCCTATAACGGAGCAGGAGAACGGAAAGGCTGAACGCTGATGTGAACTCAGCCTTAGGCCTCATGAACACGACCGTTGTTGTGTTCCGTGTCCGTTGTTCCGTTTTCCGTTATTTTCTGCGGACCCATTGACTTTCAATGGGTCCATTGAAAACTCGGAAAATGCACCGTTTGTCATCCGCTTCCGTGTTTCCAGTCCGTCAAAAAAATATGACCTGTCCTATTTTTTTCACGGACAATGGTTCGCGGACCCATTCAAGTCAATGGGTCCGTGAAAAAACACGGAGGCACACAAGATTGTCGTCTGTGATCCGTGTCCGTTTTTTTCCTATCATTTTCAAGGCAAACTTGACTTAGATTTTTTTTTCACTTTTCATGTCTGGTGATCCTCCAAAAATCAAGGAAGACACACGGAAACAAAAACGGAAACGGATCACGGAACAACGGAACCCCGTTTTGCTGACCGTGAAAAAATACTGTCGTGTGCATGAGGCCTAATTCTGTCTTTTTTTTTTTTTTTTTTATCTGGTTCACCATGTTGGGTAAATAACATGATAACTTTATTCTTCTACTTGATAAAATTATTATATGTTCTGCTACAGAATTTATTATGTTTTATTACTTTTACACCATCGGAGCTATGTTTTTTGCATCACCATATTCTAACTTTATTTTGTGTTTGTTTTAAAACTTTTTTTTTCTTATTCTTGTCAAAAAATGGCAGTGATTTTCTGCACATATAAAGATCCCTGAAAGTTAGCCTATGTAGAGCAGATTGACAGGCAGTGTAGCTGGTGAGAATACATCTAGTGATGTGCAGGTTCTGTCATGGTGTGTGAGGTCTGGTCTTCCGGTGATCCCAGCGCTATTTTACAGCATACGCTGTGTGAGGAGCACGTAGAGCTGTGTGTTTAATTTGCATAGTCTTGCCGTCTTTCCTGCTGTACAGAGTGTTAGATGCAGCATTTGGCTTCCAAACCTCACAGTTCAGTGCCTGTGCCGAAGCAATGAGATCAGCTACAGGGCAGCGGTCCCCCATAGCACAAGCAGCCATGTGTGAAAATCATCCAGGTTGTGCATCTGTGGCGAGCGCCTGGTGTATGTGACTCCTATGTCTCATCCCATTTGTTGTGTCACCACATCGGCTGCGTCTGTGAATAAATTAATGCGTCCCTGTCTACTGAAAATAACTGATTGCACAATTAACAATTCTGATATCATTGATCTGTTCTTTCAGACCAGAACTGTTCCATTGCAGGGATGGCAACCAGCTCATGTCTAGCAGAATAAAAAGAAATCTTGTCTGATTTTTTTTTTTTTTTTTTTAAGCAGTATTTTTATTTTTTTTGCTTTTTGGTAAATAATTTATTTTTATATACTGGAGACTTCCATGTGACATCTGTGTTCAATCTGTTATTTTTGCGGATCCATTGTAACAATGCGTATCCTTATCCGCAAAACGGACAAGAATAGGACATGTTCTATCTTTTTTGCGGGCCCACGGAACGGACATACGGATGTGGACAGCACACGGTGTGCTGTCCGCATTTCTTGCATTGAAATGAACAGGTCCGCATCCTATTGGCAAATAAAACAAAACAGACACCGAAACAAACTACGTTCGTGCGCATGTGCCCTAAGGGTTAGCTCTACTATGTTTTTTATTATTATTATTATTATTATTATTATTATTATAGTCTGTATCTCAATGGTCTGTAGTATATTTTAAGTATATTTTATAGCTCTATGCTTTGCCCATGTACCACTGAAACCTCAGGCTACTTTCACACCTGCGTTAGGTGCAGATCCGTCTGGTATCTGCACAGACGGGTCCGCGCCTATAATGCAAACGCTTGTATCCGTTCATTACCATGATAATTCATGATAATTACAATTTTTTCATGATAATGCAAACGGATCCGTTTTGACTTACACTGAATGTCAATGGGAGGCGGATCCGTTTTCAATTGCACCATATTGTGTCAGTGAAAACGGATCCGTCCCCGTTGACTTTCATTGTAAGTCAGGACGGATCCGTTTGGCTCCGTCTCATCAGACGGACACCAAAACGCTGCAAGCAGCGTTTTGGCGTCGGCCTCCAGAGCGGAATGGAGGCTGAACGGAGGCAAACTGGTGCATTCTGAACAGATCCTTATCCATTCAGAATGCATTGGGGCTAAACTGATCCGTTTTTGGGCCGCTTGTGAGAGCCCTAAAAACGGATCTCATAAGCGGACCTAGAAACGCCAGTGTGAAAGTAGCCTAAGAAGGAGAAGCATTCCTGTTGCAGTGAGAATTGTCCTTGTTAGGTCTAAACCCAGTACTGATCTATCAGCCACCTATTTATACCAGCGTCCTAACAATCATCTAACCCCTAGGACCAATGCATTTGCACTGTGTATGTGAAGTCGGAGAAGTGGTAGAAAATGCTTTTCTGAATTCCCAGTAGTCTGAACTCCGGATAAGTCATCAGTATCAGATACGCATGGGGGCCGACTTTGAAGAGAAGACTTCTCTTTATTGTTTACCTGCTCGCCTTCGCAACCGCTGTGGTGAGCAGGTGTAATTACAAGCCGTCCAATTACTTCAATAGGACAGCTCCGTCATCGTAAGCAGCGGTCTCCTAAAAGTGAATGGGACGGCTTACTTGTAATTACACTTGCTTACCGCTGCGGTTGCAACAGCAAGCCGGTAAACAATGAAGAGAAGGCAGCATTTTCACAGAGCGCGGCCTTCTCTTAAAACATCTGATGGGCGGGGTGCCAGGAGTCGGCCCCAGCTGATCTGATATTGATAACCTATCCCGAGGATAGGTCATCAATATAAATAAAGCTGACAACCCCTTTAATTCCACAAATGGCCATTATGGCAGCCAGGATAAGGGGAAGGACACTTTTGCATGGAATTGTCTTTAATTGTTTATTTGCTTCTAAATTGTCCATTAAAATTCCCTAAGATTTTGTTGTTGTAATGTCTGTGTAACTTCTTCACATAGCTGGCTGTCCTGCAGCTTCCGACCTAGATTTAAAAGAGAACTGCTCCTAACTCTGACAGCTCTCTCTGCTCTCCTCCTACAGGTTGTCCATTGTATCACAGTGTAGATACGGTGCTTACACAAGGCAGTCTGAAGGTGGAAGGGATGAATGATGCAGGCTGTGTATATGTTTAGAAAGTAGAGCATGGCCTGCAAATTCTTCAGGAGGAGTAGGGTCGCACACGCCTAAGCATCAGAGTTTGTCAGCACAAGGGAGAAGAGATCTCTCATGAGCTGTAGAAGGAGAAATCAGTCCAGTAATGAAGCTGTGCTGATACGTGAAAACGAGTAAAGGTTGCAGCATCCTGGACACACAAATCCAGCTGGAAAATGCACATCAGGGTTCTGAAAAACAATAAACGAATGACAATTGCAGATATTCATAGCCTTTAAGTGGATAATAGCAACATTTTATTGGTTAAGACGTCTCCTGGGTTCAGACCTGTGTGGGAATAGTGCTGAAGGGAAAGATTGTCTCTTCTGCTCATTGCAAGTATACAGTATCTCCCCACAAAATTGCATTTGCGCACTAAAGAGAGTAGCATAGTTGCCAACTGTCCTGAATTAGCTGGGACGGTCCCTGATTTTCAGAGACCGTTCTGGCAAATTCACTCTGTCCTGGGCTGAAAACGGGAGGGGCTGACACAAACCCTGCCTATATGTGGTTGTTTTAGGGCGTTCCTGGGGGGCAAGGCTTATATGCCCCCATTTTAACAACTGAAATGTTGGTATGAATGCAATAAATGTCTATATTTTTGTCTATGTGGAGCTGTTGGTATGGCTGATCTAGTGTAGATAAAGAACCCTCTATCGGTGCCAATGCATATTAGAAGAAAGCTTGTGCACTAGAGTGTGTGAGAGCACAGAACCTCTTCTCATAGCCTTGTAGTCAGGGTAATAATGGGGCAGCTCATGAGAGAGAGAGTGGTCACTATTATTCCGTTTTACACTTCATTTGGCATCTGTATCCTGGTTTTACAGATTTGTTCCTGCTTATTGATTTCGATCAATTTACTCCCCTTTCCTAGGAATTTGGTGGTAGAATCCCCCCATGATACTTCTCATTTTTGTTTCATGGCTGAGGTCTCCGCATAATCCATCTGGCATCAGATTCCTTCCTTCTCCTGCTTGTCTACTTCATTTGGCTCCCTGCCCGCTGCTTCCCACAGCTATTCCTTGCAGGATAGAAATGAAACCGAATGTCATTGTATGATGAGGCTGGATAGGGGGGTGTTACAGCATACAGACGGCAGCCCCCTCCGCCCTCTCCTCTTCTGACCACATCACAAATGGAACCGGGGCACTTACTTTTCTTTATAATTCAGCATAGTGGAATTAGAAAGAATCTGGTTAATAATTTACAACAATATTTCACTCATAAGGGACATGTAATAGTGTTTTTGTCGCATTGTCGGTCTGTGCGTCATGTTACGCAGTATTACAAGCAGTTATCATCATGCTAACAATAACCGGTGTAATATTAGACTACACCTCAAGTGTAAGAGTCCATCTGATGACCGTCCACCTGCAATTTATGTGAATGCATTTTTTTATTTTTTTTATTTTTGCCCCAGTTCACATGATCCGGAAAATAATCTGCATGGATTGTTGTCTGTGCTGCAAATCTGCGGAAGAACCAGCAATGAATGGGGCAGGTCCGCAGTGCAACACTGCAGATACACAACAGGTATCAGTGTCAGACTCAGATTTCTGCCAGGGATCATTAATAAACATGTCAGATTTTCCATAGGCAAAAATGTAGACGTAAGACCTAGCGCAAATGAAAAATGGAGCCGTTGCTCATAGCAGTTAGTTAGTTCTGATGCCTCCTACTGTGTAGGGGTCGCTGTAGAGATACGGCACCACATTGACAACACATCAACCGCGGCAAAACTGCTAGATCAAAGAAATAAACTGCTGTGGGAAAACTCATTGTGGTGCTGGATATGTAAACTGTGGATTTTACGTATTATTTTTATAGTCTGAGGTTTGAAGTCTATTGGGGACGGAAAGGTGACCTACGTGAAATGTTGTGCTTATGAAAATCTGAGCAGCCGGAGGGGTTCTTTGAAGCTGGGACCCCCCTTTTTCATAAAGAGGTTTAAAAAAAACAAAAAACTCGCCCATCACCAGTTGTCCGATTCTGGCATCAAGCTCCCTTTTTCTCCACTTTTGTCCCCGATGCCACTGTTGAGGCCATTGATTGGCCACCAGAGGTGATGTGCATGTAGACTGCATGCCACACGTCTGGTCCATAGGGGACCCTGATACTGGAACTGTTTCTTCGGTGACAGGTTAGATTTATTTTATTTATTTTATCCCCTGTACCCTACCTGGTCAGATGAAGCAGGGGTCCCGGTCTCGGAGAATCCCTTTAAAGGGCTTTTCAGGTATTGGGTAAAAAGCTTGAAGCTTTGCTACTCACATTCCTTGTTTCAATTCCTGACTATTGTCAGCATCTCTGCTTACATCCATAGGTTTGGTGTACCTTCACTGAGGCTCTTACATCCAATCTGATATTGAGTGTGGGTGGTGCAGTAGTCCAGGGCAGCTGTATGACCCCTGGCGAGTATCATGCACTGGTTCTATTAATTGGGAAGGTTCAATAGAGGTACACTGTAAAATGGGTTGTGATCATGTCCAAATGACCCTCACCTTGCCGCTCTGAGAGCATCCCATGATCGGGGCAGCTTTTGCATGTAAACAATACATTTGTCCATTCGTGAACATCAAGCGGAGATCCAGCAGACTCCTGAAACATGACACAGGTGTATTTGAAAATGTGGAGCATAGTGGGGAGAGACTTACTGAGAAAGTGTGCCAGGGACACCCGCCTTGACGATTTTAAAGGAAAAAGGAGAAGGATTGGTCAAATGCATATTTGTGTACATCTACCCCAATATTACGTACCAAACTGTTAGGTGGCATAGGGAAGACAAAAGTAACTAACGTGCCTAGTGAACAGCAGCTAATTCATTGTGCCATGTGCTCCATTTTGATAAATTTGGCACAGTTTGCTCCAGTGAAGCGTTAGGCAGGAATGATAAATCTCGCTGAATGTCACTAAACACTAGAGTAGTCATATCAATTAAGAAAGTGCTTCTTGTAAATGTCTTGCCTCTTGTAATCATCTGCCTATTGTTATAGGTTCTGCCAATGCGGTGGCTGTGCTCCAGCAATGGAGATTACCTTTTAATACAGTGGCTGTGATTAGTGATGCAGCCGGTGACTAGCCAAGCAGGGATATCCTCCGCCGCAGACAGCCTCTCCTCGTACAGAGCCCAGGTTCAGGCGTAACAGGATTAATCTATAGAAACGCTGCGTTCTGTGCACCGTATGTCAATCACATGTGTAATTACACCTGAAATTGTAGAATTATAAAGCTCTTGAATACAAGTGGGCTGATAATTGATTTTTTTTATATGCATGCCTTGAGCAGGCTAATAATTGATTGTACCAAGCAACAGTGTGCACATATTTACCGCTATCACTTGTACTTTATTACGTGTGTGTGTATGTATATGTGTGTATATATGTATGTATATTTTTATTTATTTTTTTACAGGATTTTTATTAATTAGGGGGGTCATTTATTAATGTTTTTATTCCACTTTTTGGCGTATTTATGTATTATTAAATTTTGTTGCAAAGGTGTTTTGTGGCAAAATCTGCGACTTTTCCCTGCTCACGGCACTTGTGCAAAGTGCTGAAAAAAGGGCAAGGAAGGGGGTAGGCCGCCAGTTTTTGGTGTGGAAAATTACCTTAAACTATGCCAGCAAGGGAGCTGGCGTATATTAAAGCATGTGGCACGGCCAGCGGTAGCAAGCGCCAAACATAACTTTGGTGCATCCCCCGGCAGCTTAAAGGGTTTAAGAACAGCGTCTAAATCGTCGGTCGTAATAAATGTCCCCCTAGGTGTTTTACTATGATGTACTTCTGTTTGTATAGTCTTCAAGTGTGTCCTACCTTTTCCCTGCTATTTAGTGACTATTGTCTACCTAGAAAGCCATGTGCCACCGGATCCATAGGAGAAAAATATAATGAATTCATTGAGGGCAAAATCAGTCATTGCTAATATCTTTTGTGACATTGCTGCGCATGTATTTTCTCATTCGAATAGACCCCAGAGTTTATCCGTGTCAACCAAGAAAAGGGATTAAACCGGAGGAGACTGGACACAATCCTTTTAGTCCATTTAACATGAACCTGATTGTTATTCTCAGCTTTTATACTGAAATCCTTGTGAGCGGGTTTTCTGACTCCTGATATTAGGTCGTTAATTTTTTAATATTGCCCTGCTACAGTTCTCCATAGGGTCACACACTGAAAGCAGCTTTCATATGAAGCTTATAGCAGTGGAGGGCTCCAGCAAGGAATTGGATGGGGTATGTTACTTTTATATATTGAGTCAATGAAACCCTAGGAATGCATGATTTTTTTATTTATTTTTTTATGCGCTGTGGAAAATATGTAGTCATTCATTCAAAATAAGGTGTTGGAAACCGCCAGCACGTCAATCCACCTGGACTGACGGCATCACACACGGCAGAGAGGCACCGCTGTTGGGAGGATGGAAAGGTAAGTGTTCTCTCTGTCCCACAGAGCTGTCCCTTGAAGGCCTACATATTAGACCTTATTTTGAATGAATGCCTCCATTTTAGCCGTGGTGCATTAGCAAAACCATATATTCCTTTGGGGAATGCATGATTTTGCTAAAACACACTGCCACCAATGACTGGCGCCTCAGTGCTCAAACTACCTAATTTGCCTCATGCACATGAATGTATTTTCTTTCCGTGTCCATTCCGTTTTTTTTGTGGACTGTATACGGAACTATTCATTTCAATGGGTCCGCAAAAAAAACCAGAAGGTACTCCGTGTGCATTCTGTTTCCGCATGTCCGTTCCGCAAAATAATAGAACATGTCCTATTATTGTCCGCATGACGGACAAGGATAGGACTGTGCTATTAGGGGCCAGCTGTTCCGTTCCGCAAAATCCAGAATGCACCCGGACGTCATCCGTATTTTTTGCGGATCGGTTTTTTGCAGACCGCAAAATACATACGGTCGTGTGCATGAGGCCTTAATCTAAAAGTAATGATATCTCCACAA
The DNA here is from genome assembly GCF_905171765.1 of Bufo bufo. Lineage (NCBI taxonomy): Eukaryota > Metazoa > Chordata > Amphibia > Anura > Bufonidae > Bufo > Bufo bufo. Next base: position 118,387,352 of record NC_053391.1, read on the forward strand.
GGCTGCAGAAAAAAAGAAAGATTATTTTTTTTTTCATCAGCATGATAAATATGCCTGGTTTGATAGGGTTGATCATGCTGACAGAGGCTTTTTAATGACTGCTGCACTTGAGAAGCCACGCTTTGCTTTGAGTTTGTCAGCTTCGGGGCTTCTTCACAGTGCTGACTTACTCATCATTACTTGAGGCTTCACTGATATTTCTTTGAGTGAAACCGATAAAAATTTTCACGCCCCCCCCCCCCTCCCTTTTTTTTTAAAAATTGGAACCACTGTCCGGTTCTTTTAGACTTCTGCCAGAGCCGCCAAGCGCTTTCATTTTAGCGATCCATGGGGGTCTTGCCATTTGTGGCTCCTCTGACATGTCGGTGAAGACTGATGATGATTAATGGTGCATACACCCTATAAATATTTCTGACGTCGTGTAGCTGCACCATGGGTGAGTTAAGTCTAGTTACACATTGCATTGTGTTTTTGCTATAAATTAGGAATTGATGTCTGGACCTTGTTTCATCTTTCTCAAGAAGCCACCCTAATCATAGAGCGCTGTATTAGCTAATGAGGGCCCTTCCTGGGCCTTTCAAGGACAATCCGCAGCTGCTTTTTGCTTCCCATATACTCGTTTATGATGATTTTCAGCCCACACTCCCTGCTGTCTATCGATTTTTGCTCATTAATTGTGGGAACATCCTTTCGTTTGCTCAGATCTAATGCATTTTATGACTTATTATCTCAAACAGAATAGTTTAGTTTTTTTTTTCTCTTTTTCGAAAAGTTCTAATGAAATTGCTTAATAATCAGATGTTAAATTACCAAAATGTGGTGATTAACAGAGAGTTAAAGAAGCCGCGGCTGTCTGGGGCGCAGTCAGCGTGAAGTCAGATTAATGTACCGTATTGAGCAGGTTTCCAGCATGCTGGGCTTCCTTCTTGGAACAGAGGCCGAAGATACAAGGGAAATCCAGGGAGAGTAATCTTTTCCTTTTGTCTCTGAAATCTAAGGGTCCAAAGTCTAATGTGTACCTCTAAGCTCATTTTTGGTTGTCCATTGCAGGAGGCTATTCTGAAGTTGTATGTTTCATCCAAGACGTTGCATGAGGCAGTATATTCTTTTCATGATCCTGTAGGTTGTATCAATAGGACAGAAATAAAATGTCTTCTCCTGCTGCAGGAACCGATGAAAAGATATATTGGACGTTTACTAAGACCGTTGCTTTAAATGCCGTTCTTAACCTGTCCCCGGCTGGCACCACATGCGCCACAATTATTAGGAAGTGCCTGCCTCTTGATAATTGTGGAGCATTTGTGCAGGTCCATGTGCCAAAACCGAAATGTACACACCGATTTCTGCTATAATCTATGCCAGTTTCTTTAGCCTAGGTTATAACAAATGCTGCCGGCCCGCTCCACCTCTACTTTTTGGAAAAATGGAGAGTCGGGCTCCAAACATCCAAAAAGTTGCTGAATTTTCCACAAGTATGGCGTGCACCAATTTTTCAGGCTTTTTGGCACACGTTTCTGGCATACAGAGGATAATAAATCTCCCCCACTGTTCTACTTTTCACCATTTTAATATATTTTTATACATTTTTCTTGTGTGTTTTATATATAAGGTTATGTTCACATTTGTATTTAGAGCCTTTGTTTGAGGTTCCACTGGCCTGTCCGGCAGTGGTGTATCTTGGTTTTGTGCTGCCCTAGGCGAGACTAAACTCGGGCACCCCCCTAATATAAATTTGACCCACCCCTTCCTGTCACGGCCAAACCCCTTCCTCTGTTAACCCCACCCCTTACTCTTTAGGCTCCACCCTTTCCAGTTTTGCATAACAATATTAAGAAATTTATCGCGATAAATACCTGTTTAAAAGAAAAAAAACACAAGGAGACGTTAAACTGTATGGGGCAGCCTCAAGGAGACGTTAAACTGTATGGGGCAGCCTCAAGGAGACGTTATACTGTATGGGGCAGCCTCAAGGAGACGTTATACTGTATGGGGCAGCCTCAAGGAGACAATATACTGTATGGGGGCAGCCTCAAGGAGACGTTATACTGTATGGGGGCAGCCTCAAGGAGACGTTATACTGTATGGGGGCAGCCTCAACGAGATGTTATACTATATGGGGGCAGCCTCAAGGAGACTATATACTGTATGGGGGGCAGCCACAAGGAGACGTTATACTGTAGGGGCCACAAGGAGACGTTATACTGTATGGGGGGCGGGGGCAGCCACAAGGAGACATTATACATACTGTATGGGGGCAGGGGGCAGCCACAAGGAGACATTATACATACTGTATGGCGGCAGACATAAGCAGACATTATACTGTATGGGGGGCGGGGGCCGCGGCAGCCACAAGGAGACACTAAACTGTATGGGGGCTGCCACAAGCAAATAGTGCGCTCTGCACTGTGTCATAAATAAAGGTGGTATGTGTGTCAGACTGTCTATGGTGGCCCTGGCCTCTCCTTGAGGCTGCCCCATACAGTCTGTATTGGGCAGCTTCAAGGAGAGGCCAGGGCCACCATAGACAGTCTGACATACCACCTTTATTTATGACACAGTGCAGAGTGCACTATTTGCTTGTGGCAGCCCCCATACAATTTAGTGTCTCCTTGTGACTGCCCCCATAAATAAAGGTGGTATGTGTGTCAGACTGTCTATGGTAGCCCTGGCCTCTCCTTGAGGCTGCCCCATACAGTCTGACATACCACCTTTATTTAGTCTCACTCTCACAGTGCACTATTTTCTTTTTAACTCTCGTCTCACTCACTCCTGTTCCTCTGTCTGGACTGGACCTGGACATTCCTCGCAGGGCAGGCCAGGAGTCAGGCGATGTGGCCAACTCTGTTCTGTGACTGTGTGAGGAGGGAGGTATGTAGAGACTTTTCCCGTGGCTGCCGCTTGTGTTGTGAATATTCCGGCCCACTGTGCATGCGCGAAAAAGACGGCTCGGCGCAGGAGTTGAAAATTCCGGAACACTTGAGGTCGGGAGGAGGGTCCCTGCTTCACTATGCGGCGCCGGCGATGCCGTTCGCAAGTTCGCATAGTGAAGGATCGGATTCGGATCGGCAAGCAGCGGACAAAGGGGAAAAAAAGTTTGGCACATTTTGCAAACAAGGCATTTTGCCGCCCCATTGGCAAGTGCTGCCCTAGGCAAATGCCTTGTTTGCCTCGTGATAGATACGCCTCTGCTGTCCGGTGGTTTTCATGGCAGGAACAACACAGTCTCCTGCACTATTTTTCCACATCAAAGATACCTGAACCTCAACGGACCCCTTTAAAGTCAATTTGGTCCATTGAGTTTGACCATTTGAAATGGGATCCAGCTTTGTGGCTCTTTTATAAACCAAAGCCATGATCCAAGTGTGAACAGAGCCTCAAAAACATTGTAACAGAGAGATCAATGTATCTGGAAAAAAGATAAAGTAAGAGCTACCGTATGTTGTGTTCATAGTGTTTTAATAGTAGTTTATTTGAATTTTATATACGCAAAACATCGAACTCTACACATCAATACTTCTATCCAGAAGAAGGCAAATTTGAGACGATTTAAAAACATTCACCGAAATTTATTTTTATTTTTCGTTTTTATTAGGCACTGTTCACACCACGTCCGCTACAGTTGCAGATATCTGCCATAGACAACCATTGCAAAAAAATTGTATATTTATATGGCACTGTATGCTGGCCAGGTTTATAAACCAAAATGAAACTGTTTTGGTTTACGTCCAGTCCATGGAAGTCTGTGGATATGTACAATATGGCATGTACTTTGGGAGACTTTCCTGAAGTATACACTAAGGCCTCGTTCACACTTGAGTCAATCACAGATTCCACGGACAGAACGCTTAATGATTGAGTTTTAATGTGATTATTCACACCGCGGGGCAGTGGAAAGATCACGCAGACATGCACCACTTAGGTCTGTGATGTGGACCAAACATGCCCATTGAAAACTATGTCACGACACCTATGACGACATCCGTTCTGTCTCACAGACTGTTGGTAGGAGACGCTCTGGAATTTAATTTTCAGCCTAGCAATGTCCATGGAATATGAATGACACACGGAGGTCAAAAAATAGACACGCGTGATCTTTCCATGAATGACACACAGAGGGCCAAAAAACAGACACGCGGACCAAACAGTTCCTCACGGATGAAACATAGGCGTCAAACTGACACGGAAATGTGAACGAGGCCTAAGCTTACACACCGAACTTCATGAGACAATAGCTTTGTTTTGTTTTTTATGAATTTTAAAGTTTAATAGTTCTTAATTAGAAATTGTATCACTTTTTCATTAAGACCTTTAGATTCGTTATAATAGGAGATCCCAAGTAGAACATGACATGTTCTGCTCTCTTGTCCACAGGTACCGGTGCGTCCTGCATATATCCTTTACTAGGAGCCACTCTGAATGGCTGGTATTTCCTCGCCACCGAAGTGGATGACATCTGTTATAATTATGCCAAGAAAAATGTAGAGCAGAATCATTTGGCGGATCTCATTAAAGGTATTTATCACGGACTTCAGATCTTCATCATAAATACTGCAAAAGTACCGAACACTGAAAATGGTGTTCGTACAATTTTAAAGGTTAAAATATGTATTGGTGTAGTGCAGAGGAAGTCGAATAACTGAATGCAAGATACATATGTAATGGGCTTATTTGTCTGCATTTCTCTTACACACTAGTCATTCATGAACATGGGGCTGTGCACGCATTTACAATGGTTTGTGTTTTTAGTTTCTTTACTTTCAAAGTTTGGAGTCACTTTAATTATTATTCTAGGAACTGAAGTTATGAGCAATTGTATCTGAATTGCACCTTTAAAGAAAATACATTTTTGTAAAAAAAAATTAAAAAAAATTGGGACTTTCTAACGTTCAGATGGTCCGTATTTGGTCAGTGACACATATGCAGATGCTTTGCAGTCAGTGACTTCCTGAAGTCTGGAACACTTGGACATCACCGAATGAGTCTCTGCTTGTTTGTGATTCTCTCAGACTTCAGTTTTGTGAAAAACAGGAGGCTCAGGTGACGTGACTGACTTGGCCATTGAAGAATATTCCATTTATTTGCCTTGGGGACTGTCCTACTTCAGTAAGTGGCATTTATCATGTAGAGAAAGTTAATACAAGCCACTTACTAATGTATTGTGATTCTCCTTATTGCTTCCTTTGCTGGCTGGATTCATTTTCCCATCACATTATACACTGCTTGTTTCCATGGTTACAGACCACCCTGCAATCCATCAGTGGTGGTCATGCTTGCACACTATAGGAAAAAGCACCAGCCTATGTGCGCTCCCATGCGGGACGGCCAACAGAGAGGCTGACGCTTTCTCCTATATTGTGCAAGCATGACCACCACTGATGGATTGCAGGGTGGTCTGTAAACGTGGAAACGAGCATTGTATAATGTGATGGAAAAAAGGAAGCAATATGGACAATCACAATACATTAGTAAGTGGCTTGTATTAACTTTCTGTACATGATAAATGCCACTTACTGAAGTGACACAACCCCTTGAATATGAGATTTTTTTTCTCATTTTTGTGTTTTCCTTTATCTTCCCTGTTCCCCTGGAACCATAAATTTTATTTATGGGACAAGTTGTACTTCCTAATGCCACCATTTAATATGGCTTACAGTGTAGTGGGAAGCGGGAAAAAAAATTCCAAGTGGGGTGGAATTGAAAAAAACCCAAAAACAATTCCACCAGTTTTACAGGTTTTGTCTCTGCGTCGTTCTCTATGCCGTAATACTGGGTCATTACGATTACACTGTTATATATATAAATATAAATATATTTATATATATATTTCCCAAAGAACGAGGCAGCACTTCCAGATTGGCGTGAAAGGGTGAAGACCCCAGACTTTAATTTCCCAGCAACGTTTCGGCCTACTCAATGAGGCCTTTGTCAAGCTATACAACAGTGCAATAACAGGGTATATATACCCAAAAGCCAGTGCAATCAAATCACATGATACAATTAGTGAAATCACATGGTATAAAAAAGTGCTCAGTCACATGACATCACAATCATTACAATAAATCCATTTAGTTACAAAATTGCTTAGAAAATTCAATAGTTCTGTAAAATCATTAAATACAGTGCAAGACATAAGTGTTGTAGATATACATATATCCTCTCCTATCCCAAAGATCTAAGAGTGTGTATATACAAAAGTGCTTAGTGCATGTAGTGAAGGGGTTAAAAACCATCTGTTGCAAAACAGGATACAGCCGTATCCCATTAATATATTAAAATAGTATTGCATACCATTAGTGGCTCAGTGCAGCCGCGAGTGTTTGGCGTCTCCCTCTGCGCTATGCGCCTGCGCTGAGTACTACAGTCAGCCCCGTCGGAACGTGATTTTAACAAGGGGGGGGGGGGGGGCGGAAGATGTGAGGCCGCACCAATGATGGGGGATTCGGAATGTGATTTTAACTGAGGGGGGGGGGGGGGGGGGGGAGAGGGGAGGCCGCACTGGCCACCAATGAATATAATATTGGGGAGGGAGGGGGTCTGCCCCCTCCTGCCTGGCAGCACCTGATCTCTTACAAGGGGCTATGATGAGCACAAATAACCCTTTAGGTGCGGCACCTGAGGGGTTAATTGTGCGGATCACAGCCCCCTGTAAGAGATCGGGTGCTGCCAGGCAGGAGGGGGCAGACCCCCTCCCTCCCCAATATTATATTCATTGGTGGCCAGTGCGGCCTCCCCTCTCCCCCCCCAGCAGGGGTCAGTCATGTACACAGTTCGTAGGATATTCTAACTTGAAACGTCCCCATCACTATGGGAACGCCTCTGTGTTAGAATTTACTGTCGGATATGAGTTTCACAATCTAACTCATATCCGACAGTATATTCTAACATAGAGGCGTTCCCATGGTGATGGGGACGCTTCAAGTTAAAATATACCATCGGATTGGAGAAAACTCCGATCCTATGGTATATTAACTCCTGACTTTACATTGAAAGTCAATGAGGGACGGATCCGTTTGCAATTGCACCATATTGTGTCAACGTCAAACGGATCCATCCACATTGACTTGCATTGTAAGTCAGGACGGATCCGTTTGGCTCTGCACGGCCAGGCGGACACCAAAACGACTTTTTTTTCATGTCCGTGGATCCTCCAAAAATCAAGGAAGACCCACGGACGAAAAAACGGTCACGTGTGCATGAGGCCTAAAAGAAATGAGAATGTTTCATATTGTAGCCTCCTGGGGGGTGGGGGCTAAAAAAAAAAAAAAGTAAAAAAACAACAAAAACGTTGCTGGGAAATTAAAGTTTGGGGTCTTCACCCTTTCACGCCAATCTGGAAGTGCTGCCTCGTTCTTTGGGAATTATATACTTTGGAGGAGAAGCCGACCTCCCTGGAGGAATTGCACCCAGTACACACTATCTGACTGTGCTGCTGCGGTATTTGCAAGAACATATTATATACCGTCGTTTTTCTTGAGTTTTAATACTGGGGAAAAATTATATATTTTTTTTTCTTTTCATTGCCATATTCTAACCCCCATATCATTTTTATAGTTGTGTTATGTCTACGGAGCTGTTTAGGGGCTTACTTTTTGCTGGACAATCTGTAGTTTTTATTGATACCATTTTGGAGATTGAATAAAATGTGATCAAAAAGTCACACAATTTTTTTTTGGGGCGTGACGCGATGAAAAAAAAAGACGAATTGGCAATTTTTTATGTTTTTCCCGTTACGCTATTTGTATGGGATAAATATCTTTATGTTTTAATAGTACTGGCGTTTTGGGACACAAAGTTTTTTTTGTTGTTTTTTTACTTTTTTTTTTTTTTAGCCCCCACCCCCCAGGAGGCTACAATATGAAACATTATTTCTTTTAGGCCTCATGCACACGACAGTATTTTTTCACGGTCCGCAAAAAGGGGTTCTGTTGGTCCGTGATCCGTGACCGTTTTTTCGTCCGTGGGTCTTCCTTAATTTTTGGAGGATCCACGGACATGAAAAAAAAGTAGTTTTGGTGTCTGCCTGGCCGAGCGGAGCCAAACGGATCCGTCCTGACTTACAATGCAAGTCAATGTGGACGGATCCGTTTGACGTTGACACAATATGGTGCAATTGCAAACGGATCCGTCCCCCATTGACTTTCAATGTAAAGTCAGGAGTTAATATACCATAGAATCTGAGTTTTCTCCATCACCATGGGAACGCCTCTATGTTAGAATATACCATCGGATTTGAGTTAGATCGTGAAACTCATATCCGACAGTATATTCTAACACAGAGGCGTTCCCATAGTGATGGGGACGCTTCAAGTTAGAATATCCTACGAACTGTGTACATGACTGCCCCCTGCTGCCTGGCAGCACCCGATCTTTTACAGGGGGCTGTGATCCGCACAATTAACCCCTCAGGTGCCGCACCTAAAGGGTTAATTGTGCGTATCATAGCCCCCTGTAAGAGACCAGGTGCTGCCAGGCAGGAGGGGGCAGACCCCCTCCCTCCCCAATATTATATTCATTGGTGGCCAGTGCAGCCTCCCCTCCCCCCCCCCCCTAGTTAAAATCACGTTCCCCATCATTGGTGGCAGTGGAGAGTTCCGATCGGAGTCCCAGTTTAAACACCAGCGGACAACTTACTTGCATCCAATCTGCCAGGGACGGGAACCTTGGTGCTTGAATGGAGGGGCTTTCAAATGGCAAGTTTTTTCTTCTTTATTTTTTTTTTTTAAGCTGTTAATGTATCATGAAATAATGAGGCAACAGGCCCCTTATTTAGTTAGTAGAAATTACTCCCCCGTTCGGAAATTTGCTCTTTTAGCAAGAGCGTCTTCTCCCTCCCGCTCTGGAGGACCAGACATGTCCATGCATTACATGAACAGTCCATAGATATCAGTTATTATCCTGTAATGATTTTTGTCCAAAGCAGACGGCCCTATTAATGAACCACGTTAATGTTCGGTATTATCTTTTTATAATAAGCATCAAAAGACCCAATGGGACCAACATCATGCCACAAAGAAAGGCATTGTGCGTTGTATGCGGTCCTCGGAATGGCAGGTTATGCTACAAATATATGTTTTTCTTTTTGTTATATTAAGAGTTATAATTAATTTAGAAATATATGGTAAGTGGCCCTGGGTGTTACCATGGAAACAGAATGAAAACCTCCATTGTTTAGGTCGCTGGCTGCATTCAGAGCACTTCTCAATAGAATAAAAGGTTTAGATTACAAACTTACCTCTGCTTTTTATATTTTTCACAATAAAGTAGCTTATTAAAAAAAAAAAATCCCTTTAAAGTTCTCTACAGATGTGTTTTCTCCATGTGAAGAAGGAATCGGCTATGCAGTCTGTTTAGGGAAAAACTGGCAGAATGGGTCAAAAAAAAAAGTTTAGAGGCTTTCAATTCAGAACTTTCATATGACACTGAAGTTGATTTGTCTCCATTTTGGCCCATTAACCACTTCATTACCGAGCGATTTTTCATTTTCTATTACTCCCCGCTAGGGATGAGCGAATCGACTTCGGATGAAACATCCAAAGTCGATTCGCATAAAACTTCGGTCCAAAAACCACTTCCCGAACTCTGGTTCGGTTCCAAGGTACCACTTGGAACCGAACCCGAGTTCAGGAAATAGTTTTTTTACAGTAAAAATTAACGAAGTCACGCAAGACTTCACAAAGTAATAACTTCGGCTCATCTGAGCCAATACATTCTAATACTGTACGGAGCATCATCCGAAGTCTATTCGCTCACCCCTACTCCCCGCCTTTCCAGAGCTATAACTTTTTTTTTTTTGCTGGATAAATTTGTCATTTCTAATGGCACCATTTAATATTGCATATGATGTAGCGGGAAGCTGGAAAAACTAATGGGGTGGAGTTGAGAAAAAAAATTGCAATTCCGCCACAGTTTGATGGGTTTTGTTTTTACAGTGTTCTTTATGCTGTAAAAATATGTTCACTCTATTCTGACGTTCAGTACGATTACAGCAATACCACATTTGTATATGCTTTTCAATACTTTAAAAAAGTAAAAAAAAAATGAAAAAATGATTTTTCATTTGCATGACCATATTCTGGTTTTCATAACTAGTAATAGTTACATATATGGAGCTGTGTGAGGGCTTATTTTTCAGGGCGATACTGTACTTTTATTGACACCATTTTGGAGTGTGTATGACTTTTTGATCACTTTTTATTCAGTTTTTTGGGGGGAGATGAAGTGACAAAAAAGGCTGAATTGGTGATTTTTTTTAATTTATTTTTTATTTTTTTGTGTGGCTGTGTTCACAGTACAGGATAAATACATTTATATTTTAATAGTACTGGCGTTTGTTTGGGAAGTGGCGGTGCAAATGATTTACGGTATTTTTAAGTTGGGGAAAGGGGGTGCTTTGAATTTATTTTATTTTTTTATAAAGCTTTTCCTAAACTTAATAAACTTTTTTTTTTTAACTTTTTTTTTCACTTTTTTAGACTACCCGTAGGGGACTTGAACATGCAGTCATGAGATCTCTTCTCCCATACACTGCAATTTCTATTGCAATTGGCGTGCAGCGGTCATGGGAAAAGCCTCTCGGATGCCGTGGTCACAATTGAGCACAGCATCTGAGGGGTTTAAATGTCTGCATTATCGCTGATCAGAGACATTTGCTCTGGGTCTCTGCTTTGTGGCCTGGTCATCTCCTGCTCCATGTTTAAAGACTCTACGGCGGTAAGGAAGTGGTTAAAATTTACTGTGGTCAACAATAAATGCTGTTATTGGGAATGCAGTTTAGTCAGAAAAGTTAGTTCACACATGACCACCAAATGCTAACATGAAACTGCGTAAGAATCTAAAAATCATCTGTCCTCCATTGGAAAGCTCACCATAAGGCCTCATGCACGTGACCGTATGTATTTTGCAGTTCACAAAACATGGATCCGCAAAATAGGGATGACGTCAGTTTTTTTTAAAAAGTAGAACACGTGGTATACTTGGCCACAAAATGTGGACTATTGACCCATTGAAGTCAATGGGTCAGGAAAAAAACGCTTACAACATGGACATCACACGGAGGTCATCTGTGCTTTGCGGATCACGTTTTGCGGCTGCAAAATACATATGGTTGTGTCTGTGCATGAGGCCTAACCAATGTCTGGCTCTGGACTCCTACTACTGGAAATAGTTGTGACATGTTCTCTGGAAGCAGGAGGCGTGCTTCATCCTCTAAAAGCTGGAAAAGCTCCGCTATCTGCAGAACTCCCATAGAAATGAATGGTGCTACGGTCATTTTAGGGGAGCTGCAGGGGGACGGGGCTCCCGTTCTCGTGAATGGTAGGGGTCCCAGCAGTAGGACCCCCACCGATCTTAAAGTTATCCCCTGTCGTGTGGATAGGGGATAACTTGTATGAACCGGAATACCCCTTTAAGTGTCTCACGCACACATTCATGCCCCCTTAAGTGGTCCCCACACAGTGATGCCCTTTAAGTACCTCCACACAGAGTGATGCACTTTAAGACAGAACCCCCCTCCCCCAAAGTGATGTCCCCTTAAGTGGTCCCTGTAAAATGACGTTTCACTTTGTGGTGTCTGTGGCTCAGCGCATCATACCTGCCAGCACTGAATCACCGATGGCAGAACAGTGGTGAAGCAGGGCGCTGGCGGCATAATAATAGAATGCTGTGGTGGTGCTCGGTTTTAATTGGTATTTTAGTGTCGGTGAATGCTACTGTGCAGTGATCTTTCCCCATCATCTTCTGCAGTACATACATTTCCAGTGAAATGTTCGAATTTGCCTCACTCTAAGGCCTCCTGCACACGGACGTTTTTTTTTCCCGTTTACTGGACGTTTTTTGCGTTCCGTATACGGAACCATTCATTTCAATGGTTCCGCAAAAAAAAACGGAATGTACTCCGTATGCATTCCGTTTCCGTATTTCCGTTTTTCCGTTCCGTTTTAACATAGAACATGTCCTATTATTGCCCGCAAATCACGTTCCGTGGCTCCATTCAAGTCAATGGGTCCGCAAAAAAAAACGGAACACATACGGAAATGCATCCGTATGTCTTCCGTTTCCGTTCCGTTTTTTGCTGAACCATCTATTGAAAATGTTATGCCCAGCCCAATTTTATCTATGTAATTACTGTATACTGTATATGCCATACGGAAAAACGGAACAGAAAAACGGAACAAAAACGGAAACACAACGGAAACAAAAAACGGACCGCAAAACACTGAAAAAGCCATACGGTCGTGTGCAATAGGCCTAATGCATTTTGCTTATGTCTTTCAGTGGTTAAAGTCCCGCAGAAAACACTTCTGATGGATGCATTAAAAGAGGAATCTGGCATCATCTATGACTTCTGTATGTGCAATCCTCCTTTTTTCGCCAATCAGATGGAAGCTCAGGTACAGCAGCATCATATTGCATTGATTCAGTTACGGATGTGGGGGAATTTTCTAGGTCTAGCTGTCCTGATGTGTGGTCCACCTGCAGCGTCCATAGCATTTTCCATTGCATCTCTAATTGTGCTTTTAATTTCAAGAGAAAGACGGCCGGGTAGCCTAGATTGGCTGCAGTAGTGGAGTACAAATCGACCAGCCATAACAGTCAGGATAGGCATATGTAGTGGCCTCTGAAAACCATGTCCAATAGAGCATCCGTGTTATGTGCTGGAAATAGAAGTTAGATCCATGGAGGCACATCACAAATTCCAAGACTTAAAGGATCTGCGGGGTGCCAGGTACCAGAGGGCACCTCAAGAGGACATGTGCAGTCCCATGCCTGGACGGGTCCGAGCTGTTTATACAGCATGAAGGGGATCTGCACAGTGTTAGGCCCCATTCACACAACAATATTTTTGGTCCACGTCTGATACGCATTTTTTGTGCATTGCACATTAATTTCTATGGGTCTGCAAAAAATAAAAACGGACATACGGATGCTTTCTGCATCCGTATGTCCGTTCCGCAGCCCGGCTAAAAAGATAGACCATGTCCTTTTCTTGTCTGTTTTGCGGACAAGGATAGGCATTGTTACAATGGGTCTCCAAAAAAAAACTGATGCAACACTGACGTCACACAGAACTCATCTGTATTTTTTGCGGATCCACAATTTGCCGACCGTAAACGACATACAGTCGTGTGAATGCACCCTTAGGCCTCTTTCACACGGGCGTGTTTTCCGCGCGGGTGCAATGCGTGAGGTGAACGCATTACACACCCGCACTGAATTCGGACCCATTCATTTCAATGGGGCTGTGCACATGAGCGGTGATTTTCACGCATCTCTTGTGCGTTGCGTGAAAATCGCAGCATGCTCTATATTGTGCGTTTTTTACGCAACGCAGGCCCCATAGAAGTGAATGGGGCTGCGTGAAAATAGCAAGCATCCGCAAGCAAGTGCGGATGCGGTGCGATTTTCACGCATGGTTGCTAGGCGACGATCGGGATGGGGACCCGATCATTATTATTTTTCCTTATAACATGGTTATAAGGGAAATAAATAGCATTCTTAATACAGAATGCAAAGTAAATTTAAAAAAATAAAATAATAATGTAAACTCACCTCATCCACTTGTTTGCGCAGCCCTGCTTGTCTTCTTTCTTCTTTGAGGACCTGGGAGGAAAAGGACCTTTTGGTGACATCACTGCTCTCATCACATGATCCATCACATGATCCATCACCCCTCCAGCCCTATTGTACTAAGCATTCTGTATTAAGAATGCTATTATTTTCCCTTCTAACCATGTTATAATGGAAAATAATAAAATATACACAACACCGATCCCAAACCCAAAGAAGTTCGGGTCTGGGTACCAAACATTAAAATGCTTTGCACTCGCGCGGAAAAATCGCACATTTTCCTGCAACGCACCCGCATCTTTTCCCGCGACGCCTGTGTGAAAGAGGCCTTAGGCTGGTGTTTTAATGTCATGGTTGATCAGTGTATCTGTACAGCAGCCAAATACAGGGGACCATATTAACACAGAAGGAATTCATGACCAAATCTGTCTCATTTTTATCTGTTCCGTATACCAGATCTCCTGTGCACACTGAACTGTGCTGCACGAGATGCTCCTCGCTGATTTCCGCTTCCTGAGGTTTCCAAGGCAGCTCTTATTAACGGAAATGTTTCTGTACTTTGAACTGCCCTGGAATAGTCTTCATGGCTGAACTTTCATGGATTAAACGTGTTGGCGCAGTCACCAGAGGAAATGCATCCGAATAGTGGCATAACCTTCATTTGATGGAATTTTTATGTGGCAAGTACAGCAGATTTGGGGGGAAAAGGATACATCAGTGAGGCCGAGGCTCAGTTATTTACATATATAGCCTGCTTTTTACACCGCCACTCTGGAGGATTCAGGGTGCCACTCAGTGGCAAGATGGTTCTAAGGGTTGCATTTACCCTGTTAAGACATATCATTGTATTAGGTCGATTAGTGAGAGCGATGAGCCAAAGGCCTCAACCATCAATTCATTTGTAATGATCATCAGAATGAAAAAATGGTGGTAATTGGGTAGGATTAACAACAGTACACCAGCCAGTTTTATTTTAAAGGGGTATTCCCATCTCAGACATTGATGCAGATCGCTAGGATGTGCCATCAGTGTCAGATAGTTGCAGGTCCCACCCCCTGGGACCCGCTGCTATCTCTAAAACAAGGCTTCCAAAGAATACGGTATGTGCTCTCTAATTACCGCAATGAAATTTTCGAAAACAGCTAAGCAAGCACACTTGGCTTGTTTTGGAAGCCCTATAGCGGTGAATGGGAGCACCCCACTCGTGCATGGCCACCTCTCCTTTTACCGCTATGGGACTGCAGGAAATAGCAGAGCCAGTGCTCAGCTATTTTTGGAAATCCCATAGCAGTGAATGGACAGGTGGCCGTGCAATCGCCTACTCTTTGTTCACTTCAGGGGGCCTGTTCTGAAGATGGGGACCTGTTCTGGGAGACACTCCTATCTGACATTGATGGCATGTCCTAGCGCTATGCCATCAATGTCTGAGATGAGAATACCCTTTTAACCATCGATATAAAGGGAAATACTAAGCTAAGTTTGTAAGAATGCCTTGCAACATATTTATTATGTAGTTTTGGACACATGACAAAGGGTGTGCTTCGCAGGAAACAACAGGCTTCACTTAAAAGATGGTGTAAAGTTAGGCAAAAATGTCTAGGGCTATAATTGCACGTGATGCAGATTTTGTGGGTTTTTCCGTTCCGATTCTCCTGCTGTACTACAGCTTTTACAGCACCAGCAAAGTGTTTGCGATTGGACAAATCTCAGGTACGCTTTGCTTTTTTCTTTCGGGCGGTAATTGACCAGCCGTGCGGATTTGGAAATGCAGCATGTCCACTGTTTGTGCGGATTTCCCCCTTTTTAAATGAAAGGGTAAAGCCTGCAGCGAAATCCACAACAAAATCTGCAAGTAACACGTGTGGATTTTGATGTGGATTTGTTGTGGAAATGCACAGAAATCCTATTGGAAATTTTGTGCGGCATTTCTGCAAGTCTACCTGCCCCCGTGTGCAGCTAGCCCAAAGATACACCATATTAATTATCCAGCATGAGCCACTGTGATAATTCTGGCAGTTTTTACACTCTCATAGTAAAGGTGGATTTAGACAAAACCATAATCATCCAGATTATCGGGAACGTTCCTGCAAATGCTCTTTACAGATAATCTCGACATCTCAATGTGCTGCCATCCTGTCGTTCGTTCATGCACTCCAATCATCGTTCCTGGGCAGCAGATCGTGCTGTCTAAACAGCAATCTCCCGCCCAGAAACAATGATTGCGATCCCTCGTCCCCATACTGCGAAGGAGACTCATTTACATGCAGCGGTCTCCTTCACTGAGCGAGCTGCCAACTGTCGGGGAGGAACGCTTCCTTCCCGACAATCGGCCCGTCATACCTGCCTTAAATCTGCCCCAGTTTGTTAGTTCTATCTATGCCGGGGTGACCTCTGCTTTTATAATGATGATACACAATCTTGGCTAAAATTATCAGATATTCTACATACTTCATTTATTTCACTTATTTACCTTTTAAAGCTACATGATTTCTGTGTGTACTGTCCATAGTAAAATTGGATTCCTCATCTGCCCTCACAGGGAGTGAACTCCAGAAACCCCCGCAGGCCACCCCCCAGCTCTGTAAATACTGGGGGCATTACAGAGATCATGGCTGAGGGGGGAGAGTTAGAGTTCGTAAAAAGAATCATCCATGACAGTCTTCAGCTGAAGAAGAGATTAAGGTGAGTCGTTTTAGGGTGGCTTAGAAAAGACACGTGTAATGTAATGGACGACCACGTAATGTGAAAATGCCTAGAGCGTCCCATTGTCAGTTGGGTCATTATGTTCATTCATATTACTAGAGGAGCCTGTGTCCTTCAGGATAATGTAAAGGTAAGTGATCACAGTGTAAGGCCTTATTCACACGTCCGTTGTTTCTTTCCTGATCTGTTCCGTTTTTTGCGGAACAGATCTGGACCCATTCATTTTCAATGGGTCCTGAAAAAAAATCAGACATTGAGCTGTCCGTTTTTTTTCAGGACCCATTGAAAATGAATGTGTCCAGATCTGGTCCAGATCTGTTCCGCAAAAAACGGAACAGATCAGGAAAGAAACAACGGACGTGTGAATGGACCCTAAGAGTACTACGGGCTTTACAGTATTTTTTTTACTTTGCTGTAAGAACGCCATACAGGGTCCGAGAATCTGTCCCGTGTATGGGAAAATTTTGAACATGAAATTGCATAGTGATATTTTCCAGCATGAGGGTACATTCACACGACCGTATAATTTGATCCGCGTCAGATCCGCATCCGTTATGCATTTTGCGGAATAGATGTGGATCCATTCATTCCTATGGGGGAATAAAATGTGCGGACAATGTTCAGTATGTTGTCCGCATCCGTGTTTCCGCATTTATTTATTTTTTGCGGACTGTAAAAAACGGAAGACATACGGAACACAAACGTAAGTCAATTGTCCGCAAAATGCGGACACACGGGCAAAACAGAAAGAATTACACACGGTTGTGTGAATGTACCTTGAAGGTGAATCTGCTAATAGATGAATGTGTCAGGTAGATCTGTCTGTGGGAAGAAGCACTTGCTTCCTGAGAGAAGGGACTTGGTGGAGGAGACCAAAAATACAGTTGCGGGAAAAAAAAGTTGGTGTTTTTCCACAGCAAAACTTGCCTATCCATAGAGTAGGTGATTAACCCTTAGGATACCGGAGGTTTTAGCGGTTTCATTTTTCTTCCCTATTTTCCGTGAGCCATAACTTTTTTATGTTTCCGGTCACATAGCTGTATGAGGGCTTATTTTTTGTGGGACAGGTTGTACGTTCTATTACCACCATTAATTATGGCATAAAATGTAGTGGGAAGCGGTAAAAGAATTCCAAATGGGGTGGAATTGGAAAAAAAACTGCCATTTCTCCACATTTTTACAGGTTTTGTTCCCACGGCGTTTCGTTTACGCAAAACTGACCCATGCGCTTCATTCTCTGGGTCAGTAGGATTACAATGATACCACATATGTGTAGGTTTTTTATGTCTGAATAGTGTAAATACATTTAAAGGGGTTCTGCAGTTTTTTAAAACTGCAGCTCTATCCTCTGGATAGATCGTCAGCATCTGCCGATCAGCTGTTTGAGAAGGCAGCGGTTTTGGCAGTAGCGCCATGGCCTTCTCCCTGTTTTCCACAGGCCCAGTGACGTCACAACTAGTATCACTGGCCTGGGCGCAGCTAAGCTCTATTCAAGTGAACAGAGCTTTTCTGCGCCCAGGCCATTGATCTAGTAGTGATGTAACTGGGCCTGCGGTAAACAGCGAGAAGGCCGCGGCGCCACTGCCTTCTCTAACAGCTGATCGGCAGAGGTCCCGGGTGTCGGACCCCCGCTGATCAGATGCTGCTGATCTATCCAGAGGACAGATTATCAGTTTAAAAAAAACTGCAGAACCCCTTTAAACTTTGATTAAAAAATAAATACATTTTTGCATCACCATATTCTGACCCCCATAACTTTTTTTATACTTGTCTACTGAGCTGTTTAGGGGCTCATTTTTTGCGGAACAATCTGTAGTTTTTATTGATTCCATTTTGGAGTGTGCGTGACTTTTTGATGACATTTTATAACTTTTTTTTGGGGTAAGAGAAGCGATGAAAAAATGGCGAATAGGCCATTTTGACCCTTTCTTCCGTTACGCCATTCGCTGTATTGAAATTTGTTTATATTTTAATAGTATGGTCTTTTTTGGTTGCGATGATACCCGTGATGTTTGTATTTATTGTTATTTAGGTATTTTATTTTTTAATTATACGGAATGGGGGGTGATTTAAACCTTTTTATTTATTTTATTTTTTACTTTTTTTTTTTTTTGTGATCATTTTGAAGGTCTTATAAATAATGTTTTTTGATTTTGTTCTACAGGGATTTTTAATTTGATATTGAAACCCTATTTTGCTCTTTCTTATCCTGGCCTGCCATCTGGTGGCCAAAATAAGATTTGCAGCATTAATACTTTCTGCTTCGTCAGCGAGGCTGAAAGTATTCAGCGCAACTACAGATGCCCATTTTGGCCACCAGGGGCATCAGTAGCAAGCTCGGAAGCGCTTCCGGGTTTTTGCAGCATTTAGATGCCGTGACCTCACTTGGTCACGGCATCTAAAGCATTTAATTACCGCTATCGGCATTATTGCCGGTCACGGTAATTAGCGGCAGGTCTCTGCTGTTTGAAACGTGCAGCGGGGGTCTTGTTTACACATCGGCGCTGGTTAAACTTTTATATTTTTTATATATTTTTTCACTTTTTAAAATTTTTTGTAATGATTTTGAAGCTCATATATGAGCCTATAAAATCTTTTTAATCATTTTGAACCATCGTTTATTTTTAAAATGACTTTATTACTGTGAATTGCTCATTTCTTATGTTGGCCTGCCAAAATAAGAATTGCAGCATGAATGCTGTGAGTCTCGTCAGCGAGACTCACAGCATTAGAAGCAACTACGGACATCCCCATTGGCCACAGGGGTTGTCGGTAGGAAGCCCGGAAGCGCAAGCTTCCAGGTTTTTGACCATTTTAGATGCCGTGATCTCACTTGATCACGGCATCTATAGCCTTTTAATTACCGGGATTGGCATTATTGCCGGTCACGGTATTTAGCGGCAGATCTCTGCTGTTTGAAACAGCAGAGACCTGCTGGCCACGATGCCCGCTGCACGTGCGAGCGGGCGCCATGTTTGCCTATCGCTCCAGCTCTGTACATGTATGGCTCTGGTAGCGAACGGGTTAAATCTTAGATTTCTGAGGACCCCACCAATCACTAGAATCAGGGCCCCGAGGTCCCAGTCCTCACCAGTAAGAACACGGGAAATGACTGTTCTCAATTGTGATGGCACTCCATATATACTTACAGGAGTTGTCCAAGATTATAAAAGTAATGACCTATCCTCAGTGTAGTCTGATTGGCTGGGGTCTCACACTCTGCACCCCCACCAATCAGCTGGTCCGCAGTAGCTCCGGCGTCTGAACCACATTGCTCTGACCACTGTGTAGTGGACAGAGCAGTATACTGCAGCACTGCTCCCAGAAAGCTGATCAGCAGGGGTGCAGAGTGTCAGACCACTGCCGATTAGATAGTGATGGTCTGTCCTAGGTATAGACCTTTATGGACAACCCCTTTAAGGAAATTTATAGACGCCTCAGATTCTCATTTCACTGGCCATTAGGGTACCGCTACACAGTGACGTGTCGCATGAAAGTTGTTCTAATGATTTGTCAATGGTGTGGCAAAGTGACATGGGACTACGATTTGACATACCCAAAGAATCCAGATTTTGTGTCACATGTCGCAGGTCACGTGCAGCTTTTCGATCATTGGCTTAAATGGAAGTCACACACGACTCACCTGCGACTTGGTTTTGTTTTCACAGCCAAATCACAGTCCTGATATAGTTGCACAACAGCAAGATGCAGAGAAGTCGCATACATTTTTACATCGTGCAACTTTTCTGCGTCTTGCTGTCACACGTCCTATGTCATCTTGTAGCCGTACCCTTAGAATCGGGAGACATTTATCAATGCTTTTACTCCACAATTGTGGCGTAAAAAAGCCGTACATTATGGCGTACGGCATCGGTGCACCATAACTTGCGACTTTTTGAGCTTCTCAGCACTTTTCTGAAGTGCCAAGAAAAAAGGCGTGTGACTTAGCGGAATGGGGCGTGGATTCCTGCCGCCGCATTTACCTATAACTTTCGCCAAAAAGTAGTGGAAGTTATAACTGGCGTAGACTTCAGTTTCTGGCGCACACGGCAGGGCAGAGATGCGCCTGATTTATTTATAGGCTTCTGCCTCTTAACAAATCAGGCGCATCTCACGCCAGCGCAGGGACATCAAGACTGGCGGATCCATCTCCATGATATATCTATATGATGTAGTCTATGAACACATAAAACAGGCAATTGCCGTTTTTTTTCCCAGAGTTGTGGTTGCATTAACCTGAGGATAAACATATCGGTTACTTCTTAGTTTCCAACGCTATTATATTAGATCATTGTCTATATTATTGCATGCTACATTACTAGAGCGCTTCCATGTTACAAGGAAATGTCTTCTGCTTGACTGTTCACGTGTAATATGTTGTGTCTGGCTGATAGGGTGTCAGCGGGTGGTATTTCTGCTTAATTACAAAGAAAATCCTAGAGTTTGACAGCTGATCTGGCCCCACCACTGTGACAGTATTCTCTGCTTACCGCTAAACCCAAGGCCCTGTGTGCCCCCCACTCTTATCTTCCCTTGTAACAGTCAAGTGCGCTATTAAGCATGATTTAAGAAGACTGTCTTGTGCCTGACATTGACAGCGAACACAAGTGACGCCAATGCTATGTGATTAGTAAACAGATGGGTCCCCCGACTTAAATCCTGGCCATGACTGCACAGAGAGAGAGAGCTAAATCCTGCAGGGATCTTTATTCAGATGAACAGCCCAAAACACATTGCCTGGTGCTCCTACATTGCTGCCAAAAGCTCGATCGGCGGGACCTGATATACAGCAGAGGCGCTGGTGAAGCCTAATTGGTATTGTGTAGGAGCTATATGCCATAGGACAGAGGCGTCCTCACTGTAAAGCATTGTGTTCCTGTGAATTCATAGGCTGATTTATAAAGATATCAGAACACAATTAGACTAGAACAGTGGTGGCGAACCTATGGCACGGGTGCAAGAGGCGGCACGCCGAGCCCTCTCTGTGGGCACCCGCCCCTGAAAAAAGTCTATGGTGTACCAATATGCCTTAGACTGCTCCTGGCATTCATCAGCGCAGGGCGCACTGTGAACAGCACAGGCAGGGCACTGGATGTAGGCAGGCTATTATAGATAAGTGATAAAGTACATGGAAGATATACTATTGGACTGTAGTATTCTGGTTAAATTGCCGTGTTGGCACTTTGCAATAAATAAGTGGGTTTTGGGTTGCAGTTTGGGCACTCGGTCTCTAAACGGTTCGACATCGCTGGACTAGAATGTAGTCACGTTTTACCATCGACCGGGCGCTGTGTTTCAGAGGAGGGGGCTTTATGATATTTTGGTCACATGCGCTTCTATCTGCAGCTGGGTGTCCGAAGGGGACAGTAACGGTGGCCATACACATTAGTCTAAAGTTGATCAAAATGGACAATTTCAACCAGAACAAACGTTCGTCGGGTGACATTTAACAACAAATGATCGTTTTAGCCGACCGATGATGGACCATCATGGTTTGAAAAGAAGTCGGCCATGTTTAATATTTTCTTCCGATTAGTCGGGCAAAGGATTGTTGTGAACGAAAGATCTTTCTTTGAAAGAATGTTCCCAGAAAGGTCTTTTATGGACCAAGATACGCATAGCTGTGTCTGTGAACCACTGTTCAGCCAGCTTCTAGCCACTTTAAATGGGTTGTCCGCTTATCCTATATTGATGAGCTATGCTCAGGATTGGCGGGGGTCCGGCAGTCAGGCCCGCGGATCTGATATTGGTGGCCTATAACTGAGGAAAGGTCATCAATATAGGATAAGCGGACAACCCCTTAAAGGTGGCCAAGCAGAGGGATGTGCCTTTAGTCATTGTGAAAGCGGCCCACAGCCCTTTTTAATTCCACAGCTTTTTCTTTTTCATTAAAGGGGTTGACTCACTTCACCAAATGGCATTTATCACGTAGAGAAAGTTAATACAAGGCACTTACTAATGTATTGTGATTGTCCATATTGCCTCCTTTGCTGGCTGGATTCATTTTTCCATCACATTATACACTGCTTGTTTCCACGGTTATGACCACCCTGCAATCTAACAGCGGTGGCCGTGCTTGCACACTATCCAGAGGATAGATCATCAGTAAAAAAAACAATATCGGAATACCCTTTTAACTTTCTCTACATGATAAATGCCATTTGCTGAAGTGACACAACCCCTTTAAGAACACATTTAAAAAAAAATATATATGTATTCCCTGGATAGAGGCTGCTGGAGCGTTCTTTTGGCCTCTGATAGGTTACTGTGCATCAGTTTTCAACAATATAGAAGCAGGCCTTGCTTTCCTATACAGAATGCCAGCTCAAAAACATGACGTGCGGTATGCCTGAAGTAGAACTATACAGTGATATATGTTATGTGATGTATGAAATTTTCCGGATATATGCCTCCAGTGAAAGGCTTAAACGCAACGTTCACAAAACCTAACTTGCAGAAGAAGCGATTGTACTGCTGGTTTAGTGATATGGCCCCTTCCTAGTTTTTACCTGCACAGCAGCACTCTCAGAAACCTGATTCACTCTTGTCCATTGGTTGTATTTGGTATTGCAGCTCAGCCCCGTTCCTTCTGGCCTCGCGCACAAACCACGGAGCCGCAAAATAAGGGCACTTTCCGTGTGCAATCCACATGGAAATGACTATTCTTGTTAGCAGTACAGGTACAGACAAGAATAGGACCCATTCTATAATTTGCGGAACAGACACACGGGTGCAAATGTCACGGATGTAGTAGGGGAGAACACCAAAAGACAACAAGAAGGAAGGGAAAAGACACTAGGCCTCACCGCTAGGGAAGGAAAAGGGTCACCACCTATCAGGGCCGGTGCAAGGATTTTTGCCGCCGTAGGCAAGATAAAAATTGCCGCCCCCCCCCCCCCCCTTAATCAGATGATCTGCCCATATCATGACATCACATATGTTCCACCCCTTTCTCAGCATTTAAATTAAAAGAACTGCTATGTTTCCCTTAGGGTTAATCAAGCTTCTTGTAGCCGTCTCCCTGACAGCCGCTAGAGGTGCTTCCGCGATTCTCACTGTGAAAATTACAGTGGGAAGACGCGGAACATAGTTTTGAATGCATGCGCATTCGCAGCTGAGAGGAGGATTGGGGAGAAAAGTTCCCAGTGCCGGAGCTGGAGAAAGGTAAGTGGCTGAAGGGGTTTTAACCCCTTCAGCCCAGTGGGAGGGGGACACGAGGGTGCCCCACTCCTAACAACTATATAGTGCCAGGAAAATGAGTTTGTTTTCCTGGCACTATAGTGCTCCTTTACCACCAGTACTGCACAGGGTCTTTTCTCTGCAGGAACAGGCTATAGACACCAGTACCACTACATTAAACTGTAGTGGTTCTGGGACTATAGTGTCCTTTTTGGCTCCATTCACACGTCCGAAATTTCGTTCTGCATTTTTCGGAACGGAATTGCGGACCCATTCATTCCTATGGGGCAGCACGATGTGCTGCCTGGACACGCACTTCCGTTCCGCAAAAAAATAGAACATGTCCTATTCTTGTCCGCAATTGCGGACAAGAACAGGCATATTCTATTAGTGCCGGCAATGTGCGGTCCGCAAAATGCGGAACGCACATTGTTGCTTTCCGTGTTTTGCGGATCAGCGGCTCCGAATATCCACAAAACACGTTGCGGACGTGTGAATGGAGCCTTAATGTGAGGTAAATTAGTTTCCAATGTAGTATTAATAAACAATTAAATAATAAACATATTGCATAGTCTACTTACCACCA